>NC_139806.1:3973700-4331200 GCF_963457635.1 Microchirus variegatus | reverse complement strand
TTCCTTCAAAGTAGAAACGGTGCCAGGTAATAGTCACTCGATCGTATCTGACCGCGACAAACGACCCAGAAGTGATCGATAACGTTGAGTCATTTTTGCTGCGTCTTCTTCTTCTTTTGCTCAGTCAAAGCAGTGACGTGTGAAACCACCGTGGCTCTTTTCTGCCCGTTCAAGAAACCTGTGCGACACTGTCCCAGGTAACGACATCCTTGGTTATGTACCTGTACTTTGTCAACTGACATTTACAGACAGAATATTTTATTATTAGTCCAAAAATTTAAAAGAAATTGTATGTAAATATCTTCTTCTTCTCAGGTTGTATTGTCCCAGAAACTGTTTGCGCGAAAGTCGAATCCGTGTCATCGGGACAAAGTATTACGCGGACGTGAGTATCTTGAGTCGTTTGTGGAAAAAAGTCGTCTGCAGACTCGCACCAGACAAACGGACCGATGTCGCCGTTGTGTTTTTTGTACAGAAATCCAGTATCTGCAGAGCGGCCATTCACGCTGGAGTGATCCAGAACGAGTCTGGAGGTTACCTCGATGTGATGCCCGTGGACAAGCGGCAGCAGTACAGTGGCAGCTCGCAGAACGGCGTCACCTCAGAGAGGTACGATTACACATATGAAGCATAAAATGACAAGGACAGATCTCACTGATCATTTTTACCACTAAAAATCTACCCCTACGAAACAGAACACCGCTCAGAGAATTTTATGTTATCATGTTTATCACGTTATATAGACGTTTAGAGCTGCAACTTACGATTATTTTCATAATCGATTAATCTGTCGACTATTTTCATAATTATCTTGTTTTGTCCGCAAACCAAAATGATTCACTTTTAATGATTTATTTCTTCTATGAAGCAAAGAAAACATTCACATTTAAGAAGCTAAAACAATCTGAAATCTTGTTTTAATCATGAAAAAAGCTTAATAATCGATTAATCGAGTCATTGTTTCACCTCTATTGTTATTACTAATTTATTATATGGGAATTATTAAGCAAGGACATGTCAGGAAATGTCTTTAATCAATTTTACCAGACTTTTGTTGTGTTTAGCCTAGCTACACAGCTTGCTAACTAACATTAGCTTCATGTTTGGTAGTTTCGTAGGATTTGTTAATGATTTCTTTCTTATATGGAGCAAAGAAATTAAGAAAAATTCACATTTAAGAAGCTAAAACAATCAGAAATCTTGTTTTAATCATGAAAAAAGCTTAATAATCAATTAATCTAGTCATTGTTTTCACCTCTATTGTTATTACTAATGTATAATATGGGAATTATTAAGCAAGGACATGTCAGGAAATGTCTTTAATCAATGGGAATAGTACCAGACATTTGTTGCTAGCCTAGCTACACAGCTTGCTAACTAACATTAGCTTCATGTTTGGTAGTTTCCTAGGATTTGTTAATGATTTCTTTCTTATATGGAGCAAAGAAATTGAGAAAATATTCACATATAAGAAGCTAAAACAATCAGAAATCTTGTTTTTATCATGAAAAAAGCTTAAACATCGATTAATCGAGTAATTGTTTCACCTCTATTGTTATTACTAATTTATTATATGGGAATTATTAAGCAAGGACATGTCAGGAAATGTCTTTAATCAATGGAAATAGTACCAGACATTTGTTGCTAGCCTAGCTACACAGCTTGCTAACTAACATTAGCTTCATTTTTGGTAGTTTCCTAGGATTTGTTAATCGGGGACTCTTAATCTTATTGCTCCTCTGTTGGAAGGGCTAGTTAGCTAGTTAGCCCAATGAGAACTTAGCAGTCGGGCTGGAAGTTGGAACTGAGAGTTACCCTCTACTGAACTGAGAGTTATTGTTAGCAATTCAAGTCGATAACAACACTCAACGTGGTTTTTTAAACAGCGTAGCAACATGACCACGTTTAAAAATTTAACAGTACAAGTGATTTACTGTGGAATAAATATGACAGAAGTGCTATTAACGGTATAAGTAGCAGTGTTTTTAGGGTGGCAGCCATCTTGGAATCCCATGCCAAGGTGTGTGAGGTTGCTCCGAACTTGGAAATTCCAAAAAAAAACTACAATTGGAACACATTATAAGCCCAAATTACATCTTTATATGACATCTTTATATCACAAAGACAAAGTCATCTCTGTATATAGTGTGCCACTCACTCTCTGTCTGTCTTTTTCTTGCTCTTCTCCATCCAGTTTAGTGAATCCATCGGGAGGAAAAGCCTTCAGAGTGTTCGCAGTCATGTGAAAAACCGCTCTTAAAGGCCAGAGAACCATCAAACATGGCCACTGAACAACCAGCAAACCCACTCATTACACTCGGTACAACCTGCAATTACATCACCGTGCTACAGTAAATAAGCCTCGGCCTCCGACACTAAAACGGTAACATGACTTTCATCAAAGGCTTCACTTTTAACTTTTGGTCATGAGTCCAAACTTAGCTTGGTGAAGAATTCCCGGTGAGTGATGATCTTGGATCTCTCGCTCCTTACGTCGGCCATAATAATCACACCGGGCCACCACACACCATTCCTGACATCATCGTCGTAATGTCGCCAGATTTAGAATCACTCCATAATTTAATATTACAACTGTTTCTGACCAGAATCAAATCAGACATACAGTAAAATACCACCAAAACCCATTTTCAGAATTCAAAAAAATAACTCCAAAGGGAAAAGAAGATGACAGGATATGTAAAATAAATGTACATATCATATATTTATAGGTCACAAATAACTTCATAATTTGAATAAACGTTGGGAACCAATTGAACAGAAAATGGATGACAATTATTTTAGAAAAATCACGTGTAAGATGGAAATTGACAGTGTTTTAAACTTAAATCTTTTTCACAAAGTTAATTTTTTAAAGTTAAAATAGCAATCCCATGAGCCTTTATTTTGGCGAAATACTCACTTTCTTCATCTCTACCGTACTCTAAGTACTCTAAGTCTACAGTACTGCAACAAAACAGGCGGTGAAATACAGACTGTATATTTCTGTACATAGTAATGTAAATAATGGTCAACTCTTTATGAAACACATTTGCAGCTTTACAAATCAAACAAGCAGGAAAATACTAACATGAGTAGATGTTGAAACAATAAAACATGTACTCATCACACAAGATCTTCATTTTTTTTTGGAAAAGACAAATAACTTGTAAATATTATGTATGGAACAGGTCCTAGCCTTTTTTATATATTTTATATAAATATAGATTTATATAAATATGGATCCTGGCTGGCCAGGAATGTGCATGGCAGAATCTTCATATAAATACTTTGAAATAAAGTTTTAATGTGTATTAATATAATTTGTTTTTCTTTCTTTCTTTCTTTCTTTCTTTCTTTCAAAGTTGGTTGCAGATGTATAGCGTAGTGCGGTCGATTGACCTCATTTCAAATATCAGACCCCGCTGCTTCCCGCCGTCTCAAATTCAGCTGTGGGTCAAGATATTTCAAGTGAAATTTTTGTCTTTCTCGAAAGCTGTGGGTGTTTCCAGGAACTGTGGGGGAACAGCGGAAGAGAAATCTGCTTGTTTCAGGTCCAGGGAGCAGATCTTATCCTCTGCATTTTGGCAGTCAGAGCAGCAGATGTCATTACAATTTACCAACTGGATTTAACACACAAACTATTCACCCTCTGCCAATCTAAGTTAAAATAAATTGTTGTCCAAAAGTCCAAAATGCTTCCTTTGGAGTTGTTGATATAACAAAGCAGATATTTCTGCTGGTGCTGCTACTGTAGTGACTCAAGCTAACACTTGTTTACAGTGAAGCTAGCTGTTAGTATTACACTAAAGAAGTAACCATTTACAGTTACATGTTAAACTACTGTTAGCATCAATTTGAGGCTGCTATTTCTCTGTAGACTTAGCTACTGTTAGCATCACTCTAAAGAAGCTAACTCTTTTTATAGTTCTATGCATAGCAATGTGAGCATCACTTTGAGGAAGCTAATTCTCTTTAAGTTTGTTAGCAACACTAAAGAAGTTAACTCTCTACATTTACACTACTATTGGCATCACTTTAAGGAAGCTAACGCTTTATAGTTTAACGTTTATTTAACGTTAGTATCACTTTGAAGAAGTTAACAGCTACTGTTAGTATTACACTAAAGAAGTAACTATTTATAGTTACACGTTGTTATCATCACTTTTTCTCTTTGGATTTAGCTACTGTTAGCATCACTCTAAAGAAGCTAACTCTTTTTATAGTTCTATATATAGCAAGTGATGTGAGCATCACTTTGAGGAAGCTAGTTCTCTTTACGTTTGTTAGCAACCCTAAAGAAGTTGCCTCTCTATAGTAACATGTTGAGCTACTATTGGCATCACTTTGAGGAAGCTAATTCTCTAGGTTTAGCTACTGTTAGTGTCACTCTAAAAAGCTAACTCTTTTTATAGCTACAGTTAGCATCATTCTGAAGAAGCTAACTCTATGTATAGTTACATGTTAAGCTACTGTTAGCAACTTTTTGAAGAAGCTAAACCCCTCATGGATTCATTCATCCATCCATCTTGTTTTCTCGGAATAAATACACAATTTCACGCCTCGTATGTGAATCAACATGATACCGTAAGGCGTTAGCAGTGTTTAAATGCTTCTCTAGTCATACAGTAAATAACTTACCTATTTATTTAAGCCAGTCTAACTTTAAACGTCCCTTCTGAGAGTTAAGTGATTCTTAAGTGCTCACACACTGAACAAAGAGCAACTCTGTGTTTTGTTTATCTCGTCTCTCAGCTTCCCAGGATGCATTTCCTCTCCCTCCTCCGGACAGGGGGCGCAGATGTGGTGAGGCGGCGCCAGCTGAGACGCTAACGTCAGTCACCTCTAAGTTTACACATGTGAAGAGCCATCACACGCCCTAACAATCCAAGACACTTGCATTTTAACAGTCTAGAGATTTAAGTACGAATGTAAAGAGTGATGAAATCATGGTGGAAGCATCATAGTTTTTTATTTGTTAGTCCGTCTTTCATTTTTGCAAGCGCGATATCTCGAGAACACCTTAAAGCGGACCTAGACCGGAAGTTCCAATTAACGCTGTTTTTTAGTGTGTATCTGCGTCATTACCTTGTTTACAGAGCCCTGAAGGTTCTAAACAAACAGTTCAGTCACTGCTGAGAACGCTGTGTTTTAGTGTAATCTCTGGCTCAGCGAGATCTCTGAAAAAACCCGGTCCGGTTACGTAAACACCGGTTCTCCTGAACAGCAGATCCTCCTGCTCCGGGCACTAGTCCGGGCACATCCGGTTGCGTACATTGAACCGCAGAAGAAGAATAACGTCCGTTGTGGAGGTGTTTCACGAGCGACAGTGTCTTCTGACTCTGTCATAAAAGGGACTGTGGTCGTGACAAAACTATTCTTAAACATTGTTAAAACAGTATTTTGATGATGAGTAGCAGTACATCCACCGTTCCAGAGGGGGGAGCTGTGCTTCTGAGAGCTGATGTGCTAATTATGTCACTTCCAGGTATTGGCCAATCACAAGACGGTTGGGAAGGCTCTACGCTGGCTGGCCAATCACAACACAGTTCTGTCTTCTGGGTGTGAGAGTTCAATCTGAAACACCGCGGCTGAGGAGAGCGTCAGTGAGGAGAGATTTCTATCGGCTCGTTTACAGCAACTAGGAGGTTTTTGACCATAAAAACAAGTAAATGTATGTAAGTAGACCTCTATAACTATATGTGCAACAGGACCACTCTATGGGAGCTTTAAGCTCAAAACCCATTTCAGGGTCAAAATGAAGTTGAAGTCTTGGATTCGAGAACCACAACACAGCTGAAGTGGACATACCTCTTTTTCCGTGATCGTACCGTACATCACACCTGCTACCACCTGGGTTTGGGCCAAGTCTCCTTGGGAGAAAAAAGGAAAACATTGCAGCGTTGTCAAAATTCATAGGCGTCTGTTGTAGAGGCGGCCATTGGCACCAGACTCCTGTAACCTGCTGGGGTCAGTTAGTCCGTCCGTCACTGACAAAAACGGTCAGTCAGTCAAACGGCAGTATAAACACAGAGAGTGGACAGGCGGCTCTGCATCAGCATGAAACCCAGTGTGTGAGTGAGTCATAACACCAACAGTCAGACTGACACAGAGACAACACAAACAACCACCCACTTAAGCCCAATTTATACTCCTGCGTAAAGTGCTCTGCGTAGATTACGTAGAGACTCTGCGTAACCTACGCAGAGTCTCTACGTAGGTTACGCAGAGTCCTCTGCGTCGACGCAGAGCCTGTCGAAGAGCCTCTGCGTCGTCTCCGACTGCACAAAATATTTTTTAAGTGTCCGTCACTCCATCAAGGGACAACGGAGACGGCAAGAGCTGTGATTGGTCCTCAGGACAGGCCGAGCGAAGCTGCTCTGTGCCGGCTCACAGTGAGCACCGAGCATCCACAGAGGCGGAGCTGATCACCGCCGACAACGTCGCTGCCAAACTATAAATACGTCATATCCTAATACACACAGCACATGTTTAGACTCTAAATGGTCAATTTCTCGCCTCAAATTATCTTAAAACAGTGTTCCGTGACACAGAAAAGTGAGAAATGGCCACTGTTTCAACAACAACAGTCTTTCTCTCTCGACGCCATTGCTCACTGTAGCCTGAAGCACAACAACCTTGCGCAGCGACCCCTACTGATCGGGCGGGAAATTGCAGCGTGTATCTGTCACCACGACGCAGAAGTATAAAGGCTTGAGGCGTCTCCGTGGTGACGCAGATGGATAACGCATACGCAGTCGGAGAAGTATAATGTGGCCTCAAGCCAAAAAAGTCTATAGCAGCAAAAAAATTGGTGAATTGGTGACTCTACATTGACCGTAGGTGTGAGAGTGTGAGTGAATGGTTGTTTGTCTCTATGTGTGGCCCTGTGATGGACTGGCGAACTGTCCAGGGTGAACCCCGCCTATCGCCCAATGTCAGCTGAGATAGGCACAGCACCCCCTGTGGAGGATAAAGTGGTAGATGATGGATGGATCGTTTAAAAATGAACCCCACTGAGGTCAAGGACGTACCGTGCCCTCTGTGAGCCCCTCTTCTCGGTCAGTCACTGCATACGTTAGATACTTTGGTAACTCAGACCAGACCGAAAGTCAATAACTGTCATCTCGCGCTTCTTTAAATAATGCTAGTTACAGACCTGGAGAACTTAATCCATGACATTTAGCTGCTGAAGGGTTAGCATGTGAGTCTTTTCATAGCCAATGAATAAATAGTCCCGGCTGGTGTTTGTTTAAGTCTGACGACGCACCGCTGCGTTGCCAGTTTTAGCGATAAAACCCTTTTTTGATTGTGTGTATTGGTCAGAAAAAAATATACGGAAAACGTCAAAAACTAACGTAGCAATTACGGGGGGAGTTTTTGAGATATGTTTGAAATTTGGACCCAACTGGTCACGCCAGAAACACACCGGTACATTGAGTGTGTGTGTGTGTGTGTGTGTTGCATGAATACACACACCTCCACAGCTGGATGTGTCGTGAGCCGCTCGCCTAAATATAAACTCGTGCAATCACTCTCACGCTTTATAGCAGGCGGTGGTTAGCTCCTGGGCGGACACACACCGTGCATGTGGGCTAACAATCACTGCAGACAGGAGTGTGTGTGTGTGTGTGTGTGTGTGTGTGTGTGAGTGGGTCTACTTCCTGCTCTCAGCCCTCCGCAGCTCATAGATTTAGACGTTATTATTATTTTGACATAGTTAGCAGCTGTGTTTTGGTGGCCAAAACGTGGTGATTATCTCCCCGATGCTGGGTTTTCTGTCGGTTAGAGGCGTATTTTTAACTGCGGAGACTGTTTTCACTTCACTTTTTTTCTCATGACACGACGCAGACGCCGCTCAAAGTCGCAGAAGTACCCACCTGTTCGGTCCGCGGTCTGATTATGCGGAGTGAGTTACAGGAAGAGCGTTTAGATGGTCGTTCACATAACAGGGGAAAAGATTGCAGAGTGAAAAAGTTCTTCGTCCACAAAATGACTAAATGTTGATGTACCGCGGTTCTCAAACTGTGTGGTACGCGTACGTTCTGGACAAGCTAACGCTCATGTTAAGCTATCGTGTACTATTACTTTGACGAGGCTAACACTTGTTATAGTCAAATGCGTTGCTACTGTTAGCATTACCTTGAATAAGCTAACTCTTTATAGTTCAACGTTTATACAAAGTTAGTATCACTTTGAAGAAGTTAACTATGTTAAGCTACTGTTAGTATTACACACAGAAAAAGCAACGTTTTATTGTTATATGTTAAACTACTGTTAGCGTCACTTTGAGGCAGCTATTTCGCTTTAGGTTTAGCTATTGTTAGCATCACTCTAAAGAAGCTAACTCTTTTTATAGTTCTTTATTTAGCTACGTGAGCATCACTTTGAGGAAGCTAATTCTCTTTAAGTTTAGCTATTGTAAGCATCACTCTAAAGAAGCTAACTCTTTTTATAGTTCTATATTTAGCTACGTGAGTATCACTTTGAGGAAGCTAATTCTCTTTAAGTTTAGCTATTGTTAGCATCACTCTAAAGAAGCTAACTCTTTTAATAGTTCTATATTTAGCTACGTGAGCATCACTTTGAGGAAGCTAATTCTCTTTAAGTTTAGCTATTGTTAGCATCACTCTAAAGAAGCTAACTCTTTTTAATAGTTCTATATTTAGCTACGTGAGTATCACTTTGAGGAACCTAATTCTTTTTAAGTTTAGCTATTGTTAGCATCACTCTAAAGAAGCTAACTCTTTTTAATAGTTCTATATTTAGCTACGTGAGTATCACTTTGAGGAAGCTAATTCTCTTTAAGTTTAGCTATTGTTAGCATCACTCTAAAGAAGCTAACTCTTTTTATAGTTCTATATTTAGCTACGTGAGCATCACTTTGAGGAAGCTAATTCTCTTTAAGTTTAGCTAGTGTTAGCATCACTCTAAAGAAGCTAACTCTTTTTATAGTTCTCTATATCTTAGCTACACGAGCATCACTTTGAGGAAGGAAGGAAGATTGTTCAGTAAATGTGGGAATATAAGCTTGAAGTGATATACATATTCATATTCAGTAATGATATTCGTGGTAATATTTGACAAAATTCCATTAAAAAAACGGGGTTTGTTTTGATATAAATTATGTCAAATGTATCTATATTTATAACAAAAACAGGCAGAAATAACTCTTTACAACTTGGTTAAGTGATGGTCCAAATGTGGCCCTCGGGCCGCGGGTTTGAGACCTCTGCTGTAGTGATACATATGTACGGAGGTGGAAAAAGTACCAAAATATTGTACTAAAGTAAAAGTACCAATACTTTGATGAAATATTTCTTAAGTAGAATTAAAAGTAGTCATCTGAAAAAAATGACTAAATGTTGATGTACCGTGGTTCTCAAACTGTGTGGTACGCGTACGTTCTGGACAAGCTAACGCTCATGTTAAGCTATTGTGTGCTATTACTTTGACAAGGCTAACACTTATTATAGTCAAATGTGTTGCTACTGTTAGCATTACCTTGAATAAGCTAACTCTGTTAGTATTACACTAAAGAAGCAACGTTTTATTGTTATATGTTAAACTACTGTTAGCGTCACTTTGAGGAAGCTAATTCTCTTTAAGTTTAGCTACTGTTAGCATCACTCTAAAGAAGCAAACTCTATTTATAGGTCTATATTTAGCTACGTGAGCATCACTTTGAGGATTCAAACAGTCGCCAAGTGTTTCAAAATTAAAATTGTCTGTATTTATATAGCACTAGCCCCGCTAGCATGTAGACTAGCGGGGCCCGGAATCGAACCCTCAACCTTCCAATTAAAAGACGATTTGCCCTGCTCCTGACTCACCGTCGCCCCAAATCAGGTTTCAAATCATGTAAAATTCAAAACATTCTGTGCTGAGACAATGAGACAACATTTTTCGCAGATTAGCGACGTAGCGTACACAAACACGCCGCTGCTGCAGCGACAGTCCTGCTCTCCGTCTCCCTCTTCCTCCATCAGTGGTACTGCGGCCTCGCAGGAGTCTGCTCTCTATCTTTTCTGCCTAATTTTTTACTCTTTACTCCACAGTTGTAATTTCTTTCACATGTTCTCAGCCACTATTTTCTAACATATACATGTATAATATGTGAAGATGAGATTATCTGTATTTGCTTACTTTACAGGGACTTTAAAGCATTTTGAGGACGGTGATTTTTGGCTTCATCAGGCCTCCACACCTCCCTCCCACTGACCAAACACACATTCACGACTGATCCCAAACTCAAATTATGGCCTTGGCATCGTTCCCTCTCCTCCTGTTTTGTTGGTAACCCACATGCAGAGCTTCAGTGCCAGCAGAGTGTGGCAGAGGGTCATCGTTGCCCCACAGCTCCACTCGCTCCACAGACTTTCTTCTTACCCTGTCGTCCTCCACCACCGCCATAGATCCCCCATTGAAATTTTCCACTTGGACCTAAAATAGTTGTCTGACTTCTGGTGCCCTGAAGTCGCCGGGCAGACTTGAGCACACAAACTGACGATGAGACTATTTTCATCTCAATAGTTATGACATTAAAACATTTGTTTTATTTATTTTCACACAGTTTAAATGAAACAATATCTAGTTTTCATGAGAGAGACTTCAGGAAAGTAGCACTTAAATCAAAACACTGGGTGTTTTTGGGCATTAATACCTAAAAATGGACGGGATTGGGACAATATCAGCACTGTAAATGTATAAATTAATGGATGGCTGAAATGTAAAATATCTGTACATATATTCATAACACATACAAGCTCATACAAAGAATAACATTACTTATATATTATTATATATTTTCTGTATATGTTTGTTTATTTAAAAGTGTGCTAATCTGATGAGCTTAGGACCGAGAACTTCAATCCCAAATGTAAGTATTTTATGGGGCTGAAATATTTTTTCTGACACATATTGTTCATGTTATTGATTAGATTTGCAGTAGTTTTTTTTGTTTGTTTGTTTCAATTTAAGATTCGAGGTCAAAATTAAATGAACATATCAACTTCTTCATTTTAATGCAAGACTGACAACAGTAATGTATAAAATTAGCGTAGTGTAGAAAAGTTAATTGCAGAATTAGAATTTTACTAATTAGATTTTAATTTCAGAATGATTAACTCATTATCCATTTTGCTATTTTTTTTTTGCGGAATTTGGCTAAACTTTAAGCTAACTAAGAATTTCCAAAATACAATTTCAAGCTTCCTGTAACACAAATATAATCTAAACAAACTTGAGTTTTCAAGAAGAAAGCAGATTAATTATATTATCATGTATTGCCCTTGGTCACAATAGGACATTTTAAGACGGTACAGTCTTGCTAACAGAAATGCTAAATGCTATTAAACGTTAAAAGAAGATCTAAATAAACCCTGCAAAACCTGAATTAAGACAGAAAAGTGAGACTTTAGATTGATAGGTTTAGTTGCTTTGGTGTTGGAGCTCTGATGAGCGTGGATGAAAAAAAAATTTGTGAGTGGTTTCCAGAGCATTTTCCTCTGTGCTAATGAGGGTTAGCATGTCCATTTTGACACAAAAGGATCTAATATGTCAAAACTCTGGCGTAGCAAATATAGCAACGGTGAAAATAATGACATCATGATGTATTGGAGTTAAAAATATGCAGTTTATGATGCCCAAACTTTTGACTGGTAGTGTACTTATTTTCTTGCTATATTTCTTTGTATCTTGAACCTTTACCTTGATGGTTAAAGGCGCCATATGTAAGAATGTGGCCAAAAACGGTTACTGCATTCAAATTCAAAATACAGAGGTCTTTTTGGTTTCTTTCTCTGGCGTAACTGCCAACCCGTGGTTGCTCTGCAGCTGAGACTCTACTGACTGCAATGATTGGTAGACGGCGGTAGGTGGCGCCACATGACGCCAAAACATGATTTCAAAACATAAACATGATTTGCGGTCTGCAAAAAATATATTTTTTAATGCAAATATTTTGTCTGTACTGTTGTTGTTGGTGAGTTCAGTTTGTTATATGAACATTATTCCTGAGTCTCTGTGACATATTAGGAGGATTTTATGATTTATTACATAATGCACCTTTAAGGTAAGGGTATGGGTGTCCTCACCCAGGGTCAGACTTATTCATGTCTCATTTTTCCTCAGCTTTTCCAGGAGCATTATGAATAACATCATAATTTAACCACAGACTGTGATTAAATGTGAGTCTCACAGCCTTATGAAGCGTATAAAGAGGCACTCCTCAGCCTCGTGTGTAAAAACCTACACAAGTTCAATTTCAATCCACTTTGTTTTTACAACCTCTAACTTAGGTAAAGTCCAACAGGGAGGGGGGGGGGAACCCAACAGACCGCTGCAGTCTGCAGAAATGAAGAAGGTGAAGTCGACGCTCTCTGAAGTGAATGAGTGCACCGTAGTCGCGATAAACATAAAGTCCCTTTGCCCTGATGCTGCAGTTTTTGGCCCGACAGCACAGAGTAGGCAGTTAAACCGTGTGATGACACAAGAGGTCGGCCAAACCCTGCAGCATGTTTGTGCAGCTACCTGGTTTTCGAGAGGGGAAGGTGGGGGTTGGTTGGTTGGTTGGGGGGGGGCGGTGGGTGATGGTGTGGTCTGTAAACAGGTAAAAATGCTACAAATAGAATCTGGCCAAGTAAGAATATAGTCTTGAAGGAGGTCTGCTCCCGGCCTGGTCTGCGTCAGCACTGACCTTTTTGCTGTTTGCTGAAGGGATTGGGTTTCAACCTCCACCTCTCTCGCTTTCACTTTTTTAAACATTCACACTTAAGCCATCTGAGGAGAATAAAGGGGCAGTTTTGTTTTGGAAGGTGAAGATATAGTATAGTATCGTTCAGTCTCAGGGGCCGAGAAAGAACACGAAAATTAATATAATATGAGGTATTGTATTTCGGATTTCTCCTGTACATGTAAATATATGTTAAAGTTAATAGATATTGGTTATTAAAAGTCCATAAACTTATATTTTGTCATTTTCTGCCTAGTGTTTTCTTACTTTGACCTTCTCTGTGAATCAACTCAACATCCTCAGTTTTTACTTAAACTGGAATATTTAGTCTTTAGCTCCCCCTGCTGGTATCCTATGCACTATTACACCGCCATGTTTTGTAGGGAATATTAAATACAACCATTTTTTGTTTTTGTGAACAAGGACCACAGACATTAATTAATAAACATTATTGCCATTGCTATTTTTCACCTGTAGTTCCTGAACAGATGTTAAAAATTAACCCTATAAACAGAATAAAAAGGGAAAAATAAATGACACTCGCAGAAATCAAGTGTAGCACAATGTGTAAATTGAAGCCAGCGAGGAGGAGGAAAAAAAAAAAGAGAAATTAAAATAAAATATACTTACATGTACATTATTTTATCCACCACTTCCTAAACAAAGCTGAACAAACAGGTGCTTTTCTTAATAATGTGGTTTCTGTGGCTGAGAGATTATCTTCTATCTGCCGGGTTAAACGTGAGCCATGTTTTCTTTTTTTATGTATTCATTTGTAGTTTTAACGGTATGTCGTATATACCATACGAAAGTATTCCATGACGCAGCAATTTTCGATAAGCCTGCGAATGTAAACCCGGTCCTTAGAGACGACACCTGGCCAACACCATATGCTCAGCCTGGGTTTTCCCCAAACATAAAATAGATGATTTACTACATTCCATAAAAAAAATAAAAATATATATATATATTTATATGAGTTCACTATAGTTAAGTGAGTTTAGTGTTAAATACCAGTTCAGCTATTTCTAAACTGTCAAAGAACACAAATACAGCCCAAACTGTGAAAGGAAACCACTAAATATGATACACAACGTAGCTAAACTAGCTAAAATACTGCAAAAAAAGAAAGAAATTAGCCTTAAATTGAATAACACTGTTAAGGCAAAGCTACTGGAAACAAAAGATCAGAGTCTGTGGTTATGGAATGCAGACGTTAACCTTAATTTAGCTAATCTAACTACAGGGAAGCAGAGAGCAAATATTTGCTAGCTAGCTAGCTGCAGAAAAACAAAAATTGGATAATTTGAATAGTCATGAGTACACTGCAAAAACAACCCTAAAAGAAATACACCAAATAGTCTTTAATTGGTTTAAATTTTCTTGTTTTTAAGATAACTCCAGCAAAAGTCAGCAACATTTGCTTGGCTAGCATACTTAAAACTAGCTTGTAAATCAGCAATTTGAGACCGTAATGTAACTCAAAACTGGACAAAATGTAAGAATTCTATCACGTTAGAAATGTTTACTTAAAACATTCCTTTTCCTCATTAAACTGAGTTTAAGAATATATATCTTTGGAATTATGATTATCATTAATTGTTGGGGGTGTGAATCACGGGGGTAACCTCACGATATGATACCAATAATTTCACGATTATGTGATAATCAATGTACTGCAAGACGATCATACAGCGATGAACTGAAAACGTTAAAAGCGCAGGATTTATATATTTATCGTATCTATTGAACGTGAATGAAGCATCTCTTAGCGTAGCTTTCTCCACCGCTATCCCGCTGTAAACTTACTCTTCTTCGGCCCAGTTGCCCGGTGAGCGAAACTGGCAGGGATTGTTTACTTTAAAGCAGGGGTTCTCAAAGTTTTGATACCCGAGGGCCAATTTAGGAACCCAACATTGGACTGAGGGCCGCCAAAGGGAAAAAAACAGAAATAAATCCCATTTGTACTAATTCTAATGACCAGATTGCAGTTCTACAGTTTAGCTTTAAGTAATATAAGCGTTAATATAATGTCATTTAAGCATTAATATAATAACGCTTTATAATTTACTGGGTAATTACCCAGTATTTTGGCCATTGTTCTTACCTTCTAATTACAGGTTAATACCAAGTAACACATTTCTGTTAATTGGGGGCTGTAGCTACCTGCTTATTACCAGCTTATAAACCAATAATACACTAAAATTCACCATATAGAAACCAGGTAAATACCCAGTATTTTTGTTTACACTTATTGGTCTGTATCCAGTAATGTCCAATAAACATTTAACAAGCTTAGTAGCTCCTGGATTAAAACTATCAACTGTAATTCATTGTGGGGCCGCCAGAAATGTTTCTGCGGGCCGCCATTGGCCCCCGGGCTGCACTTTGAGAACCAATGCTTTAGAGCGCTTTCATTTGTTCATAAAAATTCCGACATTTGCCCTGACGTTTCGATTATCGTATTGGACGAGGAATGACGACGACATAGCACCTAATTGATGCTACTTATACTAGTACTAATAATGATACTATTGTACAGTGCTCACATCCTCCACCGTGTAACTGTTCCTCCTTTGTTTATCTTATAAAGTATAAGATAAAGAATACTTTATTTCATCGAGATAAAACTCCTGTATCCATGCCAGTAAAACCCGATCATTCCCACAAACTTAAAACAGTCGTGTTTACTCGTGTCTATTGTTCGACACAAGGCCGTCTATTGTGAATCACGCTGCAACACGGAGGAAAACTATTGCGTCCCAGGAAAGGTGTTTCCTTTTCTGGCACAGTGTGTGTGTGTGTGTGTGTGTAGAACATTAACACCTTACTGCTACCCATAATGCACTGTGGGAAAGGTAACACCCATGTTTTTTTTCTTTGTTTTTTTTGACCTGCAGCAAACTGGAGACAGAAAAACTACTAACCTGAAGAGAGATCGAACGCTTGGCTAACTGAGCAGACTGGGTGAGCTCTACGCTGAGTGTAGTTCTTGTTTTTTTTAGCACTTTGGAGTTTGTTTGTGTGACTTTTGGGGCATAAGGAAAGGTGTGAGCGGGACACCCGGCTTCAAGGGAGGAGCTGCAGGCTTTTCCATGTATGGGCTGCAGCACTCCTTTCATATGGTAAACAGACAGTCACATGGGGCAACAGTCTTGAGGCAGTGGGGAGAAAAGGGAGGGAAAGGAACAAGGAGAGCGAATGTGTGTGTGTGTGAAAGGACTCTGGCCTGCCCCATGTGCAGGAGGCGGCACTTTCACCCTGAGGTTAGAGCCCACAGGATCACATTACACAAAGCAAAGGAACCTAGAGATTCAACGTGAGTTCCATGTTGTGGTCAAACTGAATCCGTGTAGCTTCTTCACCGAGGCCTCAATGTGGCTCTACTGCTTTCATTTGTCTCGATGTAGGTTCCTTTTTTTTGTTGTGTGTGTGTGTAGGGGGGGGCGGCGGAAGAGAGTGGAGAGCCACCCTGGTCCTCACCCTGAAGGGGAAGCGAAGACCCAAAGATGCCCACTAACTTCACCGTGGTGCCCGTAGAGGACGCCGAGGGCGGCGGCAACGGCCCGGCAGCAGCAGCCGGAGACGTCAAACCTGTCAGTCTGCACAAAATATTTCGGGAGGACGCGAACGAGGACAACTCCCAAGGTAGGAGTTTACACAGAGACAACACATCTGCTCAGAAAGGTCAGCTTTTTAGCGCCTTCTTCCTGGTTGGGGTCCTGTTGGAGGTGGAGCCCGTGGACCAGAATGCACTGGGACCACAAGTTACGGCTTAAAAACATCGCACACATTTCGACGTCACTGTGCAGGCACATGCTTCACAGAACACGCGAACACAAACACACACATGCTGACTTTTTCAACAGCTTTCAACCAGCTAGAACTTGCAGGGCAGCTTGGTGAGTGTGGTAGGGAGGGGTAGTGCGGGAGGAACTATGTGCTGCTGTTGTTGTTACTAATGACAGTGAAGCCCTGATTGATAGTCAGGGCTCTTTTGCATCACCACTGCAGGTCTTTCCAGTGCAAAAGTACAAACCCTTCAATGACGAAAACCACAGAGGCTTTGACTTATTTATAGCTGTGTTTTTAGATATAAAGGACTGGATGTCACAGACTTAGATAATTCAGGTTTTTTATTTTTTATTTGTTTTCTGACATAGTGTTGACTCATTATCAACACTGGCTGTTTGTCTCAACGAGACGACAAAGCTTTGAATGAGAATAGACCGCGGGCGTTGGAAGAAACACCGGTTTCATGGGAGTTAAGCTTTTCTGTCACTGTGGAACCATACCACACTATTTTACTCTGGTACCTCAAGGGAAGGGTGTCAAACATGATTGAGGCTGGTTATTTTGGTACTATTCCCAATGGAAAGACCGAAAATAAACGTACCATACACTCTTAGAAATAAGGGTTCCAAAAGGGTTCTTCTACAAGGGCTGAGGTTCTACCTGGAACCATTTGCTTCTGAAAAACTCTTTTCCCGAACAAAGGGTTTTTCAAGGGTTCTTGGTAACACTAATGGTTCCAGTAAGAACCGTTGTGATCCAGAGAACCCTTTAAAACCCCTTTCCCGAAAAAAGGGTTTTTAAGGGGTTCTTGGTGGAACCCTCCAAAAGGGTTCCAGGGGGAACATTAATAAAAAGGTTTTACCTGGTACCAAAAAGGGTTCTCCTATGAGGACAAGCCAAAGAACCTTATATGGTTCTACTTAGCACTTTTATTTCGAAAAGTGTACCATACCAAACCGTGGAAACATGGCTTTATTGGGTGATGTGTGTCCAACTCTTGGTCAAACACCCCCGTTCACCTTGTCAGTATTTGGTGTTATCCAATTTAGCATGCGGCTAGGGCTGTTGCAGATGCTCAGTATAAAAATACAGTAAACTTTCACAAACTGGTAGATAGTAAGTGAGCGTAATAGCTTTGACTGTCAAATAACAGAAGAAGAACACACACACACACGTACACACAAAGTGGATAAAATCAAGGTGAAATCCAGACTGGTAGAAAGACTCAAAACGGCGCGACTTGCTATGACTAGCCAGTAGCCACTAGCTAAACAGTGTGCTCAAGCTACAAATGTAGGTTGAATCAACTGTGGTTGGAACTGACGGCGTAAAGTGCTCTGCGTAAAGTGCTCTGCGCCGTCTCCGACTACACAAAATATTTTTTAAGTGTCCGTCACTCCGTCAAGGGACAACGGAGACAGCAAGAGCTGCGATTGGTCCTCAGGACAGGCCGAGCTAACGCTGCTCTGTGCCGGCTCACAGTGAGCACCGAGCGTCCACAGAGGCGGAGCTGATCACCGCCGACAACGTCGCTGCCAAACTATAAATACGTCATATCCTAACACACACAGCACATGTTTAGACTCTAAATGGCCAATTTCTCGCCTCAAATTATCTTAAAACTGCGTTCCGTGACACAGAAAAGTGAGAAACGGCCACTGTTTCAACAACAACAGTCTTTCTCTCTCGGACGCCATTGCTCACTGTAGCCAAAAGCACAACAACCTTGAGCAGCGACCCCTACTGATTGGGCGGGAAATTGCAGCGCGTATCCATCACCACGACGCGAAAGTACGAAGGCTCGAGGCGTCTCCGTGGTGATGCAGTCGTAAAAACCTTGCATATGAAAGATATGTATAGAATATTTGCTGCCTTTTCGTGCTAATAGACTTAGCCTTAACTGTTCTCTCGCTCCGACAAAGTCCAAAGAAAACAAGAACGACTTTACATCACAGGAGTTTGTTGATCCTCTGCTGCTCTCAGCAGAAACTTCAAATGTCTTATCGTTTGACTAAAATCCTTTGTTAGGCCACAGAAGACCTATAAACCTGAGACTGATGGACTTTCCTGATGGACTTTGGTTCGGAAGAAGTAGCTAAGTGGTAAACAAACTTCATTTTCTAGCAAGGAAAAGCCTTAAAGTTTCAATATTTCTGGCTGAGGTTATAGGTGAACATTCAACACCTCGACCTGGACTTTCAGAGTTTTATGGAGGCCTTTTAGTCGCCGTGAGTTCACGTGAGGCAGTTTTTCACCAGGAGGAGACACAAGGACTACTCTGACTCATCATGAAAACACGCTGACATAGGAAATGATGTGCAAAACAAGGCTAAATTTGACTTAGCTTTGTGTCTACATATGAAACTGATCTTTTATTATGGCGGTGCTGTCAGTGACCTGCCTGGTTCTTCTCTTTTTCCCCATTCTTTCTTTTCTCTGGTGAACAGCGGTTTTCGACAGATACTATTAGCCAATGTTATTAGCCAAAATATGACAGTTTAGTGATGGCACATAATACAACAACTGCTATACTATACACAGTGTTTTCAATAATAATAAAAAAAAAACCTATAAAGTAAATATAATATTAAATATAATAAATGCAGTTAATCAAAAATTACATTACAAGAATTGGCAGTTTAAAGGATAATAACTGTCCAAGGCCAAAAATATAAAATGTTCACGCATCAGCCAGATTGAGTTGACCCAAATGATTAATCAGACTAACTCTAATCCTGAAAGTAGGTCAATCCTGCCAGCTCAGTACCAGGCATATTAAAATGGTAGGTAAAACAGATCTCACAAGTCAAGTATTAACAAGTGGTAAATGAGTGCAGCCTTTACAACCTGCTGGAATGTTCCAGGACAGTCATTCATTCAACTCCACTGACGACGTGTTCCCATTCATTAAGAAGAATCATCTTTGAAGATTAAACGGATGATTTACCATGAGGCGTGCGCGGCATGTTGTTTATCAGAACGTACATAGGGCATATAGCTTCATACTGTCACTATAATTAAAATGACTTTTAAAGACTTTTAATTAGGACTTCCATACGCACCTTCCATATTCTGTCTTTCTTCATGCAAGACGCTCAGTGCAGTGCTGCTGAGTAGACATGATGCCATCTGTATAAACACTAACATTGCAGAACCATCATTTTCCAAAGCAGTATCCTGTCGCCAGCATCACGTTTCATGCTGCCTCACTTTCTGCCTGTACTGTTGCATTACTTACTATCACTTAACCCACTGAAAACAGTAAAACTACTTATAAGTAAGTAGTTGTTTTTCCAAGCAGAAGAAGACGTTTTCAACGTGGGCTACCTTGAGATGTACACCGTTCGACCTCTACCCAGAGGGTTAGGGTCAACCGCAGATTTTCTCTGTCTGGTGTGAGAGAGTGAGCGTGTTGTGATAAATTAGACAAATGTTTTAATAATTTTAAGTCTTACGCCGTCATGTCTTTCCCAACTTTGGCAACTCTGAACACTTTTATCCACAGTAAAGTTGAAAAGGAAGTTACTGATTAAAGGTACTTTTGTTTCTGTGTGCTAGCATGCTAGCAGAAACACCTGCTTCTGTTCTTAAGGAATATTTCTAGTGGGGAAAAACACTCATTTGTTTACTTTGCTTACCGCTGGTGTAAAATCTCATTAATCTGCTTTGACACTAACTGGTTTCTTGAATCATAATTTGTATGATTAGAGTGACGGATTAGCTGTGACATAACATTAGCTCTGTGGCCTTTGGCTTACTTTTATTACATTTGTTGGACTCTTCGTGACTCAGTTGTTTCCCATGTAATGAACAATAATGTTACTTCAGAGTGTTTGCACGCGGCCCGTAGCTAATGGTAGTTTCTTTTTTACTCTACCTCAAATATCGTGCAAGGTTTCCTTTGTCAGTGGACAAGCTCAAGGACAAGTTTACAGCTCAACAGGTTTTCTTTGTTTTTACACCAGAGACAGTTGACTTAAGACAAAAAAATAATCTATCTATCTATCTATCTATCTATCTATCTATCTATCTATCTATCTATCTATCTATCTATCTATCTTTTAGCTAGCAAGATATAATTTTAGCTAGGAAGAGATCTATCTATCTATCTATCTATCTATCTATCTATCTATCTATCTATCTATCTATCTATCTATCTATCTATCTATCTATCTTTTAGATAGCAAGATATCTATCTATCTTTTAGCTAGCAAGATATCTATCTATCTTTTAGCTAGCAAGATATACTTTTAGCTAGGAAGAGATCTATCTATCTATCTATCTATCTATCTATCTATCTATCTATCTATCTATCTATCTATCTATCTATCTATCTATCTATCTATCTTTTAGCTAGCAAGACATACTTTTAGCTAGGAAGAGATCTATCTATCTATCTATCTATCTATCTATCTATATATCTTTTAGCTAGCAAGATATCTATCTATCTTTTAGCTAGCAAGATATACTTTTAGCTAGGAAGAGATCTATCTATCTATCTATCTATCTATCTATCTATCTATCTATCTAT
This sequence comes from Microchirus variegatus, assembly GCF_963457635.1. Lineage (NCBI taxonomy): Eukaryota > Metazoa > Chordata > Actinopteri > Pleuronectiformes > Soleidae > Microchirus > Microchirus variegatus. Next base: position 4,310,144 of record NC_139806.1, on the reverse strand, counting down.
CTATCTATCTATCTATCTATCTTTTAGCTAGCAAAATATACTTTTAGCTAGGAAGAGATCTATCTATCTATCTATCTATCTATCTATCTATCTATCTATCTATCTATCTATCTATCTATCTATCTATCTATCTATCTATCTATCTATCTCTTTTAGCTAGCAAGATATCTATCTATCTTTTAGCTAGCAAGATATACTTTGAGCTAGGAAGAGATCTTTCTATCTATCTATCTATCTATCTTTTAGCTAGCAAGATATCTATCTATCTTTTAGCTAGCAAGATATACTTTTAGCTAGGAAGAGATCTATCTATCTATCTATCTATCTATCTATCTATCTATCTATCTATCTATCTATCTATCTATCTATCTATCTATCTATCTATCTATCTTTTAGCTAGCAAGATATACTTTTAGCGAGGAAGAGATCTATCTATCTATCTATCTATCTATCTATCTATCTATCTATCTATCTATCTATCTATCTATCTATCTATCTATCTATCTTTTAGCTAGCAAGATATCTATCTATCTTTTAGCTAGCAAGATATACTTTTAGCTAGGAAGAGATCTATCCATCTATCTATCTATCTATCTATCTATCTATCTATCTATCTATCTATCTATCTATCTATCTATCTATCTATCTTTTAGCTAGCAAGGTATACTTTTAGCTAGGAAGAGATCTATCTATCTATCTATCTATCTATCTATCTATCTATCTATCTATCTATCTATCTATCTATCTTTTAGCTAGCAAGATATACTTTTAGCTAGGAAGAGATCTATCTATCTATCTATCTATCTATCTATCTATCTATCTATCTATCTATCTATCTATCTATCTATCTATCTTTTAGCTAGCAAGATATACTTTTAGCGAGGAAGAGATCTATCTATCTATCTATCTATCTATCTATCTATCTATCTATCTATCTATCTATCTATCTATCTATCTATCTATCTATCTATCTTTTAGCTAGCAAGATATCTATCTATCTTTTAGCTAGCAAGATAAACTTTTAGCTAGGAAGAGATCTATCTATCTATCTATCTATCTATCTATCTATCTATCTATCTATCTATCTATCTATCTTTTAGCTAGCAAGGTATACTTTTAGCTAGGAAGAGATCTATCTATCTATCTATCTATCTATCTATCTATCTATCTATCTATCTATCTATCTATCTATCTATCTATCTATCTTTTAGCTAGCAAGGTATACTTTTAGCTAGGAAGAGATCTATCTATCTATCTATCTATCTATCTATCTATCTATCTATCTATCTATCTATCTTTTAGCTAGCAAGATATACTTTTAGCTAGGAAGAGATCTATCTATCTATCTATCTATCTATCTATCTATCTATCTATCTATCTATCTATCTATCTATCTATCTATCTTTTAGCTAGCAAGGTATACTTTTAGCTAGGAAGAGATCTATCTATCTATCTATCTATCTATCTATCTATCTATCTATCTATCTATCTATCTATCTATCTATCTATCTATCTATCTATCTATCTATCTATCTATCTTTTAGCTAGCAAGATATACTTTTAGCTAGGAAGAGATCTATCTATCTATCTATCTATCTATCTATCTATCTATCTATCTATCTATCTATCTATCTATCTATCTATCTTCTTTTAGCTAGCAAGAAATCATTTTAGCTAGCAATTATCTGTCTATCAACCTGTGCTAAAACATACGTTAAGTACCTCGACTTAATATATGTTAAGATTCTGATTTTTACATGATATTAAGAATGATCACATTCACTATATGGACAAATGTATTCTGCCACGCCTGTTAAATATTGAATTCATGTGTTTACAACCAGTTTTTTTGGACTTTTGGCCCCTTATTATCTCCAATGAAGGACAATGTTAGCACTCCAGCATACAAAGACGTTTTGGACAAACGCTTCCAGTTTTGTGGAAGATCTTTTCTGTTCCAACACGACTGTGTCCCAGTGCAAAGGTCACAGTCGTTACCTGCATGAATCATTTAATGGTCATGTGAAGTGGTTTGGATGTTGTACATGAACAGTGATCACTGATGTAGTGGAGTCATGAGCTGAGCCTCGTCTTACATGATGACATATGGACATCTGCTGGCTAACAAGGGTACTGCATGCTGGAAACCTTTTGCAAGCAAAACATTGAGAAATACTTTATTAATCCCTCTGGGAAAGTTAGGTAAACGTTCAGCTTCAGTTTCCACACAGAAAAAGGCCGTCTAGTGACGAGATAGAGCTGTTGACATTATCGTAGACTCAAACAGGTGTGGATTTTATTTTCAAAAAGCCTTTTATTAAATGGTTTAAATCCACGTTTTTTTTCCCTTGTGTCCCTGTTGACTGTCCTGAACAATCACTTAAATTGTCTTCTCTGGGACAACAGCAGTGGGTTTAGGTTTTTAGGTTAAAGCGGAACTAGACCGGAAGTTCCTATTATCGCTGTTTTTTTTGGTGTGTATCTGCGTCATTACCTTGTTTATGAAGCCTGACGGTTCGAAACAAACAGTTCAGCCATTGCTGAGAAAGTTGTGTTTTATTGTAATCTCGGGGCTCAACGAGATCACTGAAAATCCCGTTAACGTTACGTAAGCAGCGGTTCTCCTGAACAACCGATCGTCCTGCTCCGGGCGGTAGTCCGGGCACATCCGGTTGCGTACATTGAACCGCAGAAGAAGAATAACGTCCGTTGTGGAGGTGTTTCACGAGCAAAAGTGTCTTCTGACTCTGGGTCTGACTCCGGTTTAAAGTCATAAAGGGTATGCGGCGGGGAGTCGTGACGAAGCTATTTTTAAACACTGTTAAAACAATGTTTTGATAATGAGTAGCAGTGCATCCACCGCTCCAGAGAGGGAGCTGCGCTTCTGAGAGCTGACGTGATAGATTACGTCACTTCCAGATACCTGGCCAATCACAACACAGGTGGGAAGGCTCTACGCTGGCTGGCCAATCACAACACACTCTGTCTTCTCTGGCGAGATTCATGGCTAAAAATAGCGCGACTGACAAGCGCTTCGAAAAGGACAGATTTCAATCGGCTCGTTTACATCAACTAGGAGGATTTTGACCATAAAAACAACTTAATATATGTAAGTAGACCTCCATAACTCACATATATGTGCAACAGGACCACTCTATGTGACCTTTAAGACTGGTTGGTTATTGGAGAGTGGAGCAAATATGGTCAGTAAAAGTATGTAAAAGTGTTCCCCTCCCCAGGGCCAGTCCAAGCCTCCGTGGGGCCCTGAGCAAAATGTGATTTTGGAGCCCTCTGTTACTGCCAATAATAATGATTATTGATCATTCACACACCTACTATACTCAAGCTATTCTACTTATTCTACTCTGTCACGAATACCAATACACTTGTAAAACTAAATGTGAGAATTCTTTGTTGCATGGAAGCAGACACCAGATTTGCAAACTTACAATACAAATCTTTCAATTAATATTTGGTAAACTCAGCAGCTCCCCCTACTGGCGACACAGAGAATCAACACATAAAACCAAACGGTTTATGAATAAAATATTAAGATATTAAGGTCTGAAAATCTAAAAATGTGCACACTCTTTGGAGGGGATTCAAAATACACTCCTGTAATACAAATATTTGACTTTTATATGTAAAAAACACAGCATTAAATAAAATAAACAAATACTTGAATAATACTGTAAATCAACAGAGGCACCCGGAACAAAAATATCATAAAAATGGTTTATAAATAAAATATAAAGTTAAATAATCACATCTGTCAACTATGTAAAAACTGTGAAAAAGCTTTGATAAAAATGGGGAGAAAAATTCTAAATATACAGCAATTACATTTTTTTTAGTTAATTGCTCTTGGGGGCCCTAAGCAGCGGCTTAGTTCGCTTACGGCCCTGCCCCTCCCCCTTAATCAGACTAAAACACTAAAATTTAACGACCTGACATTTTCTGTGACCCCCGTTATCAAACAAATCTTTTACTCTAAATGTACTCACACATCAGCCAGTGTCACAAGGTAAAGAAATAAATAAGTCATTTATTCTCCATAAAGACTATGTTAGGGTATTTCCAGTCTCTTGCTGGGGTCTTTTTTTTTTTTAATGTCATCCATGTCCCGCATATTAGTTGAATCTACAGCTTATGATGATGGATGAAAATAGTGTAACGGCACACTGAGCTTAAGCTCTGCTCACCAGGTGTCAATACAGGGTTTGATAATCTCCTCCGCTGGATCTCCGCCGCGTCATGTGCGTCCACACAGCACACTTCTTGTCTTTCTTATCAACGGCTCCTTCGCCGAGCGCCGCGCCGCCGTCAGGCCTCGCATTCTTCGAGGCCGTAAAGACGAGACGACAACAGTGTGACCTAGTGTGTCATGATATACCGTATCTGAAAGGCTGACAGCCCAAGGGCCGGCATAAATCCAGACATATTTTTTAATGTTCATCTCATTTCTTCATGGTCTGCCTGTAAAAAATCCGTGGGCAGATCTTGAATTTGTCTGTCGCCTGAAAACTGAAACCTTTGTCCTTTGATTCACCAGAGACACAAATGTCCTCATGCCAGAGTTTAACAAGAAAAATATTTAAAAAATATTCCTTTGGTATTTTGCAAATATTTGCAACGGATCCTTGTTCAGGGCGATGCCGACTATTATGATGGTAAATTCCAAGTAATTCCGAGATACTTTCTGGGGATCGTTCTCTTTGAGGTTTCCCAAATGTTACGTTTCACAATTGCACTTGCGGAGATTCGCAATTTCAAAAATTCAATAAAATTATTCCTTAAGAGGTTTGCAAATATTTTCAACAGATCCTTGTTCAGGGCGATGCCGACTATTATGATGGTGAATTTCAAGTCATTCCGAGATACTTTTTGTTTTCGAGAAGAAAGTCAGCTCACTGTCAAAGTGCATCAGAGCAAATAGATGATTTCCTGAATTTCAAAAATTCATTAAAAATATTACAGAATATCAAGACAGTAGAGGCATACTACCAGGCTGCTATAGATTATTGCTAGTTTAAGCTAACGCTAACGATAAAACATTACATCATTTTGAATGAATGGGTCAAGCCCACAGGCTGCTGTAGCCTATTGCTATAACGTATTACAAACTGAATGATGTGTGTATTTTTCCCCTCATGTCTCATTAGGCGATGATGTACACGGTGAGTCCAGTCCGTTCATCCACAACTCCGAGAGCGGTGAAGAATCGTATTATGAACGGAAGAACATGGCCTTGTTTGAGGTAAGTCCAACTGCACGTATCAAAAACACACAATGTCAGTCTTTGAATGATTGAAAGAACATTCACGTTTGTGTCGTCGTTTATTGTATCAAGAAGATACTTTTATTGTACGGAGCTAATCGCACAGTATAAATAAATAACGTGTCACGCGTTTTTGTTCTTGTTCTGTACTAAGGTTAAAAGCACAGGTTAGAACTGCTTTTTAGAAGACTATTGAAGGCTATCGTCACACATACGAAGCCAAAATCTATTATTTAGTTATTATAAGATAAAATAAAACAAGAAAAATACAAGTATCCTTTAATTAACCGTGATTTGGTGCTCTCTCTGCAGGAGGAGATGGACAGTAACCCCATGGTGTCGTCTCTGCTCAACAAACTCGCCAACTACACCAACCTGACCCAGGGCGTCCGCGAGCACGAGGAGGAGGACGAGAACGAGGATGCGGACAGGAGGGTCGCGGTCATGGTCAGTGAAACGGAAACGCTGATAATCGAGAGATTTTTCCTGACCAGTTTACTTGTTTTGGCTTTTGAGCAAGAAAGTCCTGCAGGATTTAGCCGTCTTTGATGGACTTTATTGATACAAATTGAACATGCTACCCTTAAATAGGCCGCCATCTTGTGCTGCTGTGTTTCTAAAGCAGACCTTTCTGGAATCGTTCTCTTTGAGGTTTCTCAAATGTTAAGTTTCACAATTGCACTTGCGGAGATTCGCAATTTCAAAAATTCATTAAAATAATTCCTTAAGAGGTTTGCAAATATTTTCAACTGATCCTTGTTCAGGGCGATGCCGACTATTATGATGGTAAATTTCAAGTAATTCCGAGATACTTTTCGTTTTTTTGAAGAAAGTCAGCTCACTGTCAAAGTGCATCAGGGCAAATGGATCATTTCCTGAATTTCAGAAATACAGTACAATTATTCCTTAAGAGGTTTGCAAATATTTTCAATGCATCCTTGTTCAGGGCGATGCCGACTATTATGATGGTAAATTTCGAGTCATTCCGAGATACTTTTTGTTTTTGAGATTAAAGTCAGCTCACTGTCAAAGTGCATCAGGGCAAATGGATCATTGGATAATTGAGATTCACATTCCAGTTACCATTGGAAAAACACAAGTTCTGCTTCAGTGACAGGAGCAGTGATAGAAGTTGCATTCAATGCACGCAACAAAAAACAACAAATTCTTGTCTGCAACAAACGGGAAAAGTAGCCTCACTTTTGTCTGCCTGGGTGTTTTACTAATCAGAAATTCTGTTATTTCGCAATTCACCATCCATTTTAAGTCACCATAATGATGTTTAGCAGTGTGGAAATCAAACTTGATAGAAGCGTAAAAGCTAAAAGGCTACTCGGATAAAAAAAATTTTTCACACAGCATTTAATCTGCAAATAAACAAGATACCCAATCCCCACCACTCAATATAACAGGACTCTATAAACTGACCCCAGCCACAGGGGGTGGACCCATCCAATGGTCCCAAGCTCAGCTAAATGCTAATAAATGTGATAGTAATCTGCAATAATAAAGAATTCCTTCAGTTTCAATAGGGTTCTTGCACAGTCGTGCTTGAACCCTAATAAACAGGAAAAAGCAGCCTCACATGTCCGCCAGCGCGGTTTCCTTTCTGGAAAAGTCGACCCAGTTTGTCACGTTGCAGTCATTTGGTTGATGCTAAAACATTTCAGCCTCTTTGGCAAAGATTGGTGTCCTTCACACACAGCGTTTTTCATGAGACCACATTCTGACAGAGGCAGCGTTACACAAGCACGCTCCTGCGGCGAGTCAAACAAACCCCAAACTCTTGCGAAGGAGCCTCGTCGTCGTCGCCGCCGCGACGCAGACGTTTGTGCGTTTTCTTACCAAACACTGTGCATTTTCTCTGCTCCCCACAAACAAAAGCCCCGCTATGAACAAAACAAACAAACACACTGGTGAGTCTGAAGAGCTCCTCCAGGCGCATGACGACAGGCTTTAAGGGCTCAACAAAAGGAACTGTGTTGAGATGATGCCGTAGAGCCTTTAAGTGTGGAACCAGCTGATGTGGTCCGGTAAATGTACGACACCAAATCACTGAGCTCAGAGCTCAAAGCTGCAGTAAAGGTACAACAGCCTCACTCGAGGATCTCTAAGAGCTTTAAAACGTCCTGGAAACCACAGATATTCGGTTTTGGCGTAAAACTCACTGACCTGAACCTGGAGAACCGACCGTCCGACATCTGACATCAGACGCTTTCGCTCAAAAGAATCACAGTAGAGGTTAGTGTGATGAATGCGTTCAGTGATATTAGATTATACTCCATGTTACTCATGGTTTCCCAGTTTGCACGATATATTGCTGCACAATTTCTTATTAAAGAAACCTATTGAAATTGCTCAGGATATTATTATTCGTCAAAACGGACGAAAATGTGCACGCTCATCAGAAAATTTTTATAAAATAATCTACTTGGGAAAAACCAACGCAAAATGGCTCAGTAGCGCCCCCACAGGTCAGGTCCCTGTGGAGCGTGCAGAAATTTAGTTGCGCCGAAGTTCCTGAAAATCGGTGGGTATGTTGTCCGGCCCGAGACGGACAAAAAATCCTCTTGACACCATGACCTCAACTCAACAGGAAGTTGTTTAATTTGAATTTGAAATATTAACAATAATTCTCAAATGTAACGGGTAACGCGTAGGGCTGAAATAATAACTCCATTAATCGATTATTATCAATCAATTTTGATAATGATTTTTCAGTGTGAATATTTTCTTGTTTCTTTGCTCCACAGAACAAAGAAATCATTCAAACGCAATCATTTCTAATAAATAAGACGACAAGACGAGACATTTCAGAACGTCGTCCTTTTCGTTTTTTGACATTTTACAGACGTTTCCTCAAATTAATCAAGGGAAATAATCAACAGATAAATCGATGATGAAAATAATCAGCAGCTGCAGCTCGAGAAATTAGTAATAATCACTTATTGTCACTTTCCTGCAGAAGATCGTTGATTCCCAAAGTCTGGGTCGGTCTGGGCCCCCAAACAAATTTGCAGAATCTTTGCGTTAAGATTTCTGTGATTTTGTTTGAAATAACGCACACAAAAGGAAGTTTGTGTTGATCTTTTTGATCGTATTACAAGAGGAGTTGTTAAAATACATTTAAAGAAGCACTTCATTGTGAGGAAATACATAAACGGGTCTCACATCTTCAGATTTACAGATGAATGTTTTTTATTTCCTGTAATCCAAAATACGTCATTTTAATTCTGACCCTTTGTCATAACGATACGGCAAAAATTGTGTTGGATTTTATTTAATTACATGAGGGTAAATAAATACTGTAAACTGCACAGAGACAAGCGTTTGTTAAATAACTGTAAATAAAGATGAAGATAAATTATTGTACTCTTACACATAATTTCACCACCATCAGGTCCTTGAAGGTGGACGTTATAACTGAGATTATTTTACATACATTTTTAAATAGAAATCTTAATGTTATTTGTTTTAAAATATTGCACTAAACAGTATGTAATAGAAAAACAATTTATCTCATGATATACTCAGAAAATTCTTCATTTAATCCCCACGTAAAAGCCTGAAGGTTGCATTCACGTTGAAGTCGTAAAAATCTTCATCTTTTGCTCAAATACAAAGTGCAGCTGTGACGGTGGATGTTTTCCTACACGCTCGCCTTCACACGGCCGCAGATTGAAAAAGCAAGAATTGACTTTGGCGAGCGAAAGACAACTTCCTGAACACAAACACAAAAAGTGTCTGTGAAACAGGAAGCCGCCGTGCCAGAGCTGCACAGTGGAGGCGGAAACAGTCAGGTTTCAGGTCGGGTTCAGGTTCAGGTTCAGGTCAGGTTTACGCTCAGGGTCAGCACTGACTGACCGCTGCTGCTGCTGCTGCTGCTGCTGCATGGAAATCCTTGAAAGTGCTTGAAATGTAATGCTGCTGTTTTCAAGGCTGGAACATAATAGAGTAGAAGAGTTCAGTTAATAGATGGAGAAATGAAACCTAATCTGTCTGGGTCTTTGTTTTCTCTGGTGACATAATATTCATTCACAATTTGCAGGAGTTTCATAGTTCATTTTTATTATGTGTTTAAAATTCCTTATTCCTAATTTATGAATTCCTTCCTCTTAAACTATTATTTACTTTGTCACTGTTTATATTATTATATTTTGGGCCAATTCCAATTCCAATTCCTATCTTAACCCTCAAGCTCAACCCTTAATCTTAACTGGCCTCAAAACCAAGTGTTGAGGGTTATTTTGTCACTTAGAAATGGGACACCCCTTAAATGCAGATACGTCTTCAGACTGTAGGGGGCAGAATAACGAGAAAGCTGCATCCAGTCTGTCAACTCCAAAAAAAGAAGAAGAAGAACACATTTACGTCAGGATTATTTATTCTGATCCGTTTGTCAGTCAAGTTATTAGGTTGTCAGTTAGTTATAAGATGATACTCATACAAATATTCAGCTGACAGTTACCACACACCACGACTTATTGAAAAGTAAACCATAGCAAACGATCGCGTGTCCGCACCGGCCGACTATTGGTAAAGATGGTAAAATAAAAATAAATGTTACGCAACAATGACGTCAGTAATCCATAATATGGGCCTAAACTAAGATAATACAATGGTTTTCATCATTTCTATATCTCTATTAACAAAGAAAATACTTCATTTGTATCGCACTCGCTTCTCTGCTTTCGGCGCCATCTTTCTTATGTGAAAACACGCAATGCATTCTGGGTAGCCCCTGCTCCCAAGGGTGGTCTCGGAAAATCTCAATATTGAGGGCGATACAGCCCTTAAACTTGACCCTCAACTTAATTTTTCTGAGAATCAGGACAGCACTTGCACTAGAGGGAGAGCACATTTCTGAGATTGAGGGTTAAGCAAGGAATTGGAATTCACCCTTATATTGTTTTGGTACTTTAAAAAAAAAAAGAGATATTCATAAAGGTTTTTATCTTTTTACATTCACACATGAGTCTAATGTGCAAAAACTATTACGATATACTATAATAAATACGACTACACTCTTATAAATAAAAGTGCTAAGTAGAACCATATAAGGTTCTTCGGCTTGTCCTCATAGAAGAACCCTTTTTGGCTCCAGGTAGAACCTTACACCTGGAACCCTTTTGGAGGGTTCCACCAAGAAACCTTTTAAAACCCTTTATTCAGGAAAGGGGTTTTAAAGGGTTCTCTGGATCACAATGGTTCTTACTGGAACCATTGGTGTTTCCAAGAACTATGAAAAACCCTTTCTTCGGGAAATGGTTTTTCAGAAGCAAATGGTTCCAAGTAGAACCTAAGGCCTTGTAGAAGAACCCTTTTGGAACCCTTATTTCTAAGAGTGTATGGTACATTTATTTTGACCTTTCCATTGGGAATAGTGATGGTGATAATAGACAGTGACGAAAAAGCATAACTCCCATGCGACCGGTGTTTCTTCCAACTTACTGGAACTATTGGTGTTACCAAGAACCCTTGAAAAACCCTTTCTTCAGTAAGCAAATGGTTCCGGGTAGAACCTCAGCCCTTGTAGAAGAACCCTTTAGGAACCCTTATTTCTAAGAGTGTATACTATAAAGTGGTACTTTGCAGATTTTCCAGTCAATGTTGACGATGTAAAGCACAACTTTTATAGCCTTCAGCTTTAGATGTATTTATTTGATTATTTCAAAATAAAAGAAGCGCAGTAAGCCCCGAGGAAACGCAAATACAAGCGTGTGCAGTATTTGTACTCGGGAAGAGTCAGTCGGGGCGTTTTCCTTTTTTCGAGAAAAGCAGATGCGATTCATTTATTTCACATTCTGATTGTGAAATTACACAACAATGTATGTATATATATATATATATATATATGTATATATACTACTACTACTTTTTTTTAGTATGTGTTGTATGTAAATGTGCAGTAAATCAGGGGCTGAAAAAGCTGGATTGTTGGGAGTTGACATTGAAAAATGCTCGAATGTGACCTTTTAAAATAGTAAATAAATAAAAACATATAAGGCAGATATTTCACGTGCCGCTCATCCTCGTCGGCCTGCACAGTTTACATAACACTGGGCCTGATGGAATCTGAATTATTTCCATGTGGTGGCATTTAAAAAAAAAAAGAAAAGAAAATTCTATCCTCTGTGCTGAGCTGACACTGAAACCCAACCACCCCACAATAATAACAATAATAATAATGATAATAATAAGAATAATAAAGACCCATATTGTTAGCTGCAGGCCTGGTACAACAAACAGTTATCCCAGTGCGTGCGATCATAGGAAACCATTGTGAACAACAACAACACGTCCATTCTCTGTGGGTTTTTTATTGGCAGCGAAAACATGAAGAGTCTTTGGGTTAAAAAGAGACAACGGGGACCTCGGACTGTGTAGAAGCATTGATGGTGTACCGACTAACACCCGCCCACAGTCTGCACCGTCACGGTCGCTCTGCTCTTTTATTTTCCCCCCTTCATGAGTGAGTGAGTGAGCGAACAGAGGGAAATGTGAGGTTTGAGACTGAAGACGGAGCAGGAGAGACAACACTGCGACAGCGAGGGGGAGTTAACGCCGAGCAAGGCTAGAATAAGTAAGAGAGAGAAGGATGTGGGCGTCCCAGTCCGTCACATCAGTGCAGAGCAGAGTGGACGCGTCCCGGGACAAAGTGCTTTTATTTAGAAAAATGGTACGTGACACGCTTTATTTACACTGTCATTATTAACAGTGTTAGTTTGCAGCTGCATGAGTGGACGACAGTGAAGGCCGATGGTAGATTCATGCCTTTATCACCTCTCACTTTGATTATTATATTATTATATTATTATATTATGACTTTGCTTCACTCTGTGGTTTTCACTGCTTGTTCATAATGAACAGAAACTTAACTCATGTTACACCTGTACATCATTACATCGGCTCCCTGTGTATTTATTATGTGTTGTTAATTATTATTATTATTATTATTATTTTTTAAAGCCTCACACTCCAGCCACAGTTCTGATGTCGGACGACAAACTGCTTTTATGCTTTTGCCGACACTGAGGCTAAAGAAAACGAGATGAGACGGAGCTTTTTTTTTTTGGTGACAGCCGTACGCTGTGTAACAACTTAGTCAACTTTAGTTGATTCATTTCATGTAGTTATTGTTTACCGCAGCCTATTCTACACTTTTATCATCTTAAAAGTCAATATTTGTCTATATTGTACATTGATAGAGATATGAAAATTCATGTTTAATTTTTTATGTTTTATTAACTTTAACTTTGCTGCTGTGGCACTGCAGACACACCCACACACACATACTATATATATGAATATATATATAGTATGTGTGTGTGTGTATATATATATGTATATATATATTTTATTTATTTATTATTATTTATTGTATTTTATTTTTTAAATAAATACAGTTGGGGTTGGACTCATGCCAAAACATATGTTAAGTACCTCGACTTAATGTATGTTAAGATTCTGATTTTTACATTATCTATCTATCTATCTATCTATCTATCTATCTATCTATCTATCTATCTATCTATCTATCTATCTATCTATCTATCTATCTATCTATCTATCTATCTATCTATCTATCTATCTATCTATCTATCTATCTATCTATCCGTTAGCTTAGCTTAGCTAAGAAGACATTGCTATCTATCTATCTATCTATCTATCTATCTATCTATCTATCTATCTATCTATCTATCTATCTATCTATCTATCTATCTATCTATCTATCTATCTATCTATCTATCTATCTATCTATCTATCTATCTATCTATCTATCTATCTATCTATCTATCTATCTTTTAGCTAGCAAGCTATCATTTTAGCTAGCAACCTAGCAATCTACCTGTGTTTCCTACCATGTTTTAAGCTAATACTACACGATGAATACAGGAAATATTACGTCTTAACGTGATAGAAATATTTCCAGCAGCATTTCCTTGCTAAGCTGAACACGAGACACTAAACTGCTGCATCTGTTTTGGTCAAAATTTTGCCCCCGCTAACTTCTGTTATTTTCCTGACATCTTTTCACACCAGTAATAGAGCACAATCTGTTCATAAACACGATGGAACACGGTGTATTATTGTTTTATGACATTGGCAATCGGGAAATGCTGTAATAAAGTACTGGAATTGTGTTTTATTATCGGTGTTTTGGTGGCCTGTCCTCATCGTACATGTTCAGTGAAGGCTAACGGCTCATAATCTCATTCGCACACGTTTGTGTTGAATCCACCTCCAGGTCCCTCAGATGGGAACGTTCATCGGCGTTTACCTGCCGTGCATGCAGAACATCCTGGGCGTCATTCTCTTCCTGCGTCTCACCTGGATCGTCGGCACGGCCGGAATCCTGGGCTCCTTCGCCATCGTCAGCATGTGCTGCGTCTGCGTGAGTCGACGACACAATAAGTTTTCCAATTTTGAACATTCCTGGAATTTTGCAACACTACTCTTTCCACAATTGGTATCCAGAGTTCCCACAGGTCCTTGTGAATTTTGAAAACAAAAACATTTGCGAATTGCCCTAAACCATTGGTTCTCAAAGTGCGGCCTGGGGGCCAATGGCGGCCCGCAGAAACATTTCTGGCGGCCCCGCAATTAATTACAGTTGATAGTTTTAATCCAGGAGCGACTAAGCTTGTTAAATGTTTATTGGACATTACTGGATACAGACCAATAAGTGTAAACAAAAATACTGGGTATTTACCTGGTTTCTATATGGTGAATTTTAGTGTATTATTGGGTTATAAGCTGGTAATAAGCAGGTAGCGAGTAAATATAACAGAAATGCGTTACTTGGTATTAACCTGTAATTAGAAGGTAAGAACAATGGCCAAAATACTGGGTAATTACCAAGTAAATTATAAAGCGTTATTATATTAATGCTTAAATTACATTATATTAACGCTTAAATTACTTAACGCTAAACTGTAGAACTGCAATCTGGTCATTAAAATGATTACAAATGGGATTTCTTTCTGTTTTTTTTCTTTGGCAGCCCTCAGTCCAATGTTGGGTTCCTAAATTGGCCCTCAGGTATCAAAACTTTGAGAACCCCTGATCTAAACAGACGCACACTCTTAGAAATAAGGGTTCCTTCTACAAGGGCTGAGGTTCTACCTGGAACCATTTGATTCTGAAAACCCTTTTCCCAAAGAAAGGGTTTTTCAAGGGTTCTTGGTAACACTAATCGTTCCAGTAAGAACCATTTTGATCCAGAGAACCCTTTAAAACCCCTTTACTGAATAAAGGGTATTAAAAGGGTTCTTGATGGAACCCTCCAAAAGGGTTCCAGGTGGAACCTTTATAAAAAGGTTCTACCTGGAGCCAAAAAGGCTTCTCCTATGAGGACAAGCCGAAGAACCTTATATGGTTCTACTTAGCACTTTTATTTCTAAGAGTGTCCTCTTTTCACAAAATGATATTCAGGGTTCCCACAGGTTCTTGAAAATCCTTGAACCCCAAAATAGATATGGGTCATTGAAAGTTTTTGAGAATCACCCTAAATAGACACGAGTCGTTGAAAGTGCTTGTGTCGGCACATTCGGTCCTTGAATTTGAGGGAACTGGTCCTGGAAATGTCACTGAATTTGAAGAATATTTGTTTTGAAATAGCTTGGAATGGTTCGGCGGTAAAAAGGTGTAAAAATGACTGATATTGGCGTCTTCAGATACTCGAGGTTGTGATTTTGGTGTCGGTAAAGGACGGGCAGACGTGATGTTGATTCACTCTGTGATTGATGTTTGTTAAAAACACAAATCAACAACGTTCCCCTCGGGCTTTTCTGCATCAAACGTCTGAATGGAGCGATGATGTATCTGAGGTTGAGTCTGCGATTTTACGCTGCGTTAAAAAAGAAATAGAGACCAGCGATCGACCACACACACACACACACACACACACTCTCTCTCTCTCTCCTCTGACACTGTGGTGTTGTAGATTAACAGTGACTTTAATCTTCACTTGAGTGACTTTAGGGGAGATTCCCCTAAAAACAAGCAAAAAACGACTTATTTACTTGTACTCGTCAGCAGCTGCAGATGGCCAAACAGAACAGAGAGATGACTGTTTGGAAAGTTTGAGCTTAAATGCTCATCACTCATGTGATGTGATGTGAAGTATCACCACACAATGCCCTTTTTTTTTTTTTTTTTTGGACAATATACTGAACAGCTGGACGACAAATTCAAGGGAGAACGTGTTTTAGTGATTCTACAACTCGCTGAAGTCCAAACACCGTTCTTACAAAAGTGGTCCCGCCAAAATCTCCCCAGGGTTCACACAGTTTTAGATGGTTGGGCAACCTGTAAGAGCCTCTTCAGCCCATGGCGTCCACTTGGGCACGAAATGTGACCTTTTAAAATAGAAACAGTAGGTGGCGTCGTAACAAAACGAGGCCGATGTTAACCTTTCTTTCTCGCACAAAATTCAAGCACTTTCAATGACCGCACACTCTTGGAAATAAAAGTGATAAGTTGGCTTGTCCTCATAGGAGAACCCTTTTTGGCTCCAGGTAGAACCTTTTTATAAAGGTTCCACCTGGAACCCTTTTGGAGGGTTCCACCAAGAACCCTTTTATTCAGGAAAGGGTTTTTTAAAGGGTTCTCTGGATCAAAATGGTTCTTACTGGAACCATTAGTGTTACAAAGAACCCTTGAAAAACCCTTTCTTAGGGAAGAAAGGGTTCTTACAAAAGTGATCCTGCCAAAATCTACCCAGGGTTCACACACACGCAAGCACGCACGCACGCACGCACGCACACACACACACACACACACACACACACACACACACACACACACACACACACACACACACACACACACACACACACACACACACACACACACCTTGGTTGACATTAACTTCGAGGACTTTTCAAGGACTTTCCAGGACCATTTCCCCAAAAATTCACAGACCACAATGAATGTGCTGACATAGTTTGAGATGGTTGGGCAACCTGTAAGAGCCTCTTCAGCCCATGGCGTCCACTTGGGCATGAAATGTGACCTTTTAAAAAAGAAACAGTAGGTGGCACCGTAACAAACGAGGCCGATGTTAACCTTTCTTTCTCGCACAAAATTCAAGCACGTTCAATGACCGCACACTCTTAGAAATAAATGTGCTAAGTGGAACCATATAAGGTTCTTCGGCTTGTCCTCTTAGGAGAACCATTTTTGGCTCCAGGTGGAACTTTTTTATAAAGTTTCCACCTTGAACCCTTTTGGAGGGTTCCACCAAGAACCCTTTTAAAACCTTTTATTTAGGGGTTTTAAAGGGTTCTCTGGATCAAAATGGTGGGTTAGGGGTTAGGGTTAGCATTAGTGTTACCAAGAACCCTTGAAAAACCCTTTCTTTGGGAAAGGGGTTTTCAGAAACAAATGGTTCCAGGTAGAACCTCAGGCCTTGTAGAAGAAACCTTTTAGAACCCTTATTTCTAAGAGTGTGTGTCTGTTAAGGGCGATTCTCAACTTTTTGTAATTCATTGCGGGGCCGCCAAAAATGTTTCTGCGGGCCGCCATTGGCCCCCGGACCGCACTTTGAGAACCAATGGTTTAGGGCGATTCGCAATTTTTTTTTTTCAAAATTCACAAGCTTTCAAGGATTTCAAGGACCTGTGGGAACTCTGGATACCAATTGTGAAAAGAGTAGTGCTGCAAAATTCCAGGAATTTTCAAAATTGGAAAACTTCCATGGGAATTAACGTGAATACATTTTTTTTATTTTTTTTATTTTTTTTTTACCCTTATCCATACCAATTGAATGTTGGGAATTTGAATATAGTTGGTAAAATCTAGCATAATCTTTAGCTGAAACGATCAGATTTCATGCTAATCCTCAATCAAAGGCACATAGCACACGACTCACATGCATTGTGCATTCCTTCATCACATGACGTCACAGATGATTTCCACAAACCTGAACTACCGAAGCCCCGTATTTGAGCCCAAGGAACCCTAAAAAAATGGGTGCACAAAATCCAAGCACTTTCAATGACCCCACATTTATTTAGGGCAACTTCCACAAACTTTCAAGGACTTCAAGGACCCATGGGAACCCTGTCTCCTGACACATTCAATGTCTTTCCAGTTTGTCTTCCCTGAACCTAACATTTGTCCTCTCTGTGCAGACTCTGCTCACGGCCATATCAATGAGCGCCATAGCAACCAATGGCGTCGTTCCAGGTACGTTATTATTATGGGATGTTGCATTTTAATTCCCACAACTGCGTGTAAGACCAAGACTATGTAAACACAACTTAATATAATAATAATAATATGAAATGAATAGATGCAGTTCACCCCATGTCCTTGAGTTTGTATGTTCAGTTGAACACAAATTAAGATTTTTTTTTTTTTAATATTATAAAAGCTTTGTTTTTTTTCTTACCCTGTAATTTCAAAGGCTAACTGTAATTGTGCCAGAGTTTCCCTCTGGGGGAAATGTGGGCAATGTTCTGGCACAGCACACACAGTACACACAATCATTTATTGGAGTATTTCTAAAAGAGCCAAGAAATGATTTGATAATCACAATGTTACGTAAAGCCAGCAGGGATTCTGGGTTCAGCGGATACGTTTGGAGACGACCACAAGACAAATTTGACACTCCTCCGTTCTCCTCGTTGTCATTTTTTAAGAAACATTTTTAACGAAAACAAAGTCAAAGAAACGTTCGGTGCATCCAGAAGCCAAACAATGAATCTGGAAACAGTCTAAGGGTGAATTCCAATTCCTTGCTTAACCCTCAATCTCAAAAATGTGCGCTCCCTCTAGTCCAAGTGCTGTCCCGATTCTCAGAAAAATTAAGTTGAGGGGCAAGTTTAAGGGCTGTATCGCCCTCAATATTGAGATTTTCCGAGACCACCCTTGGGAGCAAGGGCTACCCAGAATGCATTGCGTGTTTGACATAACAAAGATGGCGCTGAAAGCAGCAAAAACGAGTACGCTACAAATGAAGTATTTTCTTTGTTAATAGAGATATAAAAATGATGAAAACCATTGTATTATCTTAGTTTAGGCCCATATTATGGATTACTGACATCATTGTTGCCTAACATTTATTTTTATTTTACGATCTTTTGTCAATAGTCGGCCGGTGCGGACACGCGATCGTTTGCTATGGTTTACTTTTCAATAAGTCGTGGTGTGTGGTAACTGTCAGCTGAATATTTGTATGAGTATCATCTTATAACTAACTGACAACCTAATAACTTGACTGACATAAATAAATAAAAATAAATAAATTAACTGATAAATAATCCTGACGTAAATGTGTTCTTCTTCTTCTTCTTCTTTTTTGGAGTTGACAGACTGGACGCAGCTTTCGCGTTATTCTGCCCCCTACAGTCTGAAGACGTATCTGCATTTAAGGGGTGTCCCATTTCTAAGTGACAAAATAACCCTCAATACTTGGTTTTGACCAGGGTAGGGGTTAGGTTAAGATAACCAGTTAAGATTAAGGGTTAAGATTGAGGGTTAAGATAGGAATTGGAATTGGCCCAAAGTCTAAGTGGGATTTATGTGTCTCCACAGCTGGTGGCGCCTACTACATGATCTCCAGATCTTTGGGTCCTGAGTTTGGAGGAGCAGTTGGACTCTGTTTCTACCTGGGGACGACCTTCGCCGGGTCCATGTACATCCTGGGAACCATAGAGATTCTGCTGGTGTGTTTTCACGCAGACAGACGAGGCGACACCCGTCGTTACTACACTTACTTACTGCACTTTGTTGTTGTTCTTCTGTCTCCTCTTGTCTCCTCCGGCAGACGTACATCATCCCAACGGCGACGGTGTTCAAAGAAGGCGAAGACGCGGCCATGCGCAACAACATGCGCGTGTACGGCACAGGCTGCTTGGTCCTCATGGCGCTGGTGGTGTTTGTCGGGGTGAAGTACGTAAAACACGCACACGCACGCGTACGCGGAAGAACGCGCGTGTGCTCACTTGCGTTTGCTCCATCGTTTTCTCTGCAGGTACGTGAACAAACTGGCTCTGGTGTTTCTGGCCTGCGTGGTTCTCTCCATCATGGCCACGTACGCAGGCGTCATCAAGAGCATCATCGAACCACCCGAGTTTAAGTGAGTCGCCGAGACACGTTCTCAGGATTTAAAGCTCTGATGTGCGATGTTGGGCTGATGTTTGGTTCATTTGCAAACGGGCTCTGTCAAGCAATACTATCAGACCTAAGTGAGGTAGCATTTGTGGGTATGCAGTAGTAGTAGCGCAGGGACAGGTGGCGCGTGATGTTTTGATCAGCAGAGGTGGAAAGTAACTAAATACATTTACTCAAGTTACTGTATTGAATACTTTTTTTGAGTGTTTTGTATTTTTTAAGTACAATTTAAAATCCGGATTTTGTATTTTACTTGAGTACATATTGACTCAAGTATTGTACTTAGTTACTTTATAAATCCTATCCGTTACTGAGTAAGACAATAAATATACACCAGAACCAGACCAATGATTAGCATCAGCACTGGTGAGTGACGTAATATCCTGTATCGCGCCGGGCGCGTGAGCTCCAAAATAGTTTTGGATTTCTGACCCCTTGTCATATTTCTACTACCCTCACACCCCACGCAAAGTAACTAAGTATATTTTTCTTAAAGTACATTTCAAATTAACTACTTTTTACTTCTACTTTAGTACATTTTCATCAAAGTATTGGTACTAATATTTTAGTACTTTTTCCACCTCTGTTGATCAGTGGAATTCACTTCTCAAGTTTTTCGTTTTTTTTGGTCAAATTCCAGCCCGTTTGCAGTCGTCTAGCTTTACTCAAGCAATGTTGCGGCGGTAGCACCATGAAGTCTGAACACAGTCATACTGAAAAGAACACGGGGAGCGTCGTGTGCAGCTGATTGATTGATTGAGGAATAGCGTTGACGTTAAACTTTGCATCAAATCTGATTTTTGCAACCCTACTCTTTTCCTTGAAATCCTTGAAAGTTTATGAATTTGAAAAACAAAAACAAGGAACCTGGAGACTTTTTGAGGATCACCCTAAATGGACATGTGGTCATTGAAAGAGCTTAAATTTCGTGCAAGAAAGAAAGAAAGAAAGAAAGAAGTGAACTTGATATTTAGCTCAAAGTCCCCCTTCTTTGTTTACAACGCCCCCCACTGTTTCATCCCCTGCGTTGCATGATGTACGTAGGCCTACGCAGGACAAATGCGGAGTCATAATCACTAGCGTTGTTGTGGACACTGTCCACTGTCTCTCAGTACTTGAATTTGAGGGAGTTGGTCCTCGAAAGACCTGGAAAAGTCCTTGAATTTGATGCCAAACCAAGGTGTTGGAGTGATTTGGCTCACGTTTGTTTGCTGTCTCTACAAAGAGACCGTTTGGTCAAGCCTGCACAGTCGCATCTTCACCTCCCTCCTGTCGTAAAAGCAGCACTTTCAGATTGAGATGCAGCGTCACACGTTGTCTAACCCACGCCGCGCTCGTCTCCGTCTCATTCCAGCGTCTGTTTGTTGGGCAACCGCTCGCTGAAGAACGAAAAGTTTGAGACGTGCGCAAAGACGGAGCTGGTGAAAAACAGGACGGTGAAGAGCGAGCTGTGGCCGCTCTTCTGCAACAGTGAACTCCCCAACGCCACCTGCGACGAATACTTCATCCTGAACAACCTGACGGAGATACGGGCCATACCGGGTCTCCTGAGTGGAGTTATCAAAGGTGAGAAGGGATGCGGAAATCCTGGGAGTTTCACCTGTGCCACGTTTGAGATGCAGTAAATGATCAACTGTATCACAGCAGACAATGGAAAACTCATATTTCCTTGAGCTTTGATGCAAAATTCTCCTCCTGATTTATCTTCTTTTCACAATAAAGCAGTGTTTTTGAGCCCCCAAAATGGACAAGTTAAACTCTTAGTAAAATGGTAACAAGACCTTAGGGGAAAAACACTAAAACTGGACTTAAGTAAACAGTAAAGATTGTAACCCTTCACTCAGAACAGAGTTTGACCCAATATGGCGTCTCCTCCCATTGGCTGGAACCTGGACCTAACCCCAACCCCAACCCCATCCCCAACCCCAACCCCAACCATAACCCCAACCCTAACCCTAACCCCAACCCCAATGCCAACCCCAACCCCAACCCTAACCGCAACCCCAACCCCAACCCTAACCCTTACCCTAACCCGAACCCCAACCCAACCCCAACCCTAACCCTAACCCTAACCCTTGTACTGACAGATGTTATGCTCAGTCAGCTTAAAGACTTTGTCAAAGTTCACGGATCGTTCGGAAAAAAACCGTGTAGGACGTGCTAACGATTAGCTGCAAGCTGAACCGGAAACTGCCAACAAAGCTAAAAGGGCATGTGTCGCCACCTAGTGTCGTGGAGGCAGACACACACTACTCAGTTATTTATTTAATTAATTTTTTTTAAATTTTAAATGTATTTTTTTTATTTTGATGCCAGGATAATAAAATGAGAATACAACGCCAATGGTTTCCCACTTTTTGTGGAGCAAGAAAGGCTCAATTTCATTGGAGAGAATCAGCTTCCTGTTTAACGGCGACACGTGAATGTTTATCATCGTTTCAGAGCTGAAACGCTTGTTTTCGTTTGAAAATGCTGTTTTTAAATGGATTATTGTGGATGTAGCCTGACTCTTAATGTTCTACTTTTCTTGTTTTTTTTATTATTATTATTATTATTATTATTAATAAATAATAATAAATAATTTAAAAAAGGGGGGAATAAATAAAATGTCACTGTCATCCCTGAGGTACAAAAATACCCTGGCGTCAAACACACAGTTCCCATGTCATTTCCAAACAGCAGATTTCACAAAGATGTCAATGAAGGTCTTATTTTTTTCTCAATTCTGTGTGTGTGTGTGTGTGTGTGTGTGTGTCAGATAACCTGTGGAGCACCTATGGTCCAGCTGGTATGTACATAGAGAAGAAAAACCAGCCGTCGGCACCGGCCCAGGAAGCTGTGGAAACGTATAACAAACATTACGTCTACAACGACATCAGCACGTACTTCACTCTGCTGGTGGGGATCTACTTCCCCTCGGTCACAGGTAACTGAGCAGAAAAGTGTTGTGTCATTTTGAATTCAGATGCAGTTCTTCACTAACGTGTCTCTCTCTCTATATCTGTGTGTGTCTTCAGGTATAATGGCTGGTTCTAATCGGTCAGGTGACCTCAGAAATGCCCAGAAGTCCATCCCAATAGGAACCATCATGGCTATTCTCACCACCTCCTTCATCTGTATCCTTTGCACTCGCTCATGGGCCATTAAAGGCCACACAGAGCAAACACAGGGCAGTTCTGCATAACAACACACACACACACACACACACACACACGACTTACAGAAGTTATAGAGAGAGATAAATGGTTTATACGTTAAAATGCAAATTGCAAATTGCAGTCAGTCAAGTGTCAAAGTGTAAGATCTGTTGTAAAACACTGACCTTGTCAGGACCAGTAGTCCTCATGGAGACCAAAACCTTGTCCTACTGAGGCAGTTTGGGGGTAAAATTTGAATTGAAAAATTACTTTATTCTCGTAATATTACGACTTTATTCTGTGAATTTATGATGTTATTCTCATAAAAGTACAACTTTATTCACATAATATTACAACTTTATTGTCGCAAAATTACGACTTTATTCTCATAATATTACAACTTTATTCTCACAATATTACAACTTTATTCTCGTAAAATTATGATGTTATTCGGATAATATTACGACTTTATTCTCATAAAATTCGACTTTATTCTCATAAAATTACGACTTTATTCTCATAAAATTACGACTTTATTCTCACAATATTATGACTTTATTCTCATAATATTACAACTTTATTCTCACAATATTACAACTTTATTCGGATAATATTACGACTTTATTCTCATAATATTGCAACTTTATTCTTGTGAAATTATGCCGTTATTCGGATAATATTACAACTTTATTCTCATAAAATTACGACTTTATTCTCACAACATTATGACTTTATTCTCACAATATTACGACTTTATCATAATATCACGACTTTATCCTCATAATATTCCGACTTTATTCTCATAATATCACATTTATTTCACATGAACACGATGGTGTTGATGGCGTCTTTTCTTCTTAACGTGGCGCTCAGACCTGTCCTGCGTGGTCCTGTTTGGAGCCTGTATTGAAGGAGTGGTGCTGAGAGACAAGTGCGTCTGATCCTCACTGTAAACATATGCAGAAAAACAATCGTTAGCATCATAAACACGTCTGTGTGTGTGTGTGTGTGTGTGTGTGTGTGTGTGTGTCTCAGGTTTGGTTTCTCGGTGAAGAAAAACCCAGTGATTGGTATTCTGGCGTGGCCGTCGCCCTGGGTGATTGTGATTGGCTCCTTCTTCTCCTGCTGTGGGGCGGGGCTTCAGAGCCTCACCGGCGCCCCCCGGCTATTGCAGGCTATTGCCCGGGACGGTCTCATCCCGTTCTTACAGGTCAGTGTTTAACCATAGTGATATATATATATATATCATTATAGTTCAAAAGTTTGGGGTCACTTAGAAATTTTTTTTTTGAGACGAAAAAAATCAAATTTTTGAGACGAAAAAAATAAAATTTGAGATGAAAAAATTCAAATTTAAGGAAAACTTTTTTGAGAAAAAAAAATAATAATTTGGGTACATTGTGTTTGCTAATGGCGTTAGAAGGCTATTGGGTGATTAGAAAACCCTTGAAAACCCTTGTGCAATGATGTTAGCACAGCTGAAAACAGTTTTGTTGGTTCTAAAAATCATTATTTCTTATCTTGTCAATGTCTTGACTATTATTTTGTATTCATTTTGCAACTCTTTTGATGAATAAAAGTGTGACTTTTAATGGAAAACACCAAAAAATTTTATAGGTGACCCCAAACTTTTGAACGGTAGTGTACGTGTTGCAAAAGTTTGCCTCGATTGACCGTTTGTCTTCCGTGTTTCTCAGGTCTTTGGTCACGGAAAAGCCAACGGTGAACCTACGTGGGCTCTGTTACTGACGGTCGGGATCTGTGAGATCGGAATCCTCATCGCTTCTCTGGACGCTGTCGCCCCCATTCTCTCCATGTAAACCCCCCCCCCCCCCAGCATTTTAAACCAGTTTTACCTTTGACAAAAAATGAAAACAATATCGCCATCAACGTTGTTTTCTCTTGTGCGCTCAGGTTCTTCCTCATGTGTTACCTGTTTGTCAACTTGGCCTGTGCCGTGCAGACTTTGCTGCGTACGCCCAACTGGAGACCGCGCTTCAAGTTCTATCACTGGTGAGGACGACGTCTAACTCCACTTTCTGTCTCCAACACGTTCTTACTCTGTGAGATCCAGACTCAAAAACAGAGGTGTGATAGGGCCTTTTTCTTTGGCACCCCCTACCTGTCCATGTGAGAGAGCTATCCAGACCCATTAGTCTCCGGAAGAGGCGAAAGTCGGCAAAGTGTTCTATTCTTGGCTGCACAGTGCAGCACAGAGTTCTACACAAACTTCCAGCCTCAGAGGATTTACATTTTATACATGTAAATCCAAATGCTAACTGCTGTTAGCTGCCGGAGCCTCAGTGACGCTGACGTAGTTTCCTGTGTCTCATTTGCATATTTAAAGAGACAGGCACTCAAAAGCGAGCGTTCTGAACAGGGCTGTTTTGGCAGAGTGATTGAACTGCTGTGGTGCTTCATCCTTAAGGTGTTTTGACCAAAGCATGTCACAGACATGTTCATTAGGACACCAGGGAACTAGCTTCATTTGGAGTAAGAGGGTAATAATAAAAATCTACTTTAATGGTTTGATCCGTGGTCGCTTCAGCCTCTGTTTCTGTGTGGTCTCATCCAGGACTCTTTCCTTCTTGGGGATGAGTCTGTGTCTCTCCCTCATGTTCGTCTCGTCCTGGTACTACGCCCTGGTTGCCGTGGTGATCGCAGGATGCATCTACAAGTACATAGAGTACAGAGGGTGAGTCTGACCGGGGGTTTTTAGGTCAGGCGACCTATAATTTCAGATTTTTACACAATCGCCGCAAGATTTGATGAAAACAGATGAAAACAACGTGCTGTAGTTGTTATTTAAGCGTTGAATTCAGCAAATCCATCTTTTTTTTTGGGGTTCGCAGAGCAGAGAAGGAGTGGGGAGACGGAATCCGAGGCCTGTCCTTGAACGCGGCGCGATACGCTCTGATCCGCCTGGAGGAAGTTCCGCTGCACACCAAAAACTGGAGGTGAGCATTTTTGCCTTTAATGCTAATGTGTTTATTGTCAATTTAGACACTTTTGATCTGAGCGTAGTGTTCATGGAAAGTAATTCAAAGTCCGAGTTTTTTCAAATATGCATGTGTCGTTGGTGTGAATTTATATGATAATTTACTTCATTTGACTATTATTCCTATTATTAAAGGTGCATTATGTAATAAACTGGCCGTAAAATCCTCCTAATATGTCACAGAGACTCAGGAATAATGTTCATATAACAAACTGAACTCACCAACAACAACAGTACAGACAAAATATTTGCATTAAAAGCAATATTTTGCAGACTGCAAATCATGTTTATGTTTTGAAATCATGTTTTGGCATGTGGCACCACCTACCGCCGTCTTCTAATCATTGCAGTCAGTAGAGTCTCAGCTGCCGAGCAACCATGGGTTGCCAGTTATGTCAGAAAACAAAACCTAAAATTTTGAATTTGAATGTAGTAACTGTTTTTGGCCACATTCTTACATATGGCACCTTTAATGGCCATTTTTCACACCCCTGTCTGTCTTCAGGCCTCAGGTGCTGGTGCTGTGTAAACTGGACTCAGACCTGGCGGTGAAACACCCGCGTCTCCTGACGTTCACCACGCAGCTCAAAGCCGGGAAGGGACTGACCATCGTCTGCTCCGTCCTGGAGGGAACCTTCATGACCCGGGGCAACGAGGCCAAGACTGGAGAACAGGTTTTTCCTTTGTTTACTGTACACTAACGTTCAAAATAATAATAACATCATTGCACAAGTCTTTTCAAGGGTTTTCTAATCATCCAATAGTCTTCTAACGCCATTAGTAAACACAATGTACCGTTAGAACACTGGAAATGTACATTAACAATGTATAGAGTGTATTTCTGATTCATTTAATGTTATATTCTTTTAAAAAAAATTGCTTTTCCTTCAAAAATAATGACATTTCTAAGTGACCCCAAACTTGTGAACTGTAGCGTATATTTCACTCTCGTCCCTCCATTTGCCTTCTCCTACAGAACATGAAATCTGCCATGGCTGAAGAGAAAACCAAGGGTTTCTCCCACGTGGTGGTGTCGTCCAACCTGCGAGATGGTTTCTCCCTGCTCATCCAGTCAGCAGGACTGGGAGGAATGAAGCACAACACCGTCCTGATGGCCTGGCCGGCGGGCTGGAAACAGGCCCAGGACTCTTCTGCGAGGAGGAATTTCATAGGTGTGTGAACCACACAGGAGTTTGACACAATCAAAACGTTTGATTGTAACGTCACGGTTAATCAGAAAGGTTTTAATCAGGTGTGGGAATCACCAGACGTGGTCCACGATACCAATAATACCGCGATACAATTCCGTAATCATCGATATCGCAAGGTGATTCGTCACGATATCAAAACAAAAACGTTAGCGTGAAAACGCAGAGAGAAAAAATAATAATTTGAGAAAAAAAAAAAAAATTTAGAAAATTTTTTTTTTTTTAGAAAAAAAAAAAATAATTTTAGAAAAAATTTAAATTTTGAGACTAAAATTAAAATTTTAAGACGAAAAAAATCAAATTTTGAGACGAAAAAAATCAAATTTGAGGAAAACTTTTTTTGAGAAAAAAAAAATGTATTTGGGTACATTGTGTTTGCTAATGGCGTTAGAAGGCTATTGGGTAATTTGAAAACCCTTGTGCAATGATGTTAGCACAGCTGAAAACAGTTTTGTTTGTTCTAAAAATCATTATTTCTAATCTTGTCAATGTCTTGACTTTTATTTTCTATTAATTTTGCAACTCTTTTGATAAATAAAAGTGTGACTTTTAATGGTAAACACCAAAAAATTGTATAGGTGACCCCAAACTTTTGAACGGTAGTGTACGTGTTGCAAAAGTTTGCCTCGATTGACCGTTTGTCTTCCGTGTTTCTCAGAAAACGCAGAGAGAGCGAAGTGCATAAAGCCTTACGTGTTGAACGTTGACGCGAGCGTCTCTTAACGTAGCTTTCGTAAAAACCTTCCACCCTTCCAGAAACGGTGAGAGAGACGACCTCGGCGCAGCAGGCTCTGCTGGTCGCCAAGAACATCGACCACTTCCCCGGCAACATGGATCGTCTGGAGGGACACGTGGACGTGTGGTGGATCGTCCACGACGGCGGCCTCCTCATGTTGCTGCCGTTCTTAATCAGTCAACACAAGGTGTGTTCATGTGAGCTGTGTGTGTGTGTGTGTGTGTGTGTGTGTGTGTGTGTGTGTGTGTGTGTGTGTGGTCCAGTGTGTAAGAATGAGCGCCATCTAGTGGTGGAGACTGCAGACTGCAACAAATGGAGGTTTTATCCTTCACTTTCCAACTGGGTGTCGGAAAACTACGGTGGCCTTCACACGCCACGGATAATGGCGTTCTTTGTTTTGCGTAGTGATGCTGCACTCCAGCTGGAAACATGGATCCAAATCAAGCTAGCCATTGTTAGCAAAAAAACTTTCCGATAACAACGCTCTACTCTACGTGACATTTTGCACACGGTTTAAAAACGAAACTGTCCTTTCTAAACGACTGTTTTTCTGTGAAACAAATACAACGTACATTCTATGAATGGTAGCGGTGTTAGTATGGTGGCGGCCATCTTGGAAGCCCACGTTGAGGTTGTCGAGGTTGCTCTGAGTTTCGGGAAGTAGAAAATCAGAGTTCAGAATTTCCATGACCTTGGAAATTCCAAAGTTCTGACTACATATGGAATGGTTCGTTCTGTCGGGCTGATGCACACAAAATGGCCGCCCTTACCCCAAAGTAATATAGTACAAAGTGCTTTTGTTGTTGGGGAGCAACAACAAAAGACAATATAATAATTATGAACTAAATGCCACAGTTATTATTATACTTGTTGAAATACTCGGAACTCGCATTTAAATTTTTCTCCCAATTTCCTGGAAATCTGGAAATCACAACATCAGGGGCTGCACTCGTGTGCAATTTTGCACATCGGGAACTCGTATTTACTATAATTCTGAAAGCACGTGAAGGCAACATTACTTCAAGGCTATGGAAACCAAACCTTTAATAACCAGCGTCTCATGAGAAGCAAATATCAAAATTATACAGCTATACAAACACATGGTGATGGTTGAATAAATGAATTCCTGCCACACGGGACCTTCACGTGTTAAAGTAAAAGTAAAATAATCATCTTCAGGTCTGGAGGAATTGCAAAATGAGAATCTTCACAGTGGCCCAGATGGACGACAACTCCATCCAGATGAAGAAAGACCTGCAGATGTTCCTCTACCACTTACGTCTGGACGCACAGGTGGAGGTGGTGGAAATGGTGAGCGAGTCGTTGTTTGTCGTCGTTGCGAGTCGTGACGTCTCTCGGCGCTTTGGTCTCCTCACCGTTTTTTCCCTCTCCGTCGCTTGCAGCACGACAGCGACATCTCGGCGTTCACCTACGAGAAGACGCTGAGGATGGAGCAGAGGTCGCAGATGCTCAAGCAGATGCAGCTGTCTCGCACCGAGAGGGAGAGAGAGGTAACACGACAGTGTATTTATTCAATCATCATCTCGTCTTGTTCTCAGGATATGTACGGAAGAGGATTAGGGCCACACAGGAAAAAAACATTTGGGTTCTGACTTTAAATAATATAAAATAATTCTGAGAATAAATCAGAACTCTTGGAATTAAGTCAGAATTCTGAGAATAAAGTCCAAATTCTGAGTTTTAAAGCCCAAATTCTGAGTTTTTAAGTCAGAATTCTGAGAATAAAGTCTGAAATCAGAGTTTTAAAGTCAGAATTTTGAGAATTAAGTGAGAATTCTGAGTTTTAAGTGAGAATTCTGAGTTTAAAGTCAAAATTCTGAATTTAAAGTCAGAATTCTGAGAATAAAGTCAGAATTATGTTTCTGTAGATTTGAGATCATTACATGTATTTTTTTTTGCAGTGTGCGGCAAAAATTAGAAACTAAACTCCATCTCGTGCGGCTATCAAGGCGTAGCATCACTTCTGCTCTTGTTGACCTTGTGAATTCTCCCTCCCTCCCCCGACTGGACGATTGACTCAGATTCAGAGCATCTCAGACGTTTCTCGCGGCTCCATTAGGAGGAAGAAGTCGCCCCCTAACTTCAACATACTGTGCATACCGGAGGACGAGGTAGCAGACCTCCGCTAACTAACAGACCTCCACCGCGCACAGCGCCATCTCTCTCTCCATTTGTCCATTATTCATGACCTTCATTTCCCTCGCCGTCGCCATCTTTTCATGACCGGGACAACGTTCACTGAAGCTCAGAGGTCTTTAACTGAGCACCAGAATCTGTGTAGTCGAGGCCAATATACAGTCAAAAAGTCTACAAAGGGACTGTTAAGGAGTGGGTTGTATGACGTACACTTGATTTAACGTTTCTTTTTTATTCAAAAACGGAATGTACCAACCATGGTATGGATTTGATTCGGTTAACCTTTTCCTTAATTTGCTAAAAATCTGATTTTGAAACTGAAAACGTCTCAGTACGTCATAAAACCTCAACCCCAAACTGTTGTTTTAACTAAAACTGTGGATATTAGAGTATGAATAACTTTGATTTATAAGAATTTGTATCACTGTCTCATCTTTGTCCGTCTACCATTTAACTGCATCTCACCTGACCGCTCTGATAACATCGCCACGGCCCCTGGTTTTGTCGTCATATTCTTTTTAAAGACACGTTAAGCTGCCCTGCGCTGAAAAAACCTAAAATCTTTTGTATGTTTTTTTTCCTTTTTTAAAATCAGGCCCAGTTGATCCACGACCGTAACACGGCGTCTCACTCTACGGCGAACGACAAAGCGGCGGGGGCGGCGCCGGACCGTGTCCAAATGACCTGGACCAAAGACAAACTGGTCAACGAGAGGAACAGACACAGAGAGAGCATGGCAGTGAAGGACCTGTTCAATATGAAACCGTAAGTGGATCCAGCTCAGCGCTAATGTCTCTTATAAGTGATAGTAAAGGGTTTATTTAAGGAAGCAGCAGAAGACCAGCAACGCTAAAAACGCGGACTTCAGCCGCATCAAAATAGCATCAGCATCAAAACAACCAGCCCTTCCTTTTGGGTTCCAGAGTAAGTCAACTGATTGGCCGTCACTCCCTTGAGATCGGTATTCGTATTCCATGGAAGTTGAGGCAAATGCTTGACGTGTCTTTGACACAAATTAGAGCTGCTGGGTTTCCTCCTTTGTTCTCTGTTTTGTCTTGTTCGCACCGGTACGACGTTACACTAGTAAGCCAGCCTGACTCAGGGTTTTACCATTACAAACCTTACTGTACCATGATGGAAAGGTTCATGGATGGGAAGAGGGAGAGGAGTAGATGGAGGCAGATCACCCACTAAAGCAAGAAAAAGAAAAAGAAGAAGTTGTGGGGTTATAAAGTGACACACATTTCAGAAATTTCATGTCAGAAAATGCCGATCTCTTACAGCAAATACCTATATTCTTTCTATCTATCTTTTAGCTAGCAAGATATCATTTTAGCTAGCAATTATCTATCTATCTATCTATCTATCTATCTATCTATCTATCTATCTATCTATCTATCTATCTATCTATCTATCTATCTATCTATCTTCAAGCTAGCAAGATATAATTCACAATCACACAATTCACAATTTACATCAAGACTAATGGAGGCTAGGAAGAAGCAAAACGGCAACATTGCGCTAGTAAAGCGAGGCGGCAAGACTATTGATTACCCGATGGACAAAGATTTGTGTCATACTCGATGTGTTTTTGCATGGATTTGTTTACGCTGTTATTTATTTGCTTTTTTTCTATCTATCTTTTAGCTAGCAAGATATCATTTTATCTATCTATCTATCTATCTATCTATCTATCTATCTATCTATCTATCTATCTATCTATCTATCTATCTATCTATCTATCTATCTATCTTTTAGCTAGCAAGATATAATTCACAATCACACAATTCACAATTTACATCAAGACTAATGAAGGCTAGGAAGAAGCAAAACGGCAACATTGCGCTAGTAAAGCGAGACGGCAAGACTATGGATTATCCTATGGACAAAGATTTGTGTCATACTCTGTGTGTTTTTGCTTGGATTTGTTTACGCTGTTGTTTATTTGCTGTTTTTTTTTGTCTTCCTCACAGGGAGTGGGAGAATCTGTAAGTCACTTTATACCCTTCACTTTTGCTTGTGCATGAACTCGCTTGTGTGTGCATGAGATGTCGAGAATGCGTGAGAATCGCTTCCGCTGGTTTTTGCTGGTGTCGCTCGTGTTGCCGTTTGCCGCCACCGTCTACAAAGCTGTGCGCGCGCGCGTGTGTGTGTGTGTGTGTGCCGTTACAACGACATACTGTACATACTGAAACTGACTTCTGGTTAGTGCTGTTTTGTTTTTGTTCTTTTTTAACCTGTGTGTGGTTTAAATGTAGGAGCCAGTCTAACGTTCGGAGGATGCACACCGCCGTGAAGCTCAACGAAGCCGTCGTCAAGAATTCCCAGGCGTCGCAGCTGGTGTTGCTCAACATGCCCGGACCACCGAAGAGCAAGAAAGGAGACGAGAACTGTATCCTTTGTCAACCAATCGGCT
This sequence comes from Microchirus variegatus, assembly GCF_963457635.1. Classification (NCBI taxonomy): domain Eukaryota; kingdom Metazoa; phylum Chordata; class Actinopteri; order Pleuronectiformes; family Soleidae; genus Microchirus; species Microchirus variegatus. The sequence goes on along the minus strand of NC_139806.1, from coordinate 4,278,093 downwards.
GCCGAGTCTGGCAGTGAATCTATTTGTTTTCCCAAACATGTCCTTTGTACGTCAAGACAGACACTCGATAAAGACATTAGTCATTAGGACGCTTTTCCATTGACCTATCTGTTGCGTTTTACTTTAATTTGCCATTTGCCATGCCAGCACCTTCAAAGCCATGTTGTGCTGGAAAAGCATGAAAATGGACAATGAAAGTGCTTGAAAAGTGCTTCTATCTATCTATCTATCTATCTATCTATCTATCTATCTATCTATCTATCTATCTATCTATCTATCTATCTATCTATCTATCTATCTATCTATCTATCTATCTATCTATCTATCTATCTATCTTTTAGCTAGCAAGATATAATTTTAGCTAACAATTATCTATCTATCTATCTATCTATCTATCTATCTATCTATCTATCTATCTATCTATCTATCTATCTATCTATCTATCTATCTATCTATCTATCTATCTATCTATCTATCTATCTATCTATCTATCTTTTAGCTAGCAAGATATAATTTTAGCTAACAATTATCTATCTATCTATCTATCTATCTATCTATCTATCTATCTATCTATCTATCTGTCTGTCTGTCTGTCTGTCTGTCTGTCTGTCTGTCTGTCTGTCTATCTATCTTTCTATCAGCTGTTAGATTAAAGTTATCTATCTATCTATCTATCTATCTATCTATCTATCTATCTATCTATCTATCTATCTATCTATCTATCTATCTATCTATCTATCTATCTATCTATCATTAGTCGTAGACCTAATCTAATCTATTTAACTGACTCATTGTGAAAGAAAAACCCTCCTTAACCAGCACGCGTCTCTCAGACATGGAGTTCCTGGAGGTTCTGATGGAGGGTTTGGATCGAGTCCTCCTGGTTCGTGGAGGAGGTCGCGAGGTCATCACCATCTACTCGTAGCATCTATACGTTCATAAACATGTCAACGCGGTTGGGCGGTGGGAACCCAGAGGGCAGGAGGGAAGTGGCAGAGGGAGTTCAGGACAAACGCCCTCACTCTGTCAGGAGACGGGACGCCCGCATGGTGCGGAACATTTTAGAGAACTACGGTGGCTGTGCAGGACCGGTGAAGCCTCCTGCTCCACGGGCCTGGACTCAGTGACTTGTCTCTCCGCACCGCGTCCTCCGCGTGGAGGTTCCTGAACGCCTCGTCATCTCTAGACCGTGAGACGACAACTGTGAAGTCGCCCTGCTGAGATGTTCTGAGATGAACCTGCACCTTGTAGTTATTTTTTAGCATTTCGTAGCCTTTGCGTTGCTACCAGATTAGCTTATTTATTTTGATGAGGAACGCTGACACACAGTAGTAGACAGTCTTTATTTCAGCACAGTGGAGGAAACCAGAGTTAAATGTGATTTTGTTTTAAATCATAATCTTTTATAGAGTAAAATGTCAGAAGAAAACTGACAGACAGTGTAAATGTGACACTATTGATCCATAGGAATCAACACTAATGTATTTCATTTCAAATATAAACAATTGTCCGTTAAGCCTCTCAACTCCATGTGACTCTATTGACGCTAACGGAGGATAGGAGGAAGCAAAACGGTAACATTGCGCTAGTAAAGCGAGACGGCGAGAAAATTGGTGCCCGCAAATCTTTTCAGGAGTGGATTCTACTGCGATAAAATCACCCCGGACATTCAGCGATTTGACGACGTTAATGAGTTTCAGAGAGAAGTCAGAAAAAAACATGGACACAAACATATCGTCGGCTAGCCATTGCTAGCAATACCAGTTGATGACAACCTGTATGACTTCTGTGAAATCTGAAACAAATAGAACAGAAGTGATATTATTAACGGTAAAAGTATGCACATGCACACGTTCCTGTCTGCTCAAGAACCAATTAGCTTTAGCTTCTTACTGGTTGTAAAGTTTAAGTTAAGCTGTGATATCTTTTATGATTAATGTTATTTTTCTGGTGTGAAACTTGCTTGCCTAGATTATTTTTATTTAAGGCAAAAAATATAAGAACATTTTTCAGAAATTAATCAAAATCAATTTTTGCAGTTGCTGAAGCACAAAATAAAGAAGCAAAGTGGAATTCAATCATTTAAACAGGACTGAACTATTCATTATTTTAAAATGTTCTATTGTAATTCATATGTTTGAAGGGACACACTGTTTATAATGTGTGTATAGAGAAAAATAATAATGTTCTGGTGATACTTTAAACGCACAAAATGGCTATTGCTAACCGTCCAAAGAAAAAAAGACGTTGATTTAAATGTGAAGGCAAATTTAAAGTTATAAATTGGTCGGAAAAAATTGTTGATTGTCTCTTTATCAGGTAGTAAAAGTAGATTTCCTCACCCCTGTGAGTAATATTAGGGTTCAAATCTTCACGTTTGGCACGTTTTCTGCTTTAATAGCATTAGTTTCAGTGTGTGAGCGTTGGGAACGACCTACATATCGGGATCACTCATAGTGAAGTGTTGATTCAAAACCGCCCACAACATGTCACGAAAACACTCGTCTCAACACGCACACAAACAAAAGGTCCGGAAATATCAAAGCAGGAAGTCGTCGTACAAAGGAAATGAAGCTCAGTGACTGTTTGATTCTGTCAGATTTAGCGCTGCTAATTCTCTGATTGCCGATTTCTTCTCGTCTTAGCTCTAATTCGACTTCCTGTTCTTTTAGCACGCTCTGAAACAAAAGGTCCAGTCTGTCCCCTAAAGCAGAATTAGCTTAATTTTTTGCTAACATTGACATGAGCATCTTTGCAGTGAGTTTAATACATGAACTTAACAGCAGATGGTTTGGTTTACAAATATATTGTATAAAATGTGTCCAAAACTTTTCCAAAAAAGAAGCTAGCTAAGCTAACAGCGGTCCCTGGAGTAAGACTCAAAATCACACTTTTCTGTAAACACAGCATCATTTCAAGAAATGTCACACACAAAAACACCCAAAACAACTCGAAATGCTGTACTTTATATGCCAGACCTGTATGTGGCAGTGTAACGCTGCTATAGAAATACACTAAAGCCAGAAAAGAAGACGTGAAGCATGTCCATGAAGCTAGCTCGGTTGGGGCTACAACGTTATAGTTTGCGAAATATGCAAGGATAGCGTTTGGAGATTTCTTTCATATTGACTTAGATTTTTTTTTAATTTAACGTTTAAGGACTCCCAGGTCCAGACTTTCTCGGCTCATGTTTGATACGATACACCTAGTCCAGAGCAACTTTTTGTTGTTCCTGAAAATCTCAAAAACTCTGTGTAGGTCTGGTCTGGTCTGGTATTTTTAGTTTATGCCATATAATTATGTTTTGGGAGCAATTTTGCAAAAAGAAAAAAAATAATTTGTATTTAGATCATTATTTTTATATTATCAAGTTATCAAGTTGATAATACACAAACTTTTCAGTATTAAATTGAGACATTTTTGTAGTTTGAGCTTGGTTTAATTTTCGATTTCACAGAAAAGATGCCAAACAAGTTATCAAGTGTTTTCACATCAAAATCTGGAAACACTGCAGTATATGTGTGTAAAAACACACAAATGCTACTTCATAACGCTCCCCCTTCATTTTGCTCATATTACATAAAAAGACTCTGTCGTCGTTTGTTTGATCTTCATGTCGTCAATATTCTCAAACAGAAAGCGTTTGGTCGGACCCTCATGACTGAGCCAGACTGTTGTCTGTCACCTCTTACATAACTGACCCTGAAGCCTCACTTTCCAAAATTGTGTTTAATCCCGAACTCTCTTTATACTCACGAAAGAACAAAGAACATGCTGTAACACAACGATGTCTGGAAACTTGGCCCTGGATAAATGGCTTCCTGTTTGTCCTGTTAGTCAGCACACGCACGACAAACAACAACAAACTACCCGCTCTGATGCTCCTCTGATCTCAGAACGCCAAGTCCGACTATAAGCGTTTACACGCAGGAGTAATCAGACTATCAATTGCGTTATCCAGGTGTGTTAGTCTGAATTCCAATTCCTTGCTTAACCCTCAATCTCAAAAATGCTCTCCCTCTAGTGCAAGTGCTGTCCCGATTCTCAGAAAAATTCAGTTGAGGGTCAAGTTTAAGGGCTGTATCGCCCTCAATATTGAGATTTTCCGAGACCACCCTTGGGAGCAAAGGGCTACCCAGAATGCATTGCGTGTTTTGACAGAACAAAGATGCAACGAATGTCGCAAAACGATTACGCTACAAATTAAGTATTTTCTTTGTTAATAGAGATATAATAATGATGAAAACTATTGTATTATCTTAGTTTAGGCCCATATTATGGATTACTGACGTCATTGTTGCATAACATTTTTTTTAAAATTTACGACAATTTACTTTTGTCAATAGTTGGCCGGTGTGGACAACCGAAAAGTACGGATGACGTAAATGTGTTCTTCTTCTTCTTCTTTTTTGGAGTAGACAGACCGGACGCAGCTTTCGCATTATTCTGCCCCCTACAGTCTGAAGACGTATCTGCATTTAAGGGGTGTCCCATTTCTAAGTGACAAAATAACCCTCAACACTTGGTTTTGAGAGCCAGTTAAGATTAAGGGTTGAGCTTGAGGGTTAAGATAGGGATTGGAATTGGCCCTAAGACTAGCTCCATTTTAAGCCCAATTTATACTTCTGCGTAAAGTGCTCTGCGTAGGCTACGTAGAGACTCTGCGTCGACGCAGAGACTGTCGAAGAGCCTCTGCGTCGTCTCCGGGTGCACGAAATATTTTTTAAGTGTCCGTCACTCCGTCAAGGGACTACGGAGACGGCAAGAGCTGCGATTGGTCCTCAGGACAGGCTGAGTGAAGCTGCTCTGTGCCGGCTCACAGTGCGCTCCGGGCGTCCTGGCAGAGGCGGAGCTGATCCCCGCCGATAACGCCGCTGCCGAACTATAAATACGTCATATCTATACACACACAGCACATGTTTAGACCCTAAATGGCCAATTTCTCGCCTCAAATTATCTTAAAACTGCGTTCCGTCACACAGAAAAGTGAGAAACGGCCACTGTTTCAACAACAACAGTCTTTCTCTCTCTTTCTTTCTCGGACGCCATTGCTCACTGTAGCCAGAAGCACAACAACCTTGCGCAGCGACCCCTACTGATCGGGCGGGAAATTGCAGCGAGTGTCCGTCACCACGACGCAGAAGTATAAATGCTCGAGGCGTCTCCGTGGTGACGCAGACGGATAACGCATACGCAGTCGGAGAAGTATAATGTGGCCTTTAGTCTGACTAACGTGTTTACATGACATAAGAAAACATCGTCTTAATGAGACACTTTATTGCAGTGTCTCCCAAACGTTACGACTATGGGGACCCACTTTTTAGAGATTGTAAACTGTTGTGAACCCATATCGCAATATGACAAGAGCCAATTGGTGCATAATGTAGCGACTCATTCCATGTCATTTTTAATAGGTAACTAAATTATTTCCAAAATATGTTTATTACTTCATTATATACACATACATCTTCAAAAAATTCAGCAAATTTGTTTGAGGACCCCTCTGTGGGTGCCGACCCAGTGTGTTTACCCAACGTAAATCTTAATTTTTGGCCAACAACCCCCCAAAACCCCAACAGAATTCCCCAAAGAAATGTGGTTGAACATGTTGTAGTTGTGTCTTGTCTTCTTCAGACCTTGGTAAGTTCATTTTAATAGCTGTTACATGTGTAAAGAGCACATGTATGTGTCCTCAGGGGCCCTTCTGGTTGTGACATCATCACCCCGAGACGAGCCTCATGACCGGCCCTGGCACAGAGGCTCTTTGACGCCGACACACACCGTCTATCCTAAAAATGCTGCTGTTGCACTCAGACACACTGAATAGGTTCGGTCATTCACCAGATCATATCGACTCTTGTTCACCAGTGCACAATGACATACTTGTCACAAACCAGGTTAAGATTTAAAGTAGATAATCCTCAAAAGCTTCAATGAACAGGGTTTATGTATGAACAGTACAGAGACATAAGAGCAGTCAGTCACTTTGGTTCGTACACTAAACTGATGTTTTCAGCGCAGAGCGGATGAAATCCGAGGGAACGGCTGCTTATTTTCCGTGATAAGCGTGTAAGAAACCCTTTGAATCCTGTGATCTGCACGTCCACAAACTCACTCGGCACAAACTGAGGCTCGACCGTCCACTGATTACGATCATGGTTGATTTGGTTCAGTTGCCCACAAAATGAATTATAGTGACTCACTGCTGTCACTACACTCTGTGATGGATGACTCAAAGCAGGGCCGGCCCAAGCCTTTATGGGGTCGCTGAGCCGACTTTGATTTGGGCCCCCTCACCTCCCCCACCACCACCACCTCAGAGTAGCCATAAGCAGTAACCTTACAAAAGTGGCCTAGTATTCCTTTACACGAAACACTAAGTGTGGCGATACTGAACTTAGATTAAACAATAAACCAGTTTAATTTAGAATTTAGAGTTACTTAAGCTCAACACTGCCCCCTGGTGGTCAGATACAGGACATGGTGCCAATTTTTTGTGCGGCAAGTTTACATACAAAGACAGTGAGTGTGTTAAAAGTCCAATTTTAGTCAGACTAAGACAATATTTTGGTTGTAGCAATGTCATGTTAACACGTTAGTCCGACTAAAATCGAGTTTGTCTTAGTCGGACTAACGTGCCCGGATAATGTGATTGATAGTCCGATTACTCCTGCATGTATACGCTTAGTCAGACTGGAGCTGGACACCAACATTTCCTTGGACGCGAAATATAGATGACGGCGGCATCTTTCTTCGGACAACAACTTCGGTTTCCTGTCTTAGTCGGACTATGGCCTTAGCTTGATTAAACTGTGAATGTAAGCTGAAAATCTTTGAGAATAATCTTGTGTCTGACGAGGATTAACATGATTTTAATTTGTTTACATTTAAATTTAGCACAGCACCGCACACGTTAGTCCGACTAAGTTTGTCTTAGTCGGACTAAGGTGCCCGGATTATGCGATTCACAGTCCAATTACTCCTGCATGTATACGCTAAGTCGGACTGGAGCTGGACTTGGCGTTCTGTGCATCCTCCAACATTTCCTAGAAGGACGCGACATTATTATAGATGACGGCGGCGTCTCTCTTTGGACAACAACTTCGGTAACCTGTCTTCTCAAGCTCAACTCGTGATGCCTGTGTTAGCTTAATTAGCCCGTTAAAAGCAGTTTGCCTGAAAATCTTTGAGAACAATCTTGTGTCTGCTGAGGATTATAATGATTTTAATTTGTTAACATTTAAATTTAGCACAGCACCGCACACGTTAGTCCGACTAAGTTTGTCTTAGTCGGACTAACGTACCCGGATTATGCGATTCATAGTCCAATTACTCCTGCATGTATACACTTAGTCGAACTGGAGCTGGACTTGGCGTTCTGCGCATCCACCGACATTTCCTAGAAGGACGCGACATTGGTAACCTGTCTTAAGGCCACATTATACTTCTCCGACTGCGTGTGCGTTATCCGTCTGCGTCACCACAGAGACGCCTCGAGCATTTATACTTGTGCAATTTCCCGCCCGATCAGTAGGGGTCGCTGCGCAATGTTGTTGTGCTTCAGGCTACAGTGAGCAATGGTGTCCGAGAAAGAAAGAGAGAGAAAGACTGTTGTTGTTGAAACAGTGGCCGTTTCTCACTTTTCTGTGTGACGGAACGCAGTTTTAAGATAATTTGAGGCGAGAAATTGGCCATTTAGAGTCTAAACATGTGCTGTGTGTGTTAAGATATGACGTATTTATGGTTTGGCAGCGACGTTGTCAGCGGTGTTCAGCTCTGCCCTCTGTGGACGCTCGCTGCTCACTGTGAGCCGGCACAGAGCAGCTTAGCTCGGCCTGTCCTGAGGACCAATCGTAGCTCTTGCCGTCTCCGTTGTCCCTTGACGGAGTGACGGACACTTAAAAAATATTCTGTGCAGTCGGAGACAACGCAGAGGCTCTTCGACAGGCTCTGCGTCGACGCAGAGTCTCTGCGTAACCTACGCAGAGCACTTTACGCAGGAGTATAAATTGGGCTTTAGTCGGACTATGGCCTTAGCTGGATTAAACTGTGAATGTAAACATACAAACATAAGATAAAAAAATAAAGTTTTCTGTGAATTTGATTACCCCGCCACAGCTTCCCCCTCTAATTGTAATTTGAAGAGAAATGATCTGAGAGCTAAATATGGGAGGAAAGCTAACGAGGGAAAACACAAGTGGATTAGGGAGGGAATGCGATCTGCAAAGACACAACAGGGACAGAGGATGGAGGGGGAGGAGGAGGAGGAAAGGGAGGCCACCTCTCTTTCTCCTTCATCCCATTATCATTCCAGCATCTGCTAATAGCAGGGTGTGAACATCACAACATGGGTAATTTCACTGTGAATTCACTGAGACTTTGTTAAGCCCCCGATGCTTTGTCTCTGTCTGTTTGTTTGGGGAAAGAAAGTCCAGCATTAAGTGGACAATTCTGGGGGAGTTTAGCCGAAAAGCTGAAAAAAATCTGGGGGAAACAGACATGTAAACAATAAAAATGAGGATTTTCAGGGCCGTTAATCCGCAGGAAAACAACTCAACACTGAGCAGGTACAGCTAAAGGACAGATAATCTCAGAAACAATCAGCTAATATCTTTACTCTCTGGAGGAAATGACCAATATGTTGTATGACGATGAAGATGATTAAATTTTCTTATATTGTGTTGTATTTTGTTCCCTAACTTTTAATTTGTTGTTTCTTTTTTAAGGGAGGTGTAATTAGATGAGCAGAGGTGCTTTGAGGGCATTTGGAAGTCCTCATAAAGAAGTTCCAAGTTCTCAATGCCAATTCCAGCCTGAAAGCAATATCCCATAAATATGGTGTTAATCCAATCCAACGTTATTTGTGAAGCACTTTAAAACAAACACAGTGGAAATAAAAGACGTAAAAAGCTCAGACGAGGCGATGAAATACATCTAAAACCAATGAAAATGCATAAAACAACATACACACATGCATACACAAGGGGTTTCACTTTTCTTTTCTTTTTTAAATCTAAAGGTGCAAATATGTATTAAATTTAAAGCAACTGTCACAGTACGGTGGCCCTGAGGTGCAAAACACAAATGCAAATCAAAAAACACGAAAACATTCACTCACAACGCAAACACAAAGTTAGTAAATGTTTTCGTGTTTTCTGCTTTTGTGTTTGCGTTTTGTGATTTGCGTTTGTGTTTTGCACCTCAGGGCCACCGTATCACAGAGACTCAGGAATAATGTTCATATAACAAACTGAACTCACCAACAACAACAGTACAGAAAAATAAAAAATATATATATTGCAGACTGCAAATCGTATTTATGTTTTGAAATCATGTTTTGGCGTCATGTGGCGCCACCTACCGCCGTGTACCAATCATTGCAGTCAGTAGAGTCTCAGCTAACGAGCAACCACGGGTTGCCAGTTACGTCAGAAAACGAAACCTAAAAGACCTCTGTGTTTTGAATTTGAATGTAGTAACTGTTTTTGGCCACATTCTTACATATGGCGCCTTTAAATTCAGATATCAGATGCGTTTTCAAACTCTTAAATCTTTAAAACCGGCTTGAGTTCAACATATACAGTCTAGAAGTGCACCCAGAATGTTTGAAGAACCCAGTTGTCCAGGAGAGGGCGCTGTGAGAGCAGCTCCTCTATAGCTCAGGAAGTTCTAAATTGGTTCTTCACTAGGATTAGATTTCAAATGTCTCGGGTTAGAAATGAGTACATTAAGGATGAATGGGTAAAGTTTTCTTGAATGATAACTTAGAGGATATTAAATTATTAAAGGACAGTGACTGACACAGGATTGGAGGGTCCACGGGGGTGAAAGAGGGTGGAGGGGTCCCTTTTTTTTTCTTTTTTTTTTTCTTTCAAGGGAGTCAAATTTCCCAACTTGCTGGGCCTTAGAGTGACTTAGACCAGAACTGAGAGAGTCTTTGTACTGAGAGAGAGAGAGAGAGAGAGAGAGAGAGAGAGGGTGAAGGAGAGAGAGAGAGCAGTGTATTTCCAGGTCGGCTCAGACGGACACTGGGAGTTTGACTGGATTTCGTCACACACACACACACATGCACTTGGAGTTCACGTCCAAACCTGGATTTTCATTCACACGTTTGCTATGATGTTTCAGGGGTAAGACTATTTCATTATTATCATTATTATTATTATTTTATGGTTTTTTTTTTGCATGTAAAAGACAAATGGACTGAGATCTCACTGACTTCACGTCTTCATTTAACACTTTTCAGTTGGGTGATTTAGCAGCTGTTTCTCCTCTGATTTAAACCCAATTTACTCATTTACTCTTTCAAACAAGAGCTAATCATGTTCCATGTTCTTGAAGTCAGAACCTTTAAAGTGACTGATGTGTCTCCTCAGGTGGTCTCTTGCCCTGCATCTGGTCCTTCTGTGCTGGCCGGCTGCTTCCCTGCAGGTTACAGAAGGTAACGCTCTAATGTTAATTCTGCACTTTTAATGGTGGTGGTGAACGTGAAGCCTCCTCGTGTCGATGGTACGGTCCTGACCGTGGTTTTAGAATGCACATATGTGGCTTATCTATGGTAAATAATGCAAATTTCGATCACCCAGACTTCGTTATTCTCTCAGGTAATAATCTCTGATTAGATTTAATCCTAAAAGACGTGGTCAAATTTATGTCAAACACAAAAATCTTACCCGTTAAAAGAAACGGCATTCTCATATTGTCATTCTTTACTCCTAGCTAACTAGCCCATTAGCATCCCGTAGATGTAAAATAAACACTGGCAGTCCTAGCCTAGCCTAGCTTCTTGTTTGTTTGAATGCACATCTGTGGCTTATCTAAGGTAAATAATGCAAATTCTATCACCCAGACTTTCTTATTCTCTCAGGTGATAATCTCTGATTAAATTTAATCCTAAAAGACGTGGTCAAATTTGACATTCCATGACCTGACGGTGTATATACGCTAATGTGTTTATGTCAAACACAAAAATCTTACCCGTTAAAAGAAACGGCATTCTCATATTTTCATTCTTTACTCCTAGCTAACTAGCCCATTAGCATCGCGTAAATGTAAAATAAACACTGGCAGTCCTAGCCTAGCCTAGCTTCACACACATACTTAATAATAATAATAACTGACGTGTAGAAACTAATGTAGTGTGATTTTAGAGAAGTTTGACGGGAAAAGAAAAGCTTTAAAAATGTTGTTTGCGTGTCTTTAGCTAGCTTCTCAAGCTGTTCTCAACTTGTGATGCCTGTGTTCGCTTAATTAGCCTCTTAGCTATAGTGGATAAAGTCTTGTGAATGTGCAGTCAAAAGCAGTTTGGATGAACATTTTTGAGAAAATCTGCCTAGGATTATAATTATTTAAATTTGTTTGCGTATAAATTTAGCACAGCACGCCTCCGCGACCCTCCGGTGGAAGATAAAGCGTCAGATAATGGATGGACATTTAAATTTAGTGCAAATTCAAATCAACCAACGATCGACAAACATCACACCTGAGCTGTTATTTTAAATTAACAAGATTAGTTCCTCCCTCCGTCAGTGTGACCATATGATCATGTCGGGTTCAAACTAGGATTTAATGTCTTTTTGAGAGAAGTGAAACAGGAAATGAGCTAGAAATTCACAGTTGTACAATGTCAGCATCATCATCATCATCAACATCATATACAATATTGACATATACAAACTGAGTTTTTTGAGTCGCCCCCTGGAGGCTGCTATTACTGCTACTATTTTCCTACTTCCTGATCTTCGGGAAGACGACGTCCAATTTTTGTTTACAGTCTACGGCTGAAGTTGAGCTCATGTTTATGAGCCTGTCAAAGTCTATTTGTGTCAGCGGAATGTACCAATTGGTGGCTTTTTGTCCTCGAGCTCCAAACATTCAACAGCAACTTGACCATTTTGAATTTTATGTTGTTGTCATTGGTCAAGTCAAGTGGTTCTTCTTCATTTTTTTTTTTTTTTTAATGCAGTTTGTGTCCATGTATTGGACACAAATGAATGTGGCTGAGTCTTATTTTGAAAAGCACCAACTGTTTCCATCTGCATTTTCACACGTCCGTCTGTGGTTTTCACTCACTCACCCCCCGCTGTGTGACTCTGCTCTGTAGGAGAGAGAGTGTTTTTGTTTGTTTGGCAACGGTTTCCTCTGTCCTCTTTATCCACAGTGTGTGTGTGTGTGTGTGTGTGTGTGTGGCAGACAAGTCAAACGCTGCACCAGGGTGAGAAATTAAGTGCATAGTGTGTATGAGGGGGGGGGGGGGTTGACGCTGAGCTTTGAAGACGGATCCTTGAGAACATTCTTGATCCTGTGCCACTTTAATGTCTCTGTGTGTGTGTGTGTGTGTGCAGGTGTGTTTGTGACGTCTTTTTTCTGACACAAACAAACGAACAAACGTCACCGATGAAGAGAGTTTCGTTTCCTCTCTCGTGGAGACGTTTTCTGCCAAACATACACTACGCTCTTAGAAATAAGGTTTTCCAAAAGGGTTCTTCTACGAGGGCTGAGGTTCTACCTGGAACTTCTGAAAAACCCTTTCCCTGAATAAAAGGTTTTTCAAGGGTTCTTGGTAACACTAATGGATCCAGAGAACCCTTTAAAACCCTTTTCCTGAATCAACAGTTTTAAACGGCTTCTTGGTGGAACCATCCAAAAGGGTTCCAGGTGCAACCTTTCTAAAAATGTTCTACCTGGAGCCAAAAAGGGTTCTCCTATGAGGACAAGCTTAGAACTTAGAACAACTTAGAACTTTTATTTCTAAGAGTGTACCGTTCAAAAGTTTGGGGTCACCTATACAGTTTTTGTTGTGTTTTCCATTAAAAGTCACACTTTTATTCATCAAAAGAGTTGCAAAATGAATAGAAAATATAGTCAAGACATTGACAAGATTAGAAATAATGATTTTTATTCACTTCGATTTCGTCAAAGAGCCAACAAAACTGTTTTCAGCTGTGCTAACATCATTGCACAAGGGTTTTCTAATCCCTTCTAACCCATTATCAAACACAATGTACCATTAGAACACTTGAAATAGGCCTCTATACACCTATGTACATATTCCAATATAAAACAGACGTTTACCACATTAACAATGTATAGAGTGTATTTCTGATTCATTTAATGTTATATTCATTGAAAAAAAGTGATATTCCTTCAAAAATAAGGACATTTCTATGTGAGCCCAAACTTTTTACACTCGGTAGTGTAGCTGAAATCATTGCCACCGGCACGATGAATAGATGAAAAGACACTATAGTGACTGTAAAAGCTGAAATCCCCGAACCAGCTTTAAATATCAGACTGATGTCTGTGAGTGCAGCCTGGAGCCAACCATTCCATCTGCAAAGCTGCGTCCAACTTGTTTTTGTTGTTGTTGTTGTTGTACACTATGAGAATTACTTATTTTACACCAAACACAGTAGGCACACACTACCAGTCAAAGGTTTGGACTTCCTCATTCAAGTCAATGGAAAGGTGTGTCCAAACTTTTGACTGGTCGTGTACACGTGGTACATGTTTTTATTTATTAGTGGTGATCGGCCCAGTCATACTCACAAAACATGTGATACTTTTTAAATAATGCTGTATTTGATCAAGTTACCACGCTACAAGACATCGTCACATTACAATACAACATTTATTGAATGAAGTAAGTCTGTACCTCCAGTACTCTAGGTGGCGCTGTGTCCCCTTTCATCTTGTTAGAATGAGTAAAAATGAATGCACCGGTCTGGATTTCACCACGTTTTTCTCGTTGTTGTCTCGTCGTCTTTTAGTCAAACAAACCTGATAATTGGCCTCTTCTTCGTCTTCTTTTTACGTCAGTGGTCAGCAACTGGTGGCACGTGGGCCAAAACTGGCCCGCCAGAATTAATATCCGGCCCAGTAGATTAATTTTTTTTTAGAAAAATGTTATTTAAATTGTTTGCTTTTCTTCAGAGCCTTTATTGTAAAAAAAAAATTCAGGTTACATTTTTGAACCAAAACATCTCTTAAAGGCGCCATATGTAAGAATGTGGCCAAAAACGTTTACTACGCTCAAATTCACAATACCGAGGTCTTTTAGGTTTGGTTTTCTCCACCGTTGTAGCTCAGACGTAACTGGCAACCCGTGGTTGCTCGGCAGCTGAGACTCTACTGACTGCAATAATTGGTAGACGGCGGTAGGTGGCGCCACATGACGCCAAAACATGATTTCAAAACGTAAAAAAAAACATGATTTGCAGTCTGCAAAATGTTTTTTTAAATGCAAATATTTTGTCTGTACTGTTGTTGTTGGTGAGTTCAGTTTGTTATATGAACATTATTCCTGAGTCTCTGTGACATATTAGGAGGATTTTATGATTTATTACATAATGCACCTTTAAATTTGCCATTTTTAACTGATTGTTGGAACTCAATCCCTTCTCTGAGGGTTTATCTGTGTTTTGTAACAACGTTGTCAAATGTCTATTTTTGAGACATCGGAAAAAAAAAAAATCTAAAGATTTTTGCATGAAGATCAAAGTTTACATCTTCACCGTCGACCTCTGCAGCTTCAGCTGAAACACAGGAATTTCATCCTGGCTGTTTTTTTCACCGCGTTTTCACCCTCAAACACACTCTTACCTCCGGGGGAAACTTCACTCTCCGTTTGCACCCGCTCCAGTTGCTCTGAATGGATTCCATGTTTAGCCAATATCAGAGATTGTGAGCTGAGCGCAGTAGGAGCTTGTTTTTTGGTTGATGAGATGTTTGTGCGTACAGTAAAAAAAAAAAAGTTAAAAAAGTCACGTTCTAGAGTGTGAAGGTCAGGGATCACCGCGTTGGCGACCGTGTTCCACCTCTCCATGTAAAACTAGGTCTGTTTTTGCACAATCCTCTCGACTGTTTCCGCTCCTGACCTTCTTACTTCATCTCTGCCATCTCCAGCTCAAACTCCCACCCGTGTTCCATTCCGTGTTTTTTTACGAGCGTGCGGAGTTGGCAGTGGCAGCGCGTCGTAGATCTTCTACCTTTCTAAATGTCTTCAGTATAATATCGGAGGCCCGAGCGGCTCCGGCTCTCACGGCCACGGCCGCCCGTCTGGAATGTGGTCAATGGGCTAAAGTGACTTTGATTGGACCACAGCTGGACACAATGAGCCCACTGTAAAAGGTGTGTTCGCGCTCGGCTCCATATTGGGTTTTAATGTGAATTTCTGCCTGGAAACTTTACATTCAAGAATCAATGTTTCTTTTGTTTTGGTCATTTTCCTCCCTCTTTTCCGTTGTCGATGGTGTCATGTATTCCATGAGGTGATGCTACTTACTAGTAGTTCTCACTGTGTGTGTGTGTGTGTGTGTGTGTGTGTGTGTGTGTGTGTGTGTGTGTGTGTGTGTGTGTGTGTGTGTGTGTGTGTGTTTGGATTTCAGAGCAAAAGCTCTCGTGTGGTTGCAGGAATTTTTTTTTTTTTACCAATATCAGAAGATGGACAACTTCAGATTTACAGATTTACAGATTTACAGATTTACTCAGATTTACTCAGATTTACGTACTTAGATGTAGAAAGGAAACATTTCGCTGTTGTTGTTGTTGTTGTTGTTGTTGTTGTTGTTGTTTGGGCACCCCGTTACCATGGTTACCGTATGAAAAATTTGACCCATGAATCATCACCACTGTCTAACTGTTCCACGCTCATCTCATGCTTTCGGGGGCCCGGAAACAAAGACGTCCCTTTGACTCGAGGAGCTTTTCAGAGCAGTCATTGTCATTTATGTGCAAATGTTTACACTTTGTTATTTTAATGGCGTTTTTATGACCTGCTTTACATGTGAAGGAAACTGATTACGCGCTAAACGCCGTGCTGTAATTAACTGTTAATCCCAAATAACTCAAAGGCTAACCCACGTCCATTTATTCTTATCATATTTTTTTATTTTTTTATTTTCATTCATTTATTATTTCAGGACAATGCAAATTAATGAACATATACAAAAGTACATTTTATTATAGCCCAGGGGCTAATTTCCATCTGTAGTCCATATTAGGCAGGATGATGTTGGAATAAAAAGAACAAAATATATACATAATAAAACTAGCTATACAAAAACAGAACAACCCATTAGCATGTTTAGTGGTGATTGCATGTTTACAGAAAAACAGTGCCATTTTTAAATGTTTTTAAATGTGGGCGCGTGTAGGTGAACATTAGCTTCACCTGTGAGGCAATCACGTCCAATAAAAGTGCTCGTTTTTACTAATACATGCAATAAAAGTAATAATAATAATAACCCCAATCCTGTTGATCAGACGGGAAATCTTCTTTCGTTTCATGAACGGACGCATGCGGCGTCCACACATGCTAGCTTTATGGGCAATGAGTCGCGGAAAACTCAGTGAAGAATCTCTCTCCTCTGTTGTTTGTGACACAAAGTCCTCAATAATTATATTTTAATTTCAAGCTGGCAAAAACAAGAACTTTTATTGGACCCAACGCTGAATATCACCGTTGCTCCGTAGACTCAGATCCAATCCACTGAAGCAAAGCTGCTTAAATGTTTGCTAAGCTGCTAACCTTTGGCTAACTTCCTGTTGATTGCTGCCGTTAGCGTCGCCTCCGTCTTACCTCGATCGCCTCACGGTCGCGTTTGGTGACGTCCTCTCTCCTGATTGGATAAAGTATTGTGCGATACTGGGAACATGTTGTAAAATCTTGGATTAACTGTCGAAGCCCTGAAGCTTTGTTGATGCTAGCATGAGGCACCGTGGCGCAGAAGGGGGCTTCCTGTTACAAGCTAGCACCGAGGTGTTTATGGTCAACCCGTCAACACGCCTTAATATTTCAAGCTGGCAAAAACAAGAACTTTTACTGGACCCAACGCTGAATATCACCATTGCGCCGTAGACTCAGCTCCAATCCACTGAAGCAAAACTGCTTAAATGTTTGCTAAGCTGCTAACCTTTGGCTAACTTCCTGTTGATTGCTGCCGTTAGCGTCGCCTCCGTCTTCCCTCGATAGCCTCACGGTCGCGTTTGGTGACATCCTCTCTCCTGATTGGATAAAGTATCGTGCGATACTGCAAAGATGTTGGATTCCCTGAAGCTTTGTTGATGCTAGCATGAGGCACCGTGGCGCAGAAGGGGGCTTCCTGTTACAAGCTAGCACCGAGGTGTTTATGGTCAACCCGTCAACACGCCTTAATATTTCAAGCTGGCAAAAACAAGAACTTTTACTGGACCCAACGCTGAATATCACCATTGCGCCGTAGACTCAGCTCCAATCCACTGAAGCAAAACTGCTTAAATGTTTGCTAAGCTGCTAACCTTTGGCTAACTTCCTGTTGATTGCTGCCGTTAGCGTCGCCTCCGTCTTCCCTCGATAGCCTCACGGTCGCGTTTGGTGACATCCTCTCTCCTGATTGGATAAAGTATCTTGCGATACTGCAAAGATGTTGGATTCCCTGAAGCTTTGTTGATGCTAGCATGAGGCACCGTGGCGCAGAAGGGGGCTTTCTGTTACAAGCTAGCACCGAGGTGTTTATGGTCAACACGCCTTAATATGTTCAGAACAAATAAAAACTAGTCTGGGAATGTATGTAAATAGCATGTAGTGTAGTGTGTTCCCACTTTGAGGAAAAACCACCAGTGAGTTTAAAGAGAGAAGACACACACACACACACATTCTTGTACTTGCTGTATACCGAGGACCGGATAAAAATGCTGGCAAAGTGAGGACCAGCATTTCCACTTTATAAATCAACACAATTACAAATATCTACTTCATGAATGACATCTATGTAGAACTACTGGGTGCAGTACCATAACATGTCTGCAGGTGGAGCCCCGGAGCAATAAGTGTGTGAAACAAAAGGGTTTTTGTACCTAATTGAGGACCTCTGTTAAAAACAGAGAGTATAGCATGCTTAAAACCTAAGGAAGCGATTTCAATGTAAACAAAACGATGTCCTCACTTTGTAAAAATGACCTCACTTTGTTGGTTAAAAACTCTCACTGGTCCTCAGTATGACGCAAGTACAAGAACACACACACTGGTGTTTCTGTGTGAGCCTCTGCATATTTGTGTCTGTGGCCGCTGAAATGATGGAGTTTCTGAGTTTTCTGCACAAACACAGCGCTCACTCCTCTGCAACACAAACCTGTTTAAAATACATAAAATCTAAATGACTCAACGTCTTAATCCCGTGGTGACCTTTGACCCCCCCCCGCCTCGGTCGTCCTCCATGTGGAATAATCCGGAATCAGCTGGAAAACACTTTGATTCGAGCGACTCACGGAGAACTAGTTACAACAATTTCACTCTGATTGTGACAATTTCCACTGTCTTTTGTTTCCTGAGAAGAAGCCGTTTACACTTTAGCTCCTGTTTCCACATCCTGCCCCCCCCCCCCCCCGCTCCCCCCCCCCCCCCCCGCTGACCCGTCATTGTTTACCTGTGGATTAGGATTCAATTCTCCTCCGCCGCCGTAGCCTGAGGTGACGTTAATCTGCTGCTGCTGAGTTCCCAGCGCTTAAGTCTCTGTTTTTGGTTGTCAGGTCAGGAAAGATCAAGCCTCAGTGCTCAGGAACAATAATAATGATAATGATAATAATGATTATTAGAATTGTAATAATAATAATAATGATGGACAAATAGCCTGAAGTATTTGGTATTATTCGATTATGAAGTTTATGTGACGTGTTATTTACACAGTTATGTCCTGAAAATAACACAATTGAACATGAACATCACACTGTGGGGCTAAAAATACCTTATCTTAGCTTATTTAATCTTATTCTATATTATCTTAGCTTATTTAATCTTATTCTCCCTTATAGTAGCATATTTTACCATATCTTATAAAGCTCTTATCTTAGCTTTTTCAACTCGTCTTATCTTAGTTTATTTTAATTTAGTTTAGCCATTTTTTTTTTTTTTAAATATCTGAACTTATTTTATATTATCTTATTTTATATTATCTTAGCTTATTTTAGCTTAGCTTGGCTCACCTTATTTTTTATCTTATCTAATCTTATTTTAGATAATTCTACCTTACCTTTTTTATCTTATAGTTGCACATTTTACCTTATCTTATATAGCTCTTATCTTAATTTTTTAATCTTGTCTTATCTTAGCTTATTTTATATTACTTACTTTTAAATCTTATCTTATTTAATCTTATTCTATCTTAGAGTAGCACATTTGACCTTATCTTATAAAATCTTAAAGTTTTATTTTATCTTATTTTAATTTAGCTTAGCTTATTTAAAAAATAATAATAATAATAATCTTATATTATCTTATTTTATGTAATCTTATTCTATATTATCTTAGCTTTTTTAAGCTTATCCTGGCTTAATTTATTTTCTATCTTATCTAATCTTATTTTAGTTGCTAATTTTACCTAATTGTATTTTAGATTAGCTTAGTTTAGCTTGGCTTATTTTATCTAATCTTAACTGATCTTATTTAATCTTATTCTATCTTATAATAGCAAATTTTACCATAACTTTATAACGCTCTTATCTTAGCTTATTTTAATTTAGGTTAGCTTATTTTTTTTTATTTATCTTAACTTATTTTTTTCCTGTAATCATATATCTTATTCTATATTATGTTTGCTAATTTTAGCTTAGCTTGGCTTAACTTATTTTTAGAAACTGCCTCAATTATTGTAATTACTATCCAGAAATATTTGTGTGTTTCTGAACACACACACACACACACACACACACACACACACACACACACACACACACACACACACACACACACACACACACTGCACTGTAAAAGTGTTTCCACAGAAACAGCGGAGGGGGAAAATGCCACCGCGCTGCTCAGCATTTCTTCTGAACAATTGTGAATTTTGTGGTGAACTTTTCAGTGGGTCGTTGTCAATCGATGGTTCTGTGCCAAACGGAGGGAGAAACATGAGATAATGTTTTCCTGCAGACATTTAGCTGAAGGTTGTCTTTCAGTCCACTCACGTCCAAATGATCTCATCAGACCTTCAGTGTGTGTGTGTGTGTGTGTGTGTGTGTGTGTGTGTGTGTGTGTGTGTGTGTGTGTGTCACAGTGGGATTCACCACTCACAGTGACACGGTCCAAACCCCCGTCACTGTCCTTCATTAGCATTCGTATTAAAGGAGGAGACGAGGAGCTCCGAGGGGTTGTTTGCTCTGAGGAGAACACTGGCAGCTGAGCAAACACACACACACACACACACACACACACACACACACACACACACACACACACACACACACACACACACACACACACACGCATAAGCAGGATGTCAGCGGATGTAAACAGTGAACTTGTATCTATGAGACCAGATGTTTGTACCAATGTTCCGGCTCCTCCACAGTGTTTGATTGGTCACATAAATCTGCAGGAGAAAAGAAGAGAGAAGAAGAGAAGAAAGAGAAGGGAGGGAGGAAACAGTCAGAAAGAGAAGGAAGTGAGGAAGAGAAGATGTAAGGATGAGAAGGAAGTGAGGAAACAGTATGGAAGAGAAAGAAGAGAAGGAAGAGAAGGAAGAGAGGAAGAGAAGAAGTCAGGAATAGAAGGAAGTGAGGAAGAGAAAAAGAGAAGTAATAGAGGATGTAGGGAAGAGAAGGAAGTGAGGAAACAGTAAGGAAGAGAAGGAAGTGAGGAAACAGTAAGGAAGAGAAGGAAGTGAGGAAGAGAAGAAGTCAGGAATAGAAGGAAGTGAGGAAGAGAAGGAATAGAGGATGTAGGGAAGAGAAGGAAGTGAGGAAGAGAAGGAAGTGAGGAAAAGAAGAAGTCAGGAAGAGAAGGAAGTGAGGAAACAGTAAGGTGAGGGAGTGAGGAAGAGAAGAAGTAAGGTAGAGAAGGAAGTGAGGAAGAGAGGACGTAGGGAAGAGAAGGAAGTGAGGAAACAGTAAGGAAGAGAAGGAAGTGAGGAAGAGAGGACGAAGGGAAGAGAAGGAAGTGAGGAAGAGAGGACGAAGGGAAGAGAAGGAAGTGAGGAAACAGTATGGAAGAGAAAGAAGTGAGGAAAGAAGAGAAGGAAGTGAGGAAGAGAAGAAGTCAGGAATAGAAGGAAGTGAGGAAACAGTAAGGAAGAGAAGGAAGTGAGGAAGAGAGGACGACGGGAAGAGAAGGAAGTGAGGAAGAGAAGAAGTCAGGAAGAGAAGGAAGTGAGGAAACTGTAAGGAAGAGAAGGAAGTGAGGAAACTGTAAGGAAGAGAAGGAAGTGAGGAAACAGTGAAGCTGTATGGACGTCTTCTGTCCTGTGAGAGGCCTCATGAAACCAAGCATGGAGCCTCTGAGTTTGTGCTGGAGGAGGAAGTGAGAGTGAGACAATGACAAGAGGACGTGGGTTAAGACTTGATGTAATGGAAAGTGTCCGTCCACAGTCGTCCACAGTCGTCCACAGTCGTCCACAGTCCGTCCACAGCTGTCCACCTCTGACCTCCTCACGGCGTCCAACAAAGCCGCCGTTGATCAGAGACACAGTGATGATCTTCACAGTGGGTTCACCAGTCACACGCTCTCGTTTCAGATTAGATTTGTTAAATAATCTGCTGAGGACGGACGAGCAGCCCGTTAACCGTCAAACCAATCAGCTGTGATCACTGACACAGCTAAACGTGACGGGATTAAGATTCATTTATAAACATGAGTTTACATGAGTAAAAACGTGCTATTTCATTGAAAAAAAAAATGCAGATTAAAACAAAATGGCAGCCTGATTAATCCACTCGTTTCTTATCTTAGTTTTGTCACATTTAAACCCACACAATCAGCATCTCTGAGATTATTCTTCCATGGTTTTCTTATGGGCTCATGCATCACACAGGAGATTTTACATCTGTGTGTCTGCAGGTCTGCAGGTCGGGGGGTTTGGGCCTTAATCCCAACCCAGAGGGCAGAAACTCTCCAATCTGACATCTCTTTTCCCTCTGACATCACATATTTTCTTACCCAACCGCTCGTTTCCCAAAGGCAAAAAAATGGGCATTAAACACAGTCACAGGAGCTTGAGTCGTATAAATGACCTTTGTTTGGATTAAATATTCTAAAAGTGTAGGTTTGTGTGTGTGTGTGTGTGTGTGCAGTTTGTGACAAAACCAAACACATAATTTCAGATTAATCTAAATTATTATTGTATTTTTGAATGAATGCAGTGACTCCATCCGAGACGCTCACATTTTTCCACCTGAGGATGAGCCACAGGTTCATGTAGTGCACGTGTCGCTGTGTGTGTGTGTGTGTGTGTGCGCGTGCATCCCCTAACATCCCCTAACATCCCCTAACATTCCCTAACATTCCCAGCATTCCTTGCCCCTCCCCCTCCCTCACCTGCCGTCCACAGACACAAAAGAGATGTGATCAAAGGGACAGATCCACGTCCGGCTCTGTCACCACTGTGTTTGCTGCCCCCCAGTGGCGTGAATGTGAATTACAAGGACAAAATCACTTTTATAAAACAATGTCAGATTTTTTGTTGTTGTTGTTGTTGTTAAAAATCTCTATTCGGGATTGTTTAAAATAGCTTTTCACTTTTATTTATTGTGATAATAATTTTATTATAAACTATAGTTTGTTCCTCCTTTTCTGCAGTGTTTCCTTCAAAAATAATAACACGTCCATAACAGTGACATTAAAGTCAGTGGCTTTTAAAGGGTTAAAATCCTCGAATTTTTAGGTATTTATGCAGAAAAATGTATTAATCTGTAAAGTTTTTTTCTGAAGTGGTCATTTTAGTCCTCTAATCACTTAAAGGGGAAATAAGTAGTTTATAGTGCCATCTAGAGGAGAGGCTGAAATTTACAACAAAGCACTGCTCCTCTGCTCACCCCCTCCCTTCCCTGAGCGCTACGGTGTCCTCAGTCGGTCAAATGTCGTCCTCGTCGTCTTTCTCCGTGTCAGCAGATGAGGTTCGTGAGGTGAGTGAGAGGGCGGAGCTACCGCGGCCATAGCAGACGAGGCGGAGAGAGAGGAGGCGGAACTTCCGCTACAAGTAAAGAGACGCTTGATTTGTTCTCTCGCGTTTGTCCTTACAGGCTCCGGTAGAAACATGGCGTCTCTCTGCTAACAGTGGCTATGCAACCGCGGTGCGCGGGCATGTAATTTAACATGACTTTTTGAAACACTACGAAAATTAAACACAAACTAATATACAGCGACTAGACAATGCAGGAGCATAATATGTATAAAAAAAGTGGATTTTGGGTTATATAAACCCATAAATACTACACAGTGTCCCTTTAAGAAAAAAAAAAAAAAAAAAAAGCACAAAATGTAAAATCAAGGTCAATCATGATGCCTGGGAAAAGACATTCAGTCAGCTTAAATATAGCATTATTAAACCGTTTTGCTACATCAAAACAACAAAAACAAACTAAAAAGCAGTGATGACTCAGCAGTTTGTGCAGAATGATCTGCTGTGCATTTCATTATTTGCAGAACTTTGCTGAAACTGTCTCAGAGTCTCAGAGTCTCAGAGTCTCAGTCTCAGTCTCAGTCTCAGAGTCTCAGTCTCAGAGTCTCAGAGTCTCAGTCTCAGCGTCTCAGTCTCAGAGTCTCAGTCTCAGAGTCTCAGAGTCTCAGAGTCTCAGAGTCTCAGTCTCAGAGTCTCAGTCTCAGAGTCTCAGTCTCAGAGTCTCAGTCTCAGAGTCTCAGAGTCTCAGAGTCTCAGAGTCTCAGTCTCAGAGTCTCAGAGTCTCAGTCTCAGCGTCTCAGAGTCTCAGTCTCAGAGTCTCAGTCTCAGTCTCAGAGTCTCAGTCTCAGAGTCTCAGAGTCTCAGTCTCAGAGTCTCAGTCTCAGAGTCTCAGTGTCTCAGTCTCAGTCTCAGTCTCAGTCTCAGAGTCTCAGAGTCTCAGTCTCAGAGTCTCAGAGTCTCAGAGTCTCAGAGTCACAGTCTCAGAGTCTCAGAGTCTCAGAGTCTCAGTCTCAGAGTCTCAGTCTCAGAGTCTCAGAGTCTCAGTCTCAGAGTCTCAGTCTCAGAGTCTCAGTCTCAGAGTCTCAGAGTCTCAGTCTCAGAGTCTCAGTCTCAGAGTCTCAGAGTCTCAGAGTCTCAGAGTCTCAGAGTCTCAGAGTCTCAGTCTCAGAGTCTCAGAGTCTCAGAGTCTCAGAGTCTCAGTCTCAGAGTCTCAGAGGGTCAAACAGCTTCTCTTTGGCCAGAGTTTATAAACAGTCTGACGTTTCCTGAACATGGCCTTGAAATATGAAATGAAAACATGTTGTAGGAGGAGGAGGAGGAGGGGCATGATAACAACACAGGCTTCATTGACTGCATGGTGTGTGTGTGTGTGTGTGTGTGTGTGTGTGTGTGTGTGTGTGTGTGTGTGTGTGTGTGTGTGTGTGTGTGTGTGAGAGAGTTTGTATTTGTACAACACTGACCTTGTCAGGACCATGGAGACCAAAACCTGGTCCTCATGAGGCAGATCCTCACTCACTGGTTATTATGGCTATGGTTCAGGATGAATGGAAGTCAATGAGGACAGTGCGTCTCTTAGAAATAAAAGTGCTCAGTAGAACCATATAAGGTTCTTTCGGCTTGACCTCATAGGAGAACCCTATTCAGATCCACCTGGAAGGGTTTTTCAAGGGTAACACTAATGGTTCCAGTAAGAACCATTTTCATCCAGAGAACCCTTTCAAAACCCTTTTAAAACCCAGAAAAGGGCCTTTGTAGAAGGACTCTTTTAGAACCCTTATTTCTAAGAGTGTGTGTTCATGTCTGTGTGTGGGGACAAATTCAGTTTTTGTTGGCTGGTCCTATAGTATAAAGACTTGGGCTTTTGGTTCAGGGTTAGATTTGGGGTTAGGATTAGGGTTAGGCACTGTTGTGTCTTCACTAAGATGTGGGTTAAAGCCTGGTTTCAGCGTTAGAACTAGGTTTATGTTAACATTTGGCACTTAGTTCTGATGGGTATGGATGGTTATTTAGTTTTTAATTGCATTTTTTTTTTTTTTTTTTTTTTTTAACTGACTTGATCCTGGACCTGTGCTTTTTTTTCTTTACATGCATTACTGTTTTTGGCCACTAGATGGCGGCCACCGTCACATCAATAAGAGCTGAGATGTTGTCAGGATCCGTACAAAAAGTTGGTGCTGTTTCTGCTTGGAGGTCTATTTTGATTTAGCAGCATAACTTTTTAAATGATAGGATTAGGATTAGGATTAGGATTAGGATTAGGATTAGGATTAGGATTAGGATTTGGATTAGGGTTAGGGTTAGGGTTAGGGTTGGAGTTACACAATTCTCTTGAAATCAAACAATTACGTGATGTCGTCCGATCACGTGACGCCACTTCGGACCGAAAATGTCCCGGCGAATAAATTCCCAGTATCCCCGTGTGATCGGCCGTGACAGTGAACCAATTAGTACAGAGTTTACTGATGGGGAGGTTTGCCTGGCAGAGAGAGAGAGAGAGAGAGAGAGAGAGAGAGAGAGAGGGTGAGGTGAAGGGTGAAGGGGTGATTCTTTCTGGAATCCGGAGAGGCCCTAAACGGGGTCACCTCATGACGGGGGGAAAAAAGGGGGGAAGGTTTTCAAAAAAATACTCACAGCTTTTCACACGAAACTGTTTCTGTGTGAGTCGATGACTCATCACGTCCTTTGATTTAAACTCGTATACGTTTGTTTCTGAGCGCTTGGTGACGACCTTCAGGCATCAGCACTGGACCAATAGACCTCATGGAGACCAGAGCCTGGTTCTAATGAGACAGAACCTGTTATTTTGATAATGATGAAACGTTGTCGATCAGTTTCACCCCTCTCACACCCCCTCATGTTGGCTAATCCAGGACTAATCTTACCTCTTCCCTGGAGGGGTGGGGCTCCCCTTAAACCTTAAAACTATCATCTGCTCCATTAGAGACAACCCCCCCCCCCCACACACACACACACACACACACACACACACACACACACACACACACACACACACACACATATATATAAATATGGGCCAGTGGCTAATAATGTGTGTATGTCCTTGTAATTGATTGTCAGTCGGTTTTCCTGCTCCTTTGGAACCAGATTCCAGAGGTTCTTTTAACTTTTCCAGGGCCTGGGAAAAGTTTCCTTTCCATAATCCTCACACAGATTAAGCATATGCCGACTGACATTTGTATTCCTAGATAACCCAGAATAACTCTCTCTGCGTAGCTCAAGTATTTTACATTCTGATCCAGAAGAACGTTCTGTGTCTGTATAGAACTTTACCTGCTTATAGCTATGACCATAACCTGTTAAAGGTGCCATATGTAAGAATGTGGCCAAAAACAGTTACTACATTCAAATTCAAAATACAGAGGTCTTTTTAGGTTTTGGTTTTCTGACGTAACTGGCAACCCGTGGTTGCTCGGCAGCTGAGACTCTACTGACTGCAATGATTGGTAGACGGCGGTAGGTGGCGCCACATGACGCGGTGATTCGGGAAAAGGGGTTTTAGAAGCTAATGGTTCCAGGTAGAACCTCAGGCCTTGTAGAAGAACCCTGTTAGAACCCTTATTTCTAAGAGTGCGTGTCTGTTAAGGGCGATTCTCAATTTTTTGTAATTCATTGCGGGGCCGCCAGAAATGTTTCTGCGGGCCGCCATTGGCCCCCGGGGCCGCACTTTGAGAAGCAATGTGTTAAAGTCGTCTGAGTGTGTAAATCCACCAGAACCTGAATCGGTGCACGTTTAATCCAGAACACACAGAGAGAGACGGGCGGGAAAGAGGAGGCGTGAACGAACGAGACTCTCTAATCTAAAGAGGAGAGAGAAATCAAGTGTGGCTGAGTGTGGAGGATTGACAGAGGATTGAAGGGGGAGTCGCTAATTACACAGGGAGAGAGGGAAGGAAAGAGGGGGAGGAAACAGAGAGTCAGAAAAAGACTGAAACCGAGAGAAGAGGCTGCGACGTTTGCTCCTGGATCTGCTGATATTTTCCACATTTTCCACGGCGAGAGGACGATGGGAGCTCTTCGCGTCTCTCTCGCTCTGCTCGTCCTCCTCTCTTCGCCTGCACAAGCCCAATGGTGGAACTTCCTCTGGGCTCGTCCTAAGTCCAACTCCAGCTCCTCTCCACCACCTCCACCTCCACCTCCATCATCTGCTTCTCCATCATCCATCACGTCCTCGGGTCCTTCACACACCCTGTGGACAACAGAGCTCCTGGTGGGTGAAGAAGAAGAAGAGGAGGAGGAGGAGGATGGAGGAACTCAGGCAGCGGGGTCTGCTCTGGTCACGACGCCCAGACCGGGAGAGCTAATCCCGGGCCGTGGCACAGCAGAGCCTGGGATTATGGCTCCGGAGGAGAAAGCAGGTGGAAACGACAGAATCAGGTCACAGCACAAACCACTGAAACACTGGAAAAGTGGTGAGTGTTACAGGAGTCAGATGTACCACTTATTTACCTTCATATCTGGAGTTTCAAGAACTTTTTGAACTTATAATCACACGTCAGGGCTAAATCAGCAAGATCTAACCCTTATAGAATCTTCATAATCATGGATTAGATCATTGTGTATGAAGTATTTGGGTCAAAATTACCTTTACTCTCTTTCTACAGTAATCTGAAATACTACAATCCTTTTATAAGAATATGTTTGTGACTTTAAGTTTATAAACTATTACTTATTCACTTACTAACTTATGTACTTATTACTAACGTAGTTAGTTTACTTATTTACTTATTCACTTACTAACTTACTTATTTACTTACTAACTTACTTATTCACTTACTAACTTACTTACTAACTTACTTATTCACTTACCAACTTACTTACTTACTTACTTATTTACTTACTAACTTACTTATTCACTTACTAACTTACTAACTTACTTACTTATTTACTTATTCACTTACTAACTTACTTATTTTCTTACTAACTTACTTATTCACTTACTCTTACTTACTAACTTACTTATTCACTTACCAACTTACTTACTTATTTACTTATTCACTTATTAACTTACTTATTCACTTACTAACTTACTTATTCACTTACTAACTTACTTACTTATTTACTTATTCACTTACCAACTTACTTACTTATTTACTTATTCACTTACTTACTTATTCACTTACTAACTTACTTATTCACTTACTAACTTACTTACTTATTTACTTATTCACTTACTAACTTACTTATTCACTTACTAACTTACTAACTTACTTACTTATTTACTTATTCACTTATTCACTTATTCACTTACTAACTTATTATTCACTTACTAACTTACTTACTTATTTACTTATTCACTTACTAACTTACTTATTCACTTACTAACTTACTTATTTACTTACTAACTTACTTACTTATTTACTTACTAACTTACTTATTCACTTACTAACTTACTTACTAACTTACTTATTCACTTACTAACTTACTTATTCACTTACTAACTTACTTATTCACTTACTATCTTACTTATTCACTTACTAACTTACTTACTTATTTACTTATTCACTTACTAACTTACTTATTCACTTACTATCTTACTTATTTACTTACTAACTTACTTACTTATTTACTTATTCACTTACTAACTTACTTATTCACTTACTAACTTACTTATTCACTTACTAACTTACTTACTTATTTACTTATTCACTTACTAACTTACTTATTCACTTACTAACTTACTTACTTATTCACTTATTCACTTATTCACTTATTCACTTACTTATTCACTTACTAACTTACTTATTCACATACTATCTTACTTATTTACTTACTAACTTACTTATTTAATTACTAACTTACTTATTCTATCCTACAGTGTTTTTTTTGGCTGGTGGTGACACAGGAGATGCTGGTCCACTGCTGCCTCTTGTGTTAAATGTGTGTCACTCATGTAAATCCAAACGAAGGGTTTCAAACATCGTGTTCATCAAAGTCACAAAAACAACACATTTGAACTCCCTCATGCACTAACATCTCCAGTGTGCCGTGGTGTAAAATCACTGATTTTCTCTACGGGATTTGGTGCAAAGCAACACACAATTTCCTGTCAAAAATGGAGATAAAGTGACAAAAATGTAGATTTTACTACAATGAAAATGATTAATTACTAACCTCAGATTATCTTTGAGTGGTTCAGTCCCTGATTGATTTTTTGGATTAAATCTTCTATCTTTTGTTGGGGAGTTTTCTGACACCAGTGCCTTGAAGACGTCTCTGGAGATGATCACAGACGGACGTTAAGGTCTGATACGAATAGTCAGATCTGGACAATAATCTTTAAAGGGGTCAAAACGACCCGTGTCCTCTCTGCAATAATCCAGTCTTTGTTGTCTAAGGGCAGACGTGGGAGTTCTGAGACGACCTCGAGCAGAGCCTTTAACTTTAGAAACAGCAGTGTGACCCTTTGACTTAAAGCTAGAAATGTGAATTTATCAGTGTTTAATTATTTGAATTAAGTCTCATGGTGGAGCTGAAACAGCTGTACCTGCGAGTGCTGTGCTCCATAACTCTGTGTGTGTGTGTGTGTGTGTGCGTGCGTGGGTGTGTGTGTGTGTGTTCTTGTACTTGCAGCATACTGAGGACCAGTGAGGGTTTTTTACCAACAAAGTGAGGTCATTTTTACGGATTGAGGAGATTTTGGCCGGTCCTCACTTTGTTTTCATTGAAATCACTTCCTTAGGTTGCTATAACATGCTATACTCAATTTGTCAAAAATGTTAATTTTGGACGACTTTTTCTCAAATTTTGGACCATCATTTTTTTTTCAAATTTTGGACCAAATTTTCTTTTTCAAATTTTGGACCATCATTTTTTTTTTTTTTTAATTTTGGGTGAAAACATTTTTTTAATTTTGGGTAAAAAAATTTTTTCAAACGACATAGTATAGTTTGCCGTTTTTGTCAAATTTTGGAGCAAAACAATTTTGTCAAAGATTTTTTCAAATTTTGGACGACCTAGTATTGTATGACGTTTTTGTAAAATGTTGGACCAAAAATTAAAAAAAAAAAAAATCGAAAAAGTTTTCCAGCCCTTTTTGCTCTGGGGCTCCACCTGTGGATATTTTATGGTACTGCAACCAGTAGTTCTTTGTAGATGCCATTCATGAAGTAGATATTTGTAATTGTGTTGATTTATAAAGTGGAAATGCTGGTCCTCACTTTGTCAGCAACCCAGTCCTCAGTATGCAGCAAGTACAAGAGTGTGTGTGTGTGTGTGTGTGTGTGTGTGTGTGTGTGTGTGTGTGTGTGTGTGTGTGTGTGTGTGTGTGTGTGTGTGTACGTGTGTGTGGGGGTGTGTGTGTGTGTGTGTGTGCGTGCGCGTGTGTGTGTGTAAAACACGCCGGGGTCAAGGTGGATTTAAAAGGTCGTGGACGTCAAAGGCTGTTGGAGGTCGTTAAGATATTGTTTTTTACGAGACTCCGTGAGAAAACTGAGCGTCCACGTGGTGCAGCAGCATGATGAGGATTAGACCCAGTGTGGTGTTCTGTCTCTATGCCATGACATTCACATTTATATACCACTAAATCACTGGCTTTAGAATAAGCTTTTCGTGGGTTTGGCTCTGTACATGTTTTCTGTCTCCAAAACTGATCTTAGTTAGATCTTAGATCTTAGACCACTTACTTGTGTTGATGCTTTTGTGATCACCTCCATATTTTACATGTCCTGAAGAAAAAGAAGACAAGAACTTGCTTTCTGCAAATATAAAAGTTGCTTCAATTCTACTCGACTTGAGTTTCAAAGTCTGAATGACTGTGAGTTGTGGGTGTGACTCTAACACTAACTCTAACTCAGATTCAGTCTCAGATTCAGACTCAGATTCAGTCTCAGATTCAGATTCAGTCTCAGATTCCGTCTCAGATTCAGATTCAGTCTCAAATTCAGATTCACTCTCAGATTCAGAATTAGATTCAGATTCAGTTTCAGATTCAGTTTCAGTCTCAGATTCAGACAGATTTAGTCTCAGATTCAGGTTCAGGTTCAGAATCAGAATCAGAATCAGAATCAGAATCAGAATCAGAATCAGAATCAGAATTAGATTCAGACCTGATCCCAGCAGTGGTTGTTGGTAAGCTATAAGACTCTTCTTAGCCGAGTTCCTCTTCTTCAAACTAAAAGCCACTATTGCCGTAGTTCTTGTCAAGTTCTCCCATCTTTCTGTAAGAAATCGGACAAAGATCGTTCAGCTCTGCCGCTCCCTGTGCACGGAACACTGATCCACACTGATCTGAAACTGTCTGAGCTGATTTCCCTTCTGTGTTTTTGTCTCTCTGTCTCAGATGGAGGCTCCCGGGCTCACCTGGACCTGACAGAGTTAATCGGCGTTCCTCTGCCTCCTTCAGTCTCCTTCACCTCTGGCTATGAGGGTTTTCCCGCCTACAACTTTGGGCCTGAAGCCAACATCGGTCGCCACACTAAGACCTTTGTACCGGGCTCCTTCTACAAGGACTTTGCCATCATCGTCACGGTAACGAACGCTCAAGATTTAGGCTCTTTAACCTTTTGAGTTCCCGCCCATTACAGGAGTGCAGTTCAGGGTTAATCTTTATGCAGGTGTGTGGAGCCACCTTGTGGAACTCTAGTGATAAAGCAAGTCTGATATTTCCTCGATTTCCCCAAATTTAGAAAAGTCTATACATTATTAAGGCTTATTGTCTTTAAATGTCTTAATCATTTTAAATGTTAAATGTTTATGGTTGTTTCAAGATTTATGTACAGATGTAAATATTCCTATTGTATATACTTTTTACGCTTCTGTGTTGTTGGAAACTTTACTCTCTTAAGTAAGTAATTTACTTACTTATTCACTTACTCTCTTATTTACTTGCAAATTTACTTACTTATTTAGTTATTCAGTTACAAACTTTGTTTCTTATTCACTTACTCTCTTATTTACTTACTTATTCACTTACTAACGTTCTTACTTATTTACTTACTTACTTATTCACTTACTCTCTTATTTACTGACCTACTTACTTATTCACTTACTCTCTTATTTACTGACTTACTTACTTATTCACTTTCTAACTTACCTATTCACTTACTCTCTTATTTAATTACTTATTTACTCATTCACTTACTAACTTACCTACTTATTCACTTACTAACTTACTTATTCACTCACTAACTTTCTTACTTATTCACTTACTTACTAACTTTCTTACTTTTTCACTTACTGACTAACTTACTTACTTATTCACTTACTAACTTTCTTACTTTTTCACTTACTGACTAACTTACTTACTTATTTACTTACTAACGTTCTTACTTATTTACTTATTCACTTACTAACGTTCTTACTTATTTATTTATTCACTTACTACTTTTCTTACTTATTTACTTATTCACTTACTAACTTACTTACTTATTTACTTTCTTACTAATTTACTTATTCACTTGCTAACGTTCTTATTTACTTATTCACTTACTAAAGTTCTTACTTACTTATTCACGTACTTACTTATTTACTTATTTACTTATACTAACATTCTTACTTATTCACTTACTAAAGTTCTTATTTACTTATTCACTTACTAAAGTTCTTATTTACTTATTCACTTACTAAAGTTCTTACTTACTTATTCACGTACTTACTTATTTACTTATTCACTTATACTAACATTCTTACTTATTCACTAACTAAAGTTCTTATTTACTTATTCACTCATACCAACTTTCTTACTTATTCACTCACTAAAGTTCTTACTTACTTATTCACGTACTGACTCACACACACACTCACTGACAGTGACGTGCTTACTTGTTGACTCCAGGTTCGCCCAGCGAGCCCAAGAGGCGGGATGTTGTTTGCCATCACCGATGCCCAGCAGCAGGTGGTGGAGCTGGGCTTGGCGTTGACTCCGGTGCGTGACGGCCTGCAGAGCGTCTTACTCTACTACACTGACCGAGAGCAGACGTCGCACAGTCACAAAGCTGCTACCTTCACTGTGGCCGACATGACCGAGCAGTGGACGCGCTTCACGGTGAGCATGGTGTCGGAGGAGGATGAGCATAAAAGAGGCATCGTTTGTTTTTTTGTTGTTTTTTTTTTTTTTCATGAACACAAACAAACCAAGTGTAAAGTAAATTTATCACGGTTTAGCAGGAAGAAAAAAGCCTTTAAAAAATAAATAAATCAGATTTTTTTTCATTTTCTGAACTCACAGTAAACATGTAATCATGTAGACGTACATGCATAACTAGCATAGTAAACAAATGTGTACAAATACACCAGACATAGAAGGTAATAATTAAATAGTAATAATAGTAAACAAAACCTTTATATATATATATATATATATATAAGACAACAACAGATCAAATAATATAATATTACACATGTCAAATAACATTTGATTAAGTTAATCCATCAGAGGCTGCTAAATATCCATTAAAGTGTTGTCATGTTCCTTTAATTTGGCCCTCAGTTCCTTGTTTTAAACAGATGTGGAAAAAGTACTAAGATATTGTACTAAAAGTACCAATACTTTGATGAAAATGTATTTATTATTTATTTGTTTATTTAACAGGGACAATGCAAGGCTCTCAGGCCTTACCAGAATTAGCTACTAGCTAAATTTCATCTGTAGTCCCTGTAAATGTACACAAGTAGGAGTAAAAAGTAGTTTATTTGAAATGTACTGTAAGTAAAAGTTACTTAGTTACTTTGCGTGGGGTGTGAGGGTAGTAGAAAAATCCAAAACTATTATATACTATAATATATATGCTATTATACCTACACAGGATATTACGTCACTTTTGGCGCCCTCTATGTTCACGTGCCAGTGCTGGTGATAATCATTCGTCTGGTTCTGGTGTATATTTTCCCCCTGTAGGTTTTCATTGTGCTAAATTTTGTATTTTTACTCAGTAACAGATAGGATTTATAAAGTAACTATAAGTACAATACTTGAGTCAATACGTACTCAAGTAAAATACAAAATCCTGATTTTAAATTGTACTTAAAAAATACAAAATACACAAAAAAAAGTATTCAATACAGTAACTTGAGTAAATGTATTTGGTTACTTTCCACCTCTGGTTTTAAAGTGTTTTTGTGTGTGTGTGTGTGTGTGTGTGTGTGTGTGTGTGTGTGTGTGTGTGTGTGTGTGTGTGTGTGTGTGTGTGTGTGTGTCAGGTGGTGGTGGAGGGTGATGAGGTTCGTCTCTACATGGACTGTGGAGAAGCAGAGAGGACCACGTTCCGCCGGCGGCAGGAAGGACTCACTTTTTCTCCTAACTCGGGCGTCTTTGTTGCCAACGCTGGAAGCACAGGACTGGACAAGTTTGTGGTGAGTGAGCGACAGAACGCAGTCGGTTTAATTCAGAATGGAGCCCCCCCCCCCAAAAAAAAAAAGCAGTCCGGATCTGAGTCTAAACAAAGTCTAAGGGCCAATTCCAATTCCTATCTTAACCCTCAAGCTCAACCCTTAATCTTAACTGGCCTCAAAACCAAGTGTTGAGGGTTATTTTGTCACTTAGAAATGGGACACCCCTTAAATGCAGATACATCTTCAGACTGTAGGGGGCAGAATAACGCGAAAGCTGCGTCCAGTCTGTCAACTCCAAAAAAGAAGAAGAAGAACACATTTACGTCAGGAATTTTTATTCTGATCCGTTTGTCAGTCAAGTTATTAGGTTGTCAGTTAGTTATAAGATGATACTCATACAAATATTCAGCTGACAGTTACCACACACCACGACTTATTGAAAAGTAAACCACACCGGCCGACTGACAAAAGATCGTAAAATAAAAATAAATGTTACGCAACAATGACGTCAGTAATCCATAATATGGGCCTAAACTAAAAAATACAATGGTTTTCATCATTTTTATATCTCTATTAACAAAGAAAATACTTAATTTGTAGCATACTCGTTTCGCTGCTTTCGGCGCCATCTTTGTTTTGTCAAAACACGCAATGCATTCTGGGTAGCCCTTGCTCCCAAGGGTGGTCTCGGAAAATCTCAATATTGAGGGCGATACAGCCCTTAAACTCATCCCTCAACTTAATTTTTCCAAGAATCAGTACAGCACTTGCACTAGAGGGAGAGCATTTTTGAGATTGAGGGTTAAGCAAGGAATTGGAATTCACCCTAAAGTGTCACAGTGACCGAGTCTCAGAACCTTAAACTGTGAAGATCAGTGAGGGACGACACGAGGAAGGGAGGACGAGGATGAGGAAGTCAGAGATGTCAACAATGTGGAAGAAATGTGAGGCAAAAGACTTAGATTTAGTCAAATCAGGACCTTTTGTGTCAACATGTGAGTCGCTTTTCTGGGTAGAACAGAAAAATCAGACACAAACAAACGTTACAATGAAGAAACACAACTGCTGCTCATATACATGTGGCGCTGTGGCTTAGATGGTCAAAGCGCCTGTCTCGTAAACAGGAGATCCTGGGTTCAAATCCCAGCAGTGCCTCCTCAATGATTGTTCTTTATGGGATCTAATAATGCACAGTAATATAAATAAAGTACATTTACCTGCCAAATTTGCCTTACGTTGAGTCAAATGATGTGAAACGCATCATTTGGGGCAAATTTGGAAAAGGGAAAAAAAAATTTTTTACAACTCAGTGAAAAACTGAAGGAGGGACATTTTCAAAAAAATACTACTGCTATTCTAGCAATACAAAGCATCCCTTTAACCCAGGGCTGTCAAACTCATTTTCACTGAGTTTCACATCAGCATCATGGTGACCCTCAAAGAACTAGATGTAACTGTCATAACAGAATAAATGTAACTAATTGTAACCAAATATAATGTAAAATAATGGTAGCTACTCTGTAACATATTGCTAAATAACTTTCTGTATTTATTACTTATTCAATTTCACTCGTCGCATGATGCACTGCCATCTAGTGGCGGTGCCGTCACTTTGCGGGTAACGCAATCGCCGTGCATTGTGGGAAATGTAGTTTATGGTTAACGCAGCATAGACCTATTTTAAAGAGCAATTAATCACTCGGGGGGGCCACATAAAACGACGTGGCGGGCCACATCTGGGCCCCCGGGCCTCGAGTTGGACACGTGTGCTTTAACCCCATGTTGCAGCGTTTTAAATGGGTGAACGCTGTTGTGTAAAGGAGCTTCATCAAGACTAGAAAAAGCTCGAAGTTTGAAGTTATAAATAATAATAAAAGTAAAGTGCAGATACGTGAACAGCACTTTATCGTTTGGCATATTTGAAGCACGCACTTGCTCTTAAATACTCGCTCTTGTTTGTACTCAAATGTTGAAATGCACGTATTGTAAATTGCTTTGGATTAAAGCGTCTGCTGAATGTGAATTTTGTACTTACGTATAAAGCATTTTTTACATTACAACACTGATTATCTGTCAGTTTGTTCGTTTGTTTATTTGTTTGTTTTTTACAGTGCATGTTAACTGTCTCTCTGTGTCTCCAGGGCTCCATTCAGCAGCTGGTGATAAAAGATGACCCGAGGGCGGCCGTGGAGCAGTGTGAAGACGATGACCCTTATGTGAGACACACACACACACACACACACAAGCACAAACACACACACACACACACACACACCCAAAACGCCCTTTAAAGATGTGAGGACCAACCCAAAATGTCCTCACTCCGCATGGTTTAACACACACGCACTGGTTTCACTTCAGAGGACATTAACCATGACTATAAGTGGCCTAATCCTAATCCTAATCCTGACCCTAACCTTAGCCTAACCTTGACACCTAACTTCAAAACACTTCATCTTCACCTGAAAATGTCGTCATTAACATTATGAAGACTTGGATTTTAAACATATTTAGGTCCCCACAACACACACATGGATCAACAGCAGCACCTCGTGGTCAGATTATTATTACTTTCTTTGTCCTCGAACGAGAGCAGTGTTTCCCAACCCTGGTCCTCGGGGGAACGCGGCCATGCCATGTTTTAGATGTGGCCCTGCTCAAAAAACCCCTGATTCAAATGAAACATTAAATTTAGATTTTGAATTTTTTTTTAACAAAAGTTGAAATATAACATTGTTTGAAAAAAAAATGGGAAAAAAGTTGAAATATTAAATTTTTTATTTTTTTTGGGACAAAAGCTGAAACATGATTTTTTTTTTTTTTTTTTTTTTTACAAAAGTTGAAATACAACATTGTTGGGGAAAAAATGACAAAAGTTGAAATATAAAATATTTTTAATTTTTCTTTTGAAAAAAGTTGAAATATTACATTTTTTTTTTTTGAAAAAAGTTGAAATATTACATTTTTTTTTGACAAAAGTTGAAACATGATTGTTTTTTTTGTTTTGTTTTTTACAAAAGTTGAAATACAACATTTTTGAAAAAAAAAAAATTGACAAAATTTGAGCTTGATGATGAGCTGACGATTTATTTGAATCAGGTATTTTTGGAGCAGGGTGATAAATGTCGTCATCTATA
Organism: Microchirus variegatus; assembly: GCF_963457635.1. Taxonomy (NCBI): domain Eukaryota; kingdom Metazoa; phylum Chordata; class Actinopteri; order Pleuronectiformes; family Soleidae; genus Microchirus; species Microchirus variegatus. Next base: position 4,240,799 of record NC_139806.1, on the reverse strand, counting down.
CAATAAACTGATGTTATTATGCGCGAAACATGATGTATTTGCCTGTTTCCCTCTGTCAAAGGCGTCAGGATACGGCAGTGGAGATGACAATCTGGACGACAGAGAGACGGAGGAGGAAGTGATGAAGAGGACACAGCAGAGGAAAGCCAACATGGCGCAGGTACATCGCACTCGTATGTGATCGTTTCTGAGGAATAGAAGTGTGGATTTAACAGCTGCACATTGTGTGTGTGTGTGTGTGTGTGTGTGTGTGTGTGTACTTGAGCTTATGCCATCTGCTGCTGTGTTTGTTTCACACCCACATCATCATCATCAGGACCCTCTAACACAACTCCTTCGTGCCCATATGTGTGTATTTCTTCCCCGGGTTTCCGGCTTTATCTTTCATCCTCCCACGACCCCGGGGGGGGGGGGGGGGGGGAGTCGCTCTGAAACATCCCATAATCAAACACTGGCTTCCAACACTGAGTGACTGTTACCAGTCGTTTTAAGTTCTGCTGAATGGGCTTAAAGCAAAAAAAACACTGTAAACTCTAAACACTTTCCTGCACCAAATCCCAATAGAGAAAATCAGTGTTTTTACCTCACAGTGACACAGGAGCTGCTGCGCCATCACATCCTTGTTTGAGAAGTTTGTGTCACTGTGGTAAATGAAAATGACGGATTTTAAATGGTTTTGGTAAGGTGACAAAATAACACGTATGAACTTGTAGATGGAGTGGATCAATATCTCACACAAGCCATGAGGCAAAATGGCTGATTTTCTTTATGGAATTTGGCGCAGCGAACAAAAACACGACACAAAAACTGAACTGTCACCCTAAACACGTCATTTATTTTTTTGTGCATGTTTTTTCATAACGATTGGCTTACCTACATGTTTTTATACTTCTTTACACTTGTAAATGTTAAAGGCGCCATATGTAAGAATGTGGCCAAAAACGGTTACTGCATTCAAATTCAAAACACCGAGGTCTTTTAGGTTTCGTTTTCTGACGTAACTGGCAACCCATGGTTGCTCGGCAGCTGAGACTCTACTGAGTGTAATGATTGGTAGACGGAGGTAGGTGGCGCCACATGACGCCAAAACATGATTTTCAAAACAAAATATTTGCATTAAAAACATTTTTTGCAGACTGCAAATCATGTTTTTAATGCAAATATTTTGTCTGTACTGTTGTTGTTGGTGAGTTCAGTTTGTTATATGAACATTATTCCTGAGTCTCTGTGACATATTAGGAGGATTTTATGGCCAGTTGCTTTAGATTTATTACATAATGCACCTTTAAGTTTTGATTTAAATCTACATTTTAGGCCATTTTTGTTTACCCTTTTTCTTTTTCTAGGAGGACAGCGTTCCGGTCAGAGCTCCGCCCACTGAGGCTCCAGAGGTGGAGCTTGAAGAATATTCTGGTCACATGACACCGACAGAGGCCAATGAAGAAATGCTGATTACGGGTCCAGGAGACGTGAGTTCAGATTGCGATGTGGACTTTCTCACTTTGGGTCAAAAACATGACAACATACTTTAAAGGTCCAGTGTGTACACATTTAGGAGGGTTTTAATGACAGAAATTGAAGATACTACCCATAAATATGTATATTTTTGCAGTAAAATGAGATGTGGTTTTTCGTTGCCTTATATAAGTACACTACAGTGGACAATGGACAAACTAGTAAGAATTTAAAGCTTACGACTCAATAAAATAAGACCTTTCTGATGTGTGAAGGCCACCGTAGTTCCTGGATGTGTGGATTGGAAAAAGGGAGGGATGTTGCATTCTGCAGTATCACCACTAAAGGTCACCATTTCTCACACACTGCACCTTTAAATGTTGTACGTTCATTTCCAGGGCGAACTTAAGCCTGGGTTGAAAGGAGAACGTGGAGATCCTGGGCGACCTGGTCCACCTGGACCACCAGGTCCCACACCTCTACCTGGACACTCTCAGCCCGGACCACGGGGGCCCCAAGGGTCACCGGGCACCCCAGGATTCCCTGGACTGCCCGGGAGCGATGGAGAGAAGGTGAGTGTGTGGTATTTCCATCCTTTAATGACATTTTAAAGTTGTCTTTATTTTGTCACCTCGTCTCATCCGTACGTTCTCCTTCTTCTCCTCAGGGAGACAAGGGCGTTAAAGGCGACGCGGTGAGCTTCATTTTCTGCTTCTGTCTGAAGTATTTGTTTTACGTCATGTTCAATTTTTGAATAACAAAATGGTGTTCTTCACCTTCACCTTCAGGGTCAGAGAGGACCTCAGGGATTCCCCGGTTTGGACGGAGAAGCTGGATCCAAAGGAGAGACGGTACGAGTACAAGAACGTACAAAGTCCTACGATAGAACCTATGATAGATCCCTGTTTGTGACGCTTTCTGCCCCCCCCCTCCACAGGGAGAACCAGGACTTGGTGTACCGGGTCCTCCGGGCCTCCCCGGACCACCCGGACCTCCGAGATCCCGCAGTGTGCCTGTGAGTGAAAGCGTTCATTCATAAAAAAAATTTTCACAGATTGAAATTGAGACAAAATTTGATCATGTGTGCGTTTCAGTACGGAGCAGACGCTCTCGGTTCTGGCTTCGAGGACCTGGACAGCGACACTGAACTCATCAGGGTAAGATGGATCGAGACCAACGAGGGGGGAACGACAAAACTCTCGTATTTGAAATGAAACACTCACACACTCTCTCGCACTTTTCCAGGGTTATCCTGGTCCACCGGGTCCTCCCGGGCCACCCGGTCCCCCTGGAGCCAACCTGTCACCTGACACACCTCACGGCCTGCTTCCTGGTCACGCCGGTCCAATCGGTGTCCCGGGAAAAGACGGACTCCAAGGAAAACCTGGAATACCAGTAAGTCACAACACACTGAAAATACATACAGTGGTTTTTTTTTTACAGTGTATTTTTGAAGAAAAAGCGCTTTATTTCAATGAATAGAGACCCATTTCCAGTGTTCTAATGGTACATTGTGTTTGCTTATGGTGTGAGAAGGCTATTGGATAATTAGAAAACCCTTGAAAACCCTTGTGCCACGTTAAAAAAACCCACGTTAGCACAGCTGAAAACAGTTTTGCTGGGGTTTTTTTCAAAAGCAAAGTTTGAAGGGCAAACTTATTATTTTGATTAAAAATCATTATGTCTTAAGGAGCCCCCGAAGTGACATGAGAATTTTTTTTTTGAAATATTGAGTTTCAAAGTCAAGTTTTTTCCCCCCCCAAAAAGAAAAAAAAATTGGAAAAAAAATTCAAAATTTTTTGGGAAACTCGAGATCTCGACTTTCCAAAAAATATTAGATTTTTTTTCTTTTCGATTTTTTTTTTTCAATTTTTTTGGGGAAAATCAAAACTCGAGATCTCGACTTTGAAACTCGAGATTAAATTTTTTTTTTTTTTGTAATTTTCTTCTTTTTCTCATGTCACTTCGGGGGGCTCCGTAATGTATAATCTTGTCAATGTCTTGACTATATTTTCTATTAATTTTGCAACTCCTTTGATGAATAAAAGTCTGACTTTTAATGTAAAACACAAACAATTGTATAGGTGACCCCAAACTAATTAGCCCAATTAAAACCCTGATAAAGAGCCATTCACAAAAGTGTGATTTGAACAGAAATAATTAAATTAAAAGTTTGGGGAAACAACCACCAACACCTTCTGGACCATTTATCTTCTTGGGTTTCTCTCCTACTGACATTGGAAAGAAAATAATTGGCAAAGAAATGACAATTATTATAATATTATTATACACAGTTATGCCCCAAAATTGAATTTGAACCACTTCAGATCGTCTGTTTCTGTGTTTCTTCAGTATTTGTGTTTGGTGACCAATGACCTGTCTGTCTTTTATCCTCCCTCTACCACATCTGACCCCCCACTCTAATTATTCCAACCTTCAAACTCCACACCTTCACCAATCTTTATTCTGCCGACCACCTCCTCGTTCCTGCTTCTTCATCTTGGACTCACCCCCCCCCCCCCCCCCCCCCTCTTGCCACCTCTTCGTTTTTTGTCTGTTTCAGATTATTGAGGATTGGTTTAGTGGTTCTGGGACCGAGGAGTCAGGTTTGAGCTTGGGGTCGTCCTCTGACCTCGGCTCAGGCCTGGGCTCTGGTTTCAGCTCCGGGTTCACCTCTGAATCCACTGTCGCCTCAGAGTCTTGGCGTGTCCTCGGCTCGGCCTGGGGCTCAGGCGAGGTATAATAACGCTGCTTTACTGGTTTCTTTGTGAACCAGCAAACGGTGAAAGGCAGGGATGCGGTCAGAGAGGCTGGAGCAGTGAGACCGTCCATCTGTTCATGAACAACGATGACGCTCACTGCCACAGTCCTCAGCCTAAAGACTGTGTGTCATCTCTTACCATGTTGCATTAACCGCTTGTTACGCAAACGACTGAGCCTAAACTTCCTGTTTCGCTTGCTCAGAACTCTATTTTCGGTTTCATTTGACGATTCACGAGTCATTTTATGTGACCAGACGACTAAGCTGACCCTGTTCAGACCTGGCGTTAACATCAATCTTATGTGATGTGGACAGACAATCAATCCTGAACGCATCCTCAGATCAGTTGACAAAAATCCCATTTGGAGGTGGTTTGGAGGAATATTTTGCCACCTTCCTGAGGATGCAGTAATGCAATTCGTCCTCAAGATGGAGTAGAGACCACCTCCACAGTAGTTTCACAGTAAATTGTAAATGTGAGAACAATAAAGGACCATCTTATCTTAATTGTACACCAATCAGCACCCAAATATTGATTTATTTCCTGCAATATTTACCATTGACCACTATTTTCTGAAACCCTCACATAGCTTGCGTTGGGTGGACAAATCATACTCACTCACTACGTACATGAATCTGTGTATTATTTGTGTTTCAAAATGAAACGAACGATAAACCTGTCTGAAAATCAACAACAACAAAAAAAAAAATCAAAATTTTATACGTTTATGCTGTAAAGTTTACAGAAACTTTGATGATACTACACTTATTGAATGTTTTTTAATCATTTTTTTTTCGGGTGTTGCACTTTGTAGACGGTCCCTATGCTTTTTGATAAAAACGATGTCGTAGCTCGTTATCTGCTTCCATTCAAAATATTGTCTCGTCCATGTTACAGCAGCGTAAGCAGAGCCAGTCCTACTCAACCCTGTCCACATGAGAATGGATATGTATGATTAATACCAGGTCTAAATGAGGCCAAAGGTCAAAGGTCACGACCTCAGCTCTCTTTTACGATTTATGCTTCTTTTATCCAACATGGTAAAGCAACAAATCTGTCTTTCCACCAAACTTTAAACTTATTTTCTGTGTTTTCGTGTACTTTCTACCTGCGCATTCTTGTATTTTTGCTGCTCGTCACTAAGGCACACTGACCGGGGCTCAGAGATGATCGAAAACCAACGGTTAATATTATCCCTAGAATCCTCAGAACAGACTCTTCTTCAGAGCTTCACCTGCTGTGAACTTCATCTCAACATCATCCGGACGTTTGACCAGGAAGCTGCTGGCAGAGTTTCGTCAGTTTGCCCAGAGAGACTTTTGTGGACGTTGGTGTTCACGCAACCTGTCCGTTAGCACAATTTGTGCAGGAAGACAGACAGGAAGTCAAGTCCATCAGTTACTGAGCTAAGACTGTGGTCTCAAACTGGTGGCCCAGGGCGCCACATGCGGTCATTTCTTAATGACTATATTCAATTTGCATCATAAATACATTTATATTGTGAACTTGTTATCGTTCCATATAAAAACAGACACTTTAATTGTGAAATATCATCGTAAATATTATTAGTTTGATGTATTTTTCCTCAAAGTTTGACCTTTTTTTTCCCACCCAGGTCATTTGAGTTTGAGACCCCTGAGCTAAGACGTTTGTTTCCAGGTGCAACTTGGTGTAAAATGACTGCCCCCTTGAGGAGGCAACACACACTGCACTTTAGTCAGTTCTGCATGAAGGTGTAAATTCAGTGTGCCTTGGAGTTTTCTCGATTGTTTACTGAAACAAACACGTGTTGTCAGAAACATTCTTGTACTTCGTGCTCTCAGGAATACGCTGACTTTGAGTCGGTTCAACTCTCCCGTTAAGTGATGACAAAACGAAACAAACAATTGAACAATTGAACAATTCATCGTCCCCCCCAATTCAACATTGCCCGCATGGACAATCTCATCACTTACGGAAGCTGAACGACGAGTATTCCTCCTTCACATTGACCGACTGTGCTGTTGACCAGCTTTGAGTTGAATGATGGCTGATGATCTTTGAGCTTTTTGGCTGCTGCGTTTGTCTTCGTCCAAAACCCCAAAACCTTCATCTTGTGAGGTTGTCACTGATGTGTTTGTCTACATTTGCATCTTCAGGGTTCAGCGGGAAACGACGGAGTTCCAGGTCAACAGGGAGCCACGGGAGAGAAGGTATGTTCGTCCAGATGGACCAGTCCGGAAAAGGTGCATAGTCAGCGTCCAGACTGCTGAAATAAAGTAGAAGTAGAAGTATTTTTAAAGCGGACCTAGACGGGAAGTTCCAATTAACGCTGTTTTTTAGTATGTATCTGCGTCATTAACGATTTTTATTTTTTCCACACCTGACCCTAGCAGGGCTCCGTAGTAATCTCTGGCTCAGCGAGATCTCTGGAAAAAAAACCCTGTCCGGTTACGTAAACAGCGGTTCTCCTGAACAGCAGATCGTCCTGCTCCGGGCACTAGTCCGGGCACATCCGGTTGCGTACATTGAACCGCAGAAGAAGAATAACGTCCGTTGTGGAGGTGTTTCACGAGAGACAGTGTCTTCTGACTCTGGGTCTGACTCCAGGGAGTCGTGAAGAAGCTATTTTTAAACACTGTTAAAACAATGTTTTGATAATGAGGAGCAGTGCATCCACCGTTCCAGAGGGGGGAGCTGCGCTTCTGAGAACTGGTGTGCTGAATATGTCACTTCTGGGTATTGGCCAATCACAAGACAGTTGGGAAGGCTCTACGCTGGCTGGCCAATCACAACACAGTTCCGTCTTCAGGGTGTGAGAGTTGAGTCTGAAATATCGCAGCTGGGAAACAGCGTCAGAAAAGACAGATTTCTATCGGCTCGTTTACAGCAACTAGGAGGTTTTTGACCATAAAAACAAGTTAATGAATGTAAGTAGACCTCCATAACTAACATGTATGTGCAACAGGACCACTCTATGTGAGCTTTAAATGAAAACAATCTGCGATAGTGGACGTGACCCCCAAAACAAACATGGCTCACAGATCCAACGTGACCACATGGTTTCTCCGATATCCATGAAATGTTGTTTTTTATCACTGCCCGACCAAAGTCATGAGGTTTCTCACGCTCATCCTCCGTTGCTTCATCAGGGTGATCAAGGCTTACCTGGAGCACCTGGACCAAAGGTAACGACAACACGCACTCGTCGGTCCTAAAACGGATAGATTAAGTTAGATTACGAGAGTCGTGTTTGGCTAAAAAGGAGCTTCTCTTCACCTCTGCAGGGTGAATGTGGGTCTCACGGCACAGCGGGATCACAGGGTCCACAAGGGCCCACTGGTCCAGAGGGGAGGAGAGGACCTCCAGGACCACCTGGACCACCTGGACCTTCAGGCTCCAAATACTTCATAGAGGTGACACTATTTCATCATGAATCCAGTCACACAGACGTTCAATAATCTGTGACGGAAACAAATAAAGTTAATCCAGTGAAGACAAGAGCAAATAATAATAACATCATTTTAACATGTGACATGTTTGTTGTTGTTATATAAAGGACATGGAAGGATCTGGAAAGAGCGACATGCTCATTGGAGCTGGAGTCAGAGGTCCACAGGTCAGTTTACCAGTGTGTGTGTGTGTATAATATATGTATTTATATATATATTTATACTATATACAGAGTATTATTTCATATATATTAAATGTTTCTGTTTGCCAGGGTCCTCCTGGTCTACCTGGTCCACAAGGACCCAAGGTAATTCAATAAATAATCTATGAATATTTATGAGCTGTACTCATTAAATACATTGTTGTGCGATTGTTTGTTGTTTATTCTTTTTTTTTGTTTTCTCCATCTCATGTTTACAGGGTGAGGATGGACGTCCGGGCATCTCTGTCAAAGTAAGATCAGATTATTCATATTATAATGTTTTTATCTCCTTTCTTTCACAGTAAATCAGTCGTACACACAGTATTACTAATTGTTAACCGTAGACGTCTTACTATACTATTTGTGGGCCCAAAACACCATGATTTAAAATATAATATAGACAATAAAGTGAACTTGCTTCTTCGTCTAATTTCAGGGTGAACCAGGAGACCCGGGGCCTGAGGGTCTTCAGGGTCCTGCTGGACTACCAGGTGCTCGGGTGAGGAGGAGTTTTTAAATAATGCACTGATTATTTAACCATTTAACACCACACGCACATGAATTATTATTATTATTTTTTAATTCTATTTACACAACAAACAGGGTGCTAACGGAGAAAAGGGAAGTCTGGGCTTGAAGGTTTGTTGACTAATTTATTCACATTCTTTCATTATTATTATTTGAATAAACTGAGTTTATTGAACGACTTCTGTGTCGGCTGTTTTGTAGGGCGATCGAGGTGAAGATGGACTCAGTCTCCCAGGACCACCGGGGGCTCCTGGACCTCCTGGGACTATTATCAACTTACAGGATGTATGTGCTCCTTACTCTAATCTTAAAAAAAACAACTGAAAAAGTCCTTTGAATTTGTGTGTCCTAGACAAAATGTCCCCACAAAGATAGGATTTTTCATTTGAATAAGGCATTTGAATAGATTTACACTGGTTAACTCACACAAAAAAAAAAAAACAGTAACTGGCAACCCGTGGTTGCTCGGCAGCTGAGACTCTACTGACTGCAATGATTGGTAGACGGCGGTAGGTGGCGCCACATGACGCCAAAACATGATTTCATAACATAAACTTGATTTGCAGCCTGCAAAATATATTTTTTTTAATTGCAAATATTTTGTCTGTACTGTTGTTGTTGTTGTTGTTGTTGTTATATGAACATTATTCCTGAGTCTCTGTGACATATTAGGAGGATTTTATGATTTATTACATAATGCACCTTTAATGGGAGTTTTTCTTTTTTTTAAATGTTGGTAGATTTTTATTTCAATGTCTAGAGGTTTGAGGAAAAAACACACACATTATTACCGAGATTGTTCTACCAAAATGTGACAAAATGAGAATAAACAATTCAGTTTTACAGTAGCTCACAGGTTTAATGTCAAGATCTGCTGCTTTAAAAAAAATCAGATAAGCTGGAAATAAATGAAAAAATGCATTTGATGACAGGTTGTACTGTAGTGCCGTGATGTTTGATTTCAATTCTCTTATTAACGTGGATAAATTAATACAAATTGGTTTTACAAGCCGTTAGCTCGCAGCTAGCACGCCGTTAGCTCGCCGGGGACGGGGTCGTACCTATGTTCCCCGGGTCCTATGTTCCCCGTTTTTCCCAAAAAAAGGTCCACTTTGTATGTGACAGGGGAACACGGGACCCTTTTTTTGAAAAAGGTTAGAGTTAGGGTTAGAGAAAGGGTCCTATGTTCCCCGGTCACATACAAAGCGGGGAACATAGGGGGACCGTATCTATGTTCCCCGGGTCCTATGTTCCCCGATTTGTATGTGACCGGGGAACATAGGACCCTTTCTCTAACCCTAACTCTAACCTTTTTCAAAAAAAAGGGTCCCATGTTCCCCTGTCACATACAAAGTGGGGAACATAGGACCTTTTTTGGGAAAAACGGGGAACATAGGACCCGGGGAACATAGGTATGACCCCGTTCGCCGCTAGCACGCCATTAGCTCGCCGCTAGCACGCCGTTAGCTCGCCGCTAGCACGCCGTTAGCTCGCCGCTAGCACGCCGCTAGCACGCCGTTAGCAAGTAAAACACGTTAACAGCAACGTGTGTTTTGTCTGCAGCTGCTCCTCAATGTCACAGATGGAATTTTCAACTTCACGGAGATCAGAGGACCACAAGGACCCAACGTGAGTAGAAGGAAAAACAACACAAAATGTCCCTTAGTTCTGCAGTGAGTTTCCAAAGCAAAACACAGCCAATGCTAAAGGGATGTTAGCACCTGAACAAAATGTGTATGTTAAGCGTATGCTATTATAAGAATGTATTCACCGCTTTATCGCGTCATGAGACAGCATTTCTCCACGGGAAAGTGACACTTTTTTTTAACTGTTTGAACTTCACTCTCTGCACCAAAGTCCATAGAAATAAATCAACGTTTAATTAGCTCATGATAGAACATGATAGTCTCTGTTCTACTGTGAGTCTGATCGAAGGATTTCAAACACTGAAGTCACAAAATAAGACATTTTAAACACTCATGGAGGCAAAAGTGGATCGACAACTCAACAGTTGTGTGATAAACTGTAAAATCACTTATTTTCACACTATGGACTTTGGTGTGGGAGATTGAGTGGTTTAATAAGTGACTCAAACTCCAGTTACCAGTTCCAAAAAGGCTGTGAGCATGTATTTTTTGCTGTTTTATAATAAATTAATCCTAATTTGCTGCTTTTGCTTGAATATGTGCTTGTGTGTGTGTGTGTGTGTGTGTGTGTGTGTGTGTGTGTGTGTGTGTTACAGGGACCTGAGGGTTTGCCAGGCAGAGCCGGGTTTCCTGTAAGATCATTCTGCTTCATCACCTTATTCTTTGCATGTGCATCTTCTCTTCATCTCTAAAGCACTTCTTGTTTTCCCACAATGACTTGAAGACAATATAACCTTTTGTTTATTTATTTTACAATGTTGCCCTCGCTGTCATGCTGTCTAAACAGGGTATGTGACTGTGTTTTCACCTTGACTTGGCATTTAAAACAATTACTGCTTGTCGAAATATTAACGACAGAGTTTTCTTTCAAATCTATACCAGATACGCACCATTGTTTTTCATATATTACAGTTTTATCCTTGTATTAAAATCTCGAATTTTTGCAGGGTCCCAGAGGGCCGAAGGGAGACGGCGGCCCCCCAGGTGCCCACGGGCCACCAGGGATTAAAGTGAGATGCCTGTGAGATTATGCCGAAACCTTTCTGTACAGTATTATGCAGATTAATATGAAACATTTCATGCGTTTGCTTTCAACAGGGAGAAAAAGGAGAGTCAGGAGTGACCATTGCTGCTGATGGGTCTCTCTTATCTGCTCCCAGGGGCCCACATGGGCCCAAAGGCATCAAGGTGAACTGACACTTTAAATGATTAACATTCTCTTTATCAGTTTTTGTGCATTTTTTGTTGCAAATAATTATAATTACATTTGCAAAGTGGCTCGTGACTCATTTCACTGTACTGTTGTTGTTTTTGTAGGGCGACCGTGGGTTCCCAGGAGCCACTGGACTGATGGTGAGACCATAACCATAAATCACCACTTTAATAGCTACACAACACAACTTAATGTGTTCCGACACGGTGATTAATTGTCGGGTTTATTTTAGGGCCCGATAGGACCGACTGGACAAAAAGGAGAATATGGTTTCCCCGGTCGCTCGGTGAGTCGAACACTGAACTCTCTGACGACTGCTATCTCAACTGTTAGCTCGATTTTTGACGCACAAGGAAACTCATTTCACTCATTTTTTATTATTATTTTCTAGGGGCGACCTGGTTTGCCCGGAAGAAAAGGTGACAGAGGAGACGCCGATGGTCGGCCGGTAAGAGGAAACAACATGGGGGGAAAAAGCAGTGAACAGACACACAGTTACACACAGCGGAACAAATGTACAAACATCTTTGAGCTTATTTTTGTTTCATGAGTCTGTAACACAGGACTCTGAGAAGAAAACAGACAAATTGCTCTTCTCATTTTCATGCATAAAGTATATATATATATATGTGTGTGTTCAAAATCCGATGGGGAAACTTCACACTAAACTTGTGTCCCCGGCAAGCAGCTGTTGCCATGGTTACAGACACACACAAGGACACAAACAGACAAACCCCATCGATGTCAGTCAATAATCTGTTTTTTTTGTTGTGTCCCCTCTCTGTCTCAGGGACCCCCGGGTCCTCCAGGTCCTCCAGGACTTCCTGGAAGAATTCTTGGTTTAAATGGAGTGAGTATGAAATCTGTGTTTGTTGATGCTAAAGCTACTGTCTATGGATGGATCCAGAAACATATTGGAAGTTACTACAAACTGATATTGTGTTCCAAAATCTTATTATTGTGAGTTATTGTGGACCATTTTTTTTTACTTGAAAATACTAAGTGGCTTGCCAGCATACAGTCCTAGTGAGTTCTTTTGGCGTGCCACTAGGGGGAGTCTGCGTCCTCCCAGTAAATACTGGACTTCTATTTTTGTTTTTCCCACTTCAAATTGCTCACTAAAAGTATGACTCACATAAGATAGTCCTGCATTTGTCCGGCAGCAAAGACAGTACAGATAAAGATAGTAAAAAAGAAATATATATATGGGATAAATACAAACAAGAGTTTATAAATAAAGCAATATAATAATAATGTGAACTGTTATTAATTTGGACATAAAAATCCCACAAATTATTCATATCGTCCCATGCCTTTTCATTTATTTCTTGACGTATGAAAATATTTTCAACTCTTGTCAGGTTGATTTATGTTCATTTAAACTCTAAGGACCTCCCTTTTAGCCTTACACCGCTGCTCTTCTTTTGAATCCTCAAAGACAGTGTTCCCGGTGCGACCCAGACCGCACTGCAAACAGGGACCAGTAAGTCTGACCCGGACCGTCTGACCGGTCTGTTTCACTCTGAAACGGTGGTGTGTGGGTGTCGCAGCATGGCCGCAGCTCTCTGCTCTGGGCTACAAAACAAGCAAACCCCTTTAATTTAACCCTCCTCCCCGTCTTATTTACTGCGTTTAATCGTCTCCTCTTTGTCGTCCTGACGACCTTTGGAAGGTCTATGTGTTTGTGGGTGTGGCCTCATTTCACCAGGCATCGACATCTGTCTTGTAAACGGCTTGTTTTCATCTCTGTTTCTGCCAAATGCAGATTAAATAGATTTTATTATCAGTCAGAGCTGTGTGTGCGCCCTCTGCTGGTTGAACCAGCAACTGTTTTTCCACTTTATCTCATGGACAGTCTTTTTTCTGACTGGAAACTCTGCAAATGTGCATATCCCTCACTCTCCTGCACCAAAGTCCATAGAGAAAATCAGTTGTTTGGAATCCTTCATTCAGATGATCCTCAGTGACACACACTGACCACACGAGGCAGCAGTCGACCAGCAGCTCCTGTGTCCCATCCCAAGCTAAAATCACTGATTTTCGCTCTGGGCTTTGGTGCAGGAGACTGAGAGGTTAACAAACTGCAGTTTCCAGACAGAAATATCTGTGTAACGCTGAGAAAAAGTGGCGACTATGTAGTCTGCAGAGGTCCAGCAGGGGGCAGTGTCTCAAAAAAAAACATGAATTATCACTTTTTCAAGATGCAGTCGCTGCACCAAGACTCAAAATGACTCAAAACTCAGGACAGATGTTGATGCCCTCTCCGACCGAAAAAGCGTCACTTTCAGTTCAATCAGATTAAAAAGGAATGTTGTTGTGTTTTTTTCGGCTATTATAAGCTTTGAATTGTTATTTATCATAAAGGAAATCTCCCTCCTTATTAATCGCTGTGTTGTATTGAAAGTGAGACAAATCAAACTCCCTTTGTTCCTGGTGTTGGGTTTTATATGGTTTCTATTTTATACAACTTTGTGTCTTATTCTTATTCTTTGTGGTGATACTTTATGGGTTTCTTTTTTCCCCCGAACTAAATCATTTTCAAATCTCGCTTTTTACACTTGATTGTTTATTATGATTGAATGTAAAGCTGAACACGAAGGGAAACGGTTAAACGTGGCTTCAAACGACAAACACTGCCTGACCGTTAAATAAAAAGTCACATATTCATCCAGGCCTGCAGGGGGCAGTGTTATGCTCTGTGGCTGCCAATATGTCCATCTGTGTGTTTGCCGTAATTATGTCCGTAAACTGAAGGTGTCACAGTCGAGACAGTAACAGGTTTTAATAATACTTGACAATACATTTTCTTATAATAATAATACTTAATAATACATTTAATAATAATAATAATAATAATAATAATAATTAAAAATACACACACACTATGACTATAAAAACATAAGGAAATATTTGACACTGACACTGTTTCTATTAACCCCAACAATGTGTAAACCTTTACCGCTTTAACCTCGATCCCTAACTGTTTGTATTTTGACGTACGGTCAGGTGACGGTTGTGTGTGTGCTGCTGTTTATAACATGAACCGCCTGTATATGTTTGTAATTCATGTTTTTAATGCTTGGTTTGTCTTATTTTAACATGTTTTTATTCATGTTACCGTGTTTTCTTCAGAAAGTCTCTGCGTGTGTTTTAACCCTTTGTTTAAATGCAGCCTGTGTATCCATGTTAATCTGTGTGTGTGTGTGTGTAGGGGTCAGTGACAAGGAGAGGAGATTCATTTGGATCTAAAGGTGACAAAGGAGAGGCGGGATTACCTGGAGAACAAGGGACACCTGGTAAGACTAACGGATTAACGCCATGGAACATTAAAATCAACTTAATATGCATTATTTTTTATCTAGAGCTGTAGTCCAATCCTGTTTTAAAAATGAAAAAAGCTTCAATCTTATCAAAAAAGTTGACGATTCGTTTCGTAATCGATTAATTGTTTCAGCTCTAGTCTTTTGTTTGGTGGTTAAAATCTGGTTTTCCTTGTTCTGGCAGCACATTTTGTCTCATTAATGTCGTGTTGTCTTTCTCCTCAGCTCCTGCATTTGTGGATGCAGTTGTGGTGAGTCTTGATTTATTATTCGCTCGACACAGTAAACATGACAGCAGTGTTCCACCCAAACTTGGCGGCGTCCAAATTTACGATATGAATCGGGGGGAAACGGCTCATTTCTCCATAATATAAATGTTTTCACCATTTCCATAGCACCAAATATGAATTTTAAATGGGTAAAGTGGGTCAGTTTCCATGAGATATTGCTTTAAAAATGAAATCACGACATTCATTTAAAGGGCTATTTTATACACTTTAGGGGAAAACACTTCAATTTGGCACAAAGTAAAAAATAGTTGTATATATTTATCCCAGGAGCCGGGTCAGCTGCCATTTTAGATGTTTTTGGACATATTTGAGTTTTTCAAGGCCACAATGAATACTTTAATACATTTGCTGTAAATTTGTGACATTTGTAATGTCATCTGTGGGTTTGAAATTAGTAATTAATCTGATTTTTCTTTGGAAATAAACCTGGAAAGTTGCCTTGAATTACTTTCTGCCACAAATTCATGAATGAGGTGCAGTGAGGTGAAGGTTCGATCCTTGGCTCCTAAAGTCCTCATGCCAGTGTGTCCTTATAGCAAGACTCTGACATAACATTAAATCCTAAACCTGGATTATTCTCTGTGGTTGATCTTCTTAATCTAATGTGTCTTCTAATCTGTCAGGGAGAAAAAGGGGATCAGGGACACCATGGTGAGAAGGGAGAAAAGGGTGACGCCGGAGAACCTGGACCTCCAGGACTGCCCGGCAGGTCTGGTCTTGTCGTAAGTTCTTTTTTTTATTATTATTATTATTATTATTATTATTATTATTATTATTATTATTAATAAATCCAACCTTCATCGATGTGGAGTTTGCTCTGAAGTCATAATATTCTATTTCTTTACCTGTAGGGTCCAAAAGGTGAGTCCGTCGTGGGTCCTTCGGGTCCTGTTGGTTCCCCTGGACAACCTGGACCATCTGGGTTTGGACGACCGGGACCTCGGGGCCCGGCCGGTCCTGCTGGACCTCCAGGACCTTCATATGGATCCGGTGCATGTAAGTAAAACATGAGAGATACTCTTGATTCTTCTGTGAGAACGCACATGTAAATCTGATGTGATGTCCTCAGCCGTCAGCGTCCCAGGTCCTCCTGGTCCTCCAGGTCCACCGGGATCTTCAGGACATGGAAACATGGTGAGATACCTCCTCCTCCTCCTCCTCCTTTAGTTATAGTTCCCACTCAAGGATGTACAGTATATCACTCATGCTGTTGTGGTGTTTGTGCTGCGTTCAGGTGACCACGTACAAAACGGTCCACGCTCTGACCAGAGAGAGTCAACGCGCTGCAGAGGGAACGCTGGCTTACGTGTCCGAGCGAGGAGGAGAGCTCTACGTCAGGGCTCGGAATGGCTGGCGTAAGATCCAGGTGTGCAGTGTGTGTGTGTGTGTGTGTGCGAGAGGACATGTTCTTCCTCTGTCCCCCATTGCTCCTTTCACCGCCACCGGTCTAGGCAGATGGCCGTGCATTTTTCAGTCTTGTTCTGTCCCAATCCCACTTTTCTGACCGTCATGTTTTATCAATGGAATCATTGACCTAAACAAAAATGGCGCGTCAACCGTGTGCTGCATCGGTTTCTGAAGATTTGGAATCGACAAAATCCACGTTGTTTGAACTTTTAGGGATTATTTGTTTGTCTTCCAGCTTGGAGAGCTGATTCCTTCAGGACCTTCGTCCTCAGCGGCGTCTCATGCTCTGAGCAGAACTTCAGAATGGAGCAGGACACACAGGAGCCACAGCCAGGTCAACATACACACACACACACACACACACACACACAGATGTTCTCCTTAGACTTCCATTCATTAGGACAGCGTTTTCCCTAATCTTAACCATGAAAAACAGAGATTATTTCTCTCTCTCACACACACACACACACACACGGTGTCATAATCCATGCATGTTGAACATTTTACAGAAACATCTGTGTGATTTTACGCTCGTGTTTTTGAACAGGAGCTGCAGGAGAACAACAGAGGATATCAGCCCAGCTTTAATGTTCTACCACAGACCTTCAACGACGTCTCCGGGGTGAGTTGTCATCTGAAACCAGACTTCTACTTGACATCATTTGCGATTGAGGAAGATCTGGAACTAGTGATTGAGGACATTAACTCCTCATGAAAATGTAGTGGAAGCTCATTTTCCCATAGACTTCCATCCAAACTAAGTTCTTTTTGCAGCCCAGTCTCCCTCTAGTGATTATTCAGTATATCCTCATTTCCTGGTTGGCCTGTTAGTGTTCTTCTCCTTGTTCTTCTTCTTTTTCTAATAATTAGTGCTGGGCATGTGAGCATTAACGCATGACGCGTTTCCATGACGACTGACCGGACATTGTGACATGTTTACGTGACTCCCCGATTGTGACGCTAAACTTTAAAAACAGAGGCACACGTACGCAGTACACAGGTACGCTGTTTTTTTTATGTAGCGCTGCTCTTTTCGTTTAATAAATGGACCGCTCCAGTTCGACTGTAGGCGCGCTAACGGCGCTAAAGGAGCTAACGGAACTAACTGTTAAAGGGTGCCTGGACTCTGGTGCCTCGGCACGTAAACATGACGTCACGCGTGTCTTTTTCCGGTTAGTCGTCATGGAAACGCGTCATGCGTTAATATGCCCAGCACTACTGATGATCTGAAACCTGAACCTGAAAGAAAATCTCGTAAAAACAGACCCGGAAAAAACAGGCTGAATTCAGGAAAAAAATCCAAAACATAATTTCAATGCAAAAATAATTCAGAGGTACAATCTTTTCAATTTTTAAAAAAAATATTTTGTCATTTAAAAAAAAAAAAAGGAATGTTGAATGCATATCTCCCCAAACATCCAATAATTTCTTCCTCAGACAAAAAACACCTGTCTGATATTTTTGCGACTTCTGCTGTTTACACTAAAAAATGTACCATTTTTGGCAAAGAAAATTTAAATGAATCGATTGATCAACTTCTTTGGCAACGACTGAAAGAGGATAAATTGAAACCATGACTCCTAAGTACAGTTTGGTGCCCCCTGTTGGAGCGAACCAAGTCTGTTAGGTGAAATGTCATTTTCAGGAGGATCTGACCTTTAACCCCGCTGCTTGTAATGTCTGTACTTAAGGGTTAGCATTAGCGTTGAAATCAGCATGTGGATTTCATTCATTTATCCTGTAGCAGGTCAGTGTGAATAATAATAATAATAATAATAGTAATAATAATAATTTGCAGCAGACTGTACACTAGCAGGTGCAATGCTGCCCTCCACAGTGCAAAGTTCCTTCCTTGCTTCCAATCCCAGATCTGTCATAAAGATGTAGACAGCGTTGGTTTTAGTCCAAGTGTCCTCTCTCTGCATTTCAGCTCCACCTGGTGGCGCTGAACGCTCCTCTGAAAGGTGACATGCGTGGAATCCGCGGCGTGGACTTCCAGTGCTACCAGCAGGCTCGCTCCATGGGACTGACTGCCACCTACAGGGCCTTCCTGTCCTCACACCTGCAGGACCTGGCAACCATAGTGAGGAAGGCGGACCGCGCGGACATGCCCGTGGTTAATCTCAAGGTCGGAACACGGTTGAGATGTGCAGGATTATTTTAGATTAGATTGACGTTAAAAGTTACAACGTTAAATGTTTCCTCTCTTGTCCTCAGGGTGACGTGTTGTTCAGTAGTTGGACGTCCATCTTCTCAGGAAACGGAGGCTCATTTAATCCGGCCACACCGATTTACTCCTTTGACGGACGCAACGTTATGACTGATTCAGCCTGGTGAGTGTGTGTGTGTGTGTGTGTGTGTGTGTTCTTGTACTGAGGACCAGTGAGGGTTTTTAACCAACAAAGTGAGGTCATTTTTACGGAGTGAGGACATTTTGGCCGGTCCTCACTTTGTTTTCATTGAAATCACTTCCTATATAGATAAATATAGATATAACATGCTATACTCAATTTGTCAAAAATTTGGACCAAAACCTTTGGGTCAAATTTTGGACCAAACATTTTTTCAAATTGTGGGTCAAATTTTTTTTTTTCAAATTGTGGGTCAAATTTTTTTTCAAATTTTGGATGACGTAGTATAGCATGACGTTTTTGTCAAATTTTGGACCCAAAATTTTGGGTCAATTTTTTTTTTTCAAATTTTGGGTCAATTTTATTTTTCACATTTTGGGTCAATTTTTTTCTTCAAATTTTGGGTCAAATTTCTTTTTCAAATTTTGGATGACGTAGTATAGTATGACGTTTTTGTCAAATTTTGGACCAAAAACTTTGGGTAATTTGTTTTTTTCAAATTTTGGGTCAAATTTCTTTTTTACATTTTGGATGACGTAGTATAGTATGATGTTTTTGTTTTTGCTCTGGGGCTCCACCTGCAGACATTTTATGGTACTGCAACCAGTAGTTCTATTTAGATGTCATTCATGAAGTAGATATTTGTAATTGTGTTGATTTATAAAGTGGAAATGCTGGTCTTCACTTTGTCAGCAACCCGGTCCTCAGTATGCAGCAAGTACAAGAATGTGTGTGTGTGTGTGTGTGTGTGTGTGTGTGTGTGTGTGTGTTCGTTCACTCACTCACTCACTGTCTACTGTAGTTGTGTCGGTAATTCATAAGCTTTACAGCCCAAACATGTAAACAAAACAAGAATCAACATAACTCACACATTTAGTTGCATAATATTTACTGGTGCTCAGAGAATAGCAGCACTCACTCACTCACTCACTCAATGTCTCACTCACTCACACATTTACTCACACTTTCTCACACACACACACTCACTCACTTACTGTCTGACTCACTTACACATTAACTCACTCACTTACACATTTGCTCACTCACGCTCACTCATTCACTCACTCACTGTCTGACTCACTTACACATTAACTCACCGACTCACTCACTGACTTACTCATTTACTCACACACACTCACTCACTCACACACACACACACACACTCACTCACGCATTTACTCGCTCACTCTCACTCACTCACTGTCTGACTCACACATTAACTTACTGTCTCACTGACTTACTCTCACTCACTCACTCACTGTCTCACACACATTAACTTACTGTCTCACTGACTCACTCTCACACACTCACTCACTCGCTCACACGCTTACTCACACACACACTCACTCACTTACACATTTACTCACACTCACTCACTCACTCACACACACACTCACTCACACATTTGCTCACTCACACACTCACTCGCTTACACATTTGCTCACTCACGCTCACTCATTCACTCACTCTGACTCACTTACACATTAACTCACTGACTCACTCTCACACACTCGCTCACTCACTCACTCACACACACACTCACTCACACATTTACTCACACACGCTCACTCACACACTCGCTCACTCACGCTCACTCATTCACTCACTGTCTGACTCACTTACACATTAACTCACTGACTCACTCTCACACACTCGCTCACTCACTCACTTACACATTTACTCACACACGCTCACTCACACACACACTCACTCACTCACACATTTACTCGCTCACTCTCACTCACTGCCTGACTCACACATTAACTTACTGTCTCACTCACTCACTCACACTCACTAACTCACTCACTCACTCATGTCTCTTCTTTGTCCCTCAGGCCAGAGAAGTTGATGTGGCACGGCTCCAGCGCGGTGGGGATCAGACTGACCTCAAACTACTGCGAGGCGTGGAGGACGTCCGACATGGCGGTGACGGCTCAGGCGGCGCTGCTGCACACGGGACGACTGCTGGGTCAACACGCTCGCTCCTGCTCCAACCACTACATCGTCCTGTGTATAGAGAACACGTATGTGGGCAGCACACACCCACGGAGGCCGTGACCACACAAACACACACACACACACACACACACACGTGAACACATGAGGGAACACACACACACGAACACATGAGGAACGTAGGGAATGTGAATGGGAAACACATGTAGGCACATACATACATGATCATATGTCACTGGTTTCACTGAAACATTCAAGTACAGACAAAAACAAAATTCCCCCAAAAACTATTTTACCACTAAATTCTTGTTTCATTTTTTTTATTTTTTTTTAATCTATGAAAAATATGAATACAATAGAAGTCAATCTGTTGGAGTTCCTTAAAAAAAATATTGTAAAAAGAATCCTGAAATGTTTTTCCCGGGAAAAAAAAGATCTTGTTAAAACAGATCCATAAAAAAAATTCTTGTAAAAAAAACCTGTAATTTTTTTTTCAATTTCAATGCTAAAATAATTCAGAGGTACAATCTTTTCAATTTTTTAAAAAGATTTTGTCATTTAAAAAAAAGGAATGTTGAATGCATATCTCCCCAAACATCCAATAATTTCTTCCTCAGACTGTAAGTGACTTTCCCAAAAACACCCGTCCGATATTTTTGCGACTTTTGCTGTTTACACGTCCGAAAAACGTACAATTTTTGGCAAAAAAATTGAAATGAATCGATGATCAACTTCTTTGGCAACGACCGAAAGAGGATAAATTGAAACCATGACTCCTAAGTACACTTTGGTGCCCCCTGTTGGAGCAAACCAAGTCTGTTTGGTGAAATGTCATTTACAGGAGGATCTGACCTTTAACCCCGCTGCTTGTAATGTCTGTACTTTAGGGTTAGCATTAGCGTTGAAACCAGCATGTGAATTTCATTAATTTATCCTGTAGCAGGTCAAGTGTGAAAATCTAGTCCGTTCACTTTTTCTATTTTAGACTTTAATGATGTTGGAACGTGTATATATATAAATATATATATTTGTGTTGTCTGTTTTTTTTGGTTTTTTTAACTGTAGACGTAGGTTTTTTTTGTTTTTCTTCTCACCGCGTGCATTTCTGTTCACATGTACTTTCAGTTGTTGTCGTTGTTGTCTGGACTTTTTTGTTTGTTATTTTTTTTTTGTTCAAACCGTGGGCGTCGAAATTAAAGAGAGTGTGCTCACCGGTACTCACGCTGAAATTAAAATACATGTTTGGTTCTGTTTGTTTCACGTGTGAATGTGGAGTTAATTGATATTTTTATTTTTATTAGTATAGTATGACATACTACATAGTATAGTATGACGTTTTTGTCAAGTTTTGGACCAAAAAAACGTTTTCAAAAAAATGGTCAGATTTTGGACGACACATAGTATAGTATGTCGTTTTTGTCAAATTTTGGACCAAATTTTTTTCTCCAAAAATTGTCACATTTTGGAGACATAGTATAGTATGACGTACTACATAGTATAGTCTGACGTTTTTGTCAAGTTTTAGAACAAAAAAACGTTTTTCAAAAAAATGGTCAGATTTCGGACGACATAGTATAGTATGTTGTTTTTGTGAAATTTTGGACCAAATTTTTTTCTCCAAAAATGGTCACATTTTGGAGACGTAGTATAGTATGACATACTACATAGTATAGTATGACGTTTTTGTCAAGTTTTGGACCAAAAAAACGTTTTTCCAAAATATTGTCAGATTTTTGACGACAAAGTATATAGTATGTCGTTTTTGTCAAATTTTGGACCAAATTTTTTTTCTCCAAAAATGGTCACATTTTGGAGACATAGTATAGTATGACGTACTACATAGTATAGTATGACGTTTTTGTCAAATTTTAGACCAAAAAAACGTTTTTCAAAAAAATGGTCAGATTTCGGACGACATAGTATATAGTATGTCGTTTTTGTCAAATTTTGGACCAAATTGTTTTTCTCCAAAAATGGTCACATTTTGGAGACATAGTATAGTATGACGTACTACATAGTATAGTCTGACGTTTTAGTCAAGTTTTTGACCAAAAAAAGTTTTTCAAAAAAATGGTCAGATTTCGGACGAGATAGTATAGTATGTCGTTTTTGTCAAATTTTGGACCAAATTCTTTTTTCTCCAAAAATGGTCACATTTTGGAGACATAGTATAATATGACGTACTAATAGTATAGTCTGACGTTTTTGTCAAGTTTTTGACCAAAAAAACGTTTTTCAAAAGAATGGTCAGATTTTGGACGACATAGTATAGTATGTCGTTTTTATCAAATTTTGGACCAAATTTTTTTTCTCCAAAAATGGTCACATTTTGGAGACATAGTAAAATATGACGTACTACATAGTATAGTATGACGTTTTTGTCAAGTTTTGGACCAAAAAAACGTTTTTCAAAAAAATTGTCAGATTTTGGACGACATAGTATAGTATGTCGTTGTTGTCAAATTTTGGACCAAATTTTTTTCTCCAAAAATGGTCACATTTTGGAGACATAGTATAGTATGACGTACTACATAGTATAGTCGGACGTTTTTGTCAAGTTTTAGAACAAAAAAAACGTTTTTCAAAAAAATGGTCAGATTTCGGACGACATAGTATATAGTATGTCGTTTTTGTCAAATTTTGGTACAAATTTTTTCTCCAAAAATGGTCACATTTTGGAGACATAGTAAAGTATGACGTACTACATAGTATAGTCTGACGTTTTGGTCAAGTTTTAGAACGAAAAAAGTTTTTCAAAAAAATGGTCAGATTTCGGACGAGATGGTATAGTATGTCGTTTTTGTCAAATTTTGGACCAAATTGTTTTTTCTCCAAAAATGGTCACATTTTGGAGACATAGTATAATATGACGTACTACATAGTATAGTCTGACGTTTTTGTCAAATTTTGGACCAAATTTTTTTTCTCCAAAAATGGTCACATTTTGGAGACATAGTATAATATGACGTACTATATAGTATAGTCTGACGTTTTTGTCAAATTTTGGGCCAAAAATTTTTTCTCCAAAAATGGTCACATTTTGGAAACATAGTATAATATGACGTACTACATAGTATAGTCTGACGTTTTTGTCAAATTTTGGACCAAATTTTTTTTCTCCAAAAATTGTCACATTTTGGAGACATAGTATAATATGACGTACTACATAGTATAGTCTGACGTTTTTGTCAAATTTTGGACCAAATTTTTTTTCTCCAAAAATTGTCACATTTTGGAGACATAGTATAATATGACGTACTACATAGTATAGTCTGACGTTTTTGTCAAATTTTGGTACAAATTTTTTCTCCAAAAATGGTCACATTTTGGAGACATAGTATAGTATGACGTACTACATAGTATAGTCTGTCGTTTTTGTCAAGTTTTAGAACAAAAAAAGTTTTTCAAAAAAATGGTCAGATTTTGGACGACATAGTATAGTATGTCGTTTTTATCAAATTTTGGACCAAATTTTTTTTCTCCAAAAATGGTCACATTTTGGAGACATAGTAAAATATGACGTACTACATAGTATAGTATGACGTTTTTGTCAAGTTTTGGACCAAAAAAACGTTTTTCAAAAAAATTGTCAGATTTTGGACGACATAGTATAGTATGTCGTTGTTGTCAAATTTTGGACCAAATTTTTTTCTCCAAAAATGGTCACATTTTGGAGACATAGTATAGTATGACGTACTACATAGTATAGTCGGACGTTTTTGTCAAGTTTTAGAACAAAAAAAAACGTTTTTCAAAAAAATGGTCAGATTTCGGACGACATAGTATATAGTATGTCGTTTTTGTCAAATTTTGGTACAAATTTTTTCTCCAAAAATGGTCACATTTTGGAGACATAGTAAAGTATGACGTACTACATAGTATAGTCTGACGTTTTGGTCAAGTTTTAGAACGAAAAAAGTTTTTCAAAAAAATGGTCAGATTTCGGACGAGATGGTATAGTATGTCGTTTTTGTCAAATTTTGGACCAAATTGTTTTTTCTCCAAAAATGGTCACATTTTGGAGACATAGTATAATATGACGTACTACATAGTATAGTCTGACGTTTTTGTCAAATTTTGGACCAAATTTTTTTTCTCCAAAAATGGTCACATTTTGGAGACATAGTATAATATGACGTACTATATAGTATAGTCTGACGTTTTTGTCAAATTTTGGGCCAAAAATTTTTTCTCCAAAAATGGTCACATTTTGGAAACATAGTATAATATGACGTACTACATAGTATAGTCTGACGTTTTTGTCAAATTTTGGACCAAATTTTTTTTCTCCAAAAATTGTCACATTTTGGAGACATAGTATAATATGACGTACTACATAGTATAGTCTGACGTTTTTGTCAAATTTTGGACCAAATTTTTTTTCTCCAAAAATTGTCACATTTTGGAGACATAGTATAATATGACGTACTACATAGTATAGTCTGACGTTTTTGTCAAATTTTGGTACAAATTTTTTCTCCAAAAATGGTCACATTTTGGAGACATAGTATAGTATGACGTACTACATAGTATAGTCTGTCGTTTTTGTCAAGTTTTAGAACAAAAAAGTTTTTCAAAAAAATGGTCAGATTTCGGACGAGATAGTATAGTATGTCGTTTTTGTCAAATTTTGGACCAAATTGTTTTTTTTTTTATGACAAAAACGTCATACTATACTATTAGTACGTCATATTATACTATGCCTCCAAAATGTGACCATTTTTGGAGAAAAAACAATTTGTCCAAAATTTGACAACAACGACATACTATACTATGTCGTCCAAAATCTGACCATTATTTTGAAAAACGTTTTTTTGTTCCAAAACTTGACAAAAACGTCGTACTATACTATGTAGTACGTCATATTATACTATGTCTCCAAAATGTGACCATTTTTGGAGAAAAAAAATTTGGTCCAAAATTTGACAAAAAAAGTTTTGGACCAAAAAAAAGTTTTTCAAAAAAATGGTCAGATTTTGGATGACATAGTATAGTATGTCGTTTTTATCAAATTTTGGACCAAATTGTTTTTCTCCAAAAATGGGCACATTTTGGAGACATAGTATAATATGACGTACTACATAGTATAGTCTGACGTTTTAGTCAAATTTTGGACCAAATTTTTTTTTTCTCCAAAAATGGTCACATTTTGGAGACATAGTATAGTATGACGTACTACATAGTATAGTATGACGTTTTTGTCAAGTTTTGGACCAAAAAACGTTTTTCAAAATAATGGTCAGATTTTGGACGACATAGTATAGTATGTTGTTTTTGTCAAATTTTCGACCAAATTTTTTTCCTCCAAAAATGGTCACATTTTGGAGACATAGTATAGTATGACGTACTACATAGTATAGTTTGACGTTTTTGTCAAGTTTTGGACCAAAAAACGTTTTTCAAAATAATGGTCAGATTTTGGACGACATAGTATAGTATGTCGTTTTTGTCAAATTTTCGACCAAATTTTTTTCCTCCAAAAATGGTCACATTTTGGAGACATAGTATAATATGACGTACTACATAGTATAGTATGACGTTTTTGTCAAGTTTTAGAACAAAAAAACGTTTTTCAAAAAAATGGTCAGATTTTGGACGACATAGTATGTATGTTGTTTTTGTCAAATTTTGGGCAAAAAATTTTTTCTCCAAAAATGGTCACATTTTGGAGACATAGTATAGTATGACGTACTACATTGTATAGTATGACGTTTTTGTCAAGTTTTGGACCAAAAAAACGTTTTTCAAAAAAATGGTCAGATTTTGGACGATATAGTATAGTATGTTGTTTTTGTCAAATTTTGGACCAAATTTCTTTTTCTCCAAAAATGGTCACATTTTGGAGACATGGTATAGTATGACGTACTACATAGTATAGTATGACGTTTTGTCAAGTTTTAGAACAAAAAAAGTTTTTCAAAAAAATGGTCAGATTTTGGACGACATAATATAGTATGTCGTTTTTGTCAAATTTTGGACCAAATTTTTTTTCTCCAAAAATGGTCACATTTTGGAGACATAGTATAATATGATGTACTACATAGTATAGTATGACATTTTTGTCAAGTTTTGGACCAAAAAAAAGTTTTTCAAAAAAATGGTCAGATTTTGGACGACATAGTATAGTATGTCGTTTTTGTCAAATTTTGGACCAAATTTTTTTTCTCCAAAAATGGTCACATTTTGGAGACATAGTATAATATGATGTACTACATAGTATAGTCTGACGTTTTTGTCAAATTTTGGACCAAATTTTTTTTCTCCAAAAATGGTCACATTTTGGAGACATAGTATAATATGACGTACTACATAGTATAGTACGACGTTTTTGTCAAGTTTTGGAACAAAAAAACGTTTTTCAAAATAATGGTCAGATTTTGGACGACATAGTATAGTATGTCGTTTTTGTCAAATTTTGGACAAATTGTTTTTTCTCCAAAAATGGTCACATTTTGGAGGCATAGTATAATATGACGTACTAATAGTATAGTATGACGTTTTTGTCAAGTTTTGGACCAAAAAAACGTTTTTCAAAAAAATTGTCCGATTTTGGACGACATAGTATAGTATGTCGTTTTTGTCAAATTTTGGTACAAATTCTTTTTTCTCCAAAAATGGTCACATTTTGGAGACATAGTATAATATGACGTACTACATAGTATAGTATGACATTTTTGTCAAGTTTTGGACCAAAAAAAGTTTTTCAAAAAAATGGTCAGATTTTGGATGACATAGTATAGTATGTCGTTTTTATCAAATTTTGGACCAAATTGTTTTTCTCCAAAAATGGGCACATTTTGGAGACATAGTATAATATGACGTACTACATAGTATAGTCTGACGTTTTTGTCAAATTTTGGACCAAATTTTTTTTCTCCAAAAATGGTCACATTTTGGAGACATAGTATAGTATGACGTACTACATAGTATAGTATGACGTTTTTGTCAAGTTTCAGAACAAAAAAACGTTTTTCAAAAAAATGGTCAGATTTTGGACGACATAGTATGTATGTCGTTTTTGTCAAATTTTGGGCCAAAATTTTTTTCTACAAAAATGGTCACATTTTGGAGACATAGTATAGTATGACGTACTACATAGTATAGTATGACGTTTTTGTCAAGTTTTGGACCAAAAAAACGTTTTTCAAAAAAATGGTCAGATTTTGGACGATATAGTATAGTATGTTGTTTTTGTCAAATTTTGGACCAAATTTTTTTTCTCCAAAAATGGTCACATTTTGAAGACATAGTATAGTATGACGTACTACATAGTATAGTATGACGTTTTGTCAAGTTTTAGAACAAAAAAAGTTTTTCAAAAAAATGGTCAGATTTTGGACGACATAATATAGTATGTCGTTTTTGTCAAATTTTGGACCAAATTTTTTTTCTCCAAAAATGGTCACATTTTGGAGACATAGTATAATATGACGTACTACATAGTATAGTATGACATTTTTGTCAAGTTTTGGACCAAAAAAAGTTTTTCAAAAAAATGGTCAGATTTTGGACGACATAGTATAGTATGTTGTTTTTGTCAAATTTTGGACCAAATTTTTTTTCTCCAAAAATGGTCACATTTTGGAGACATAGTATAATATGACGTACTACATAGTATAGTATGACGTTTTGTCAAGTTTTAGAACAAAAAAAAGTTTTTCAAAAAAATGGTCAGATTTTGGACGACATAGTATAGTATGTCGTTTTTGTCAAATTTTGGACCAAATTTTTTTTCTCCAAAAATGGTCACATTTTGGAGACATAGTATAATATGACGTACTACATAGTATAGTTTGACGTTTTTGTCAAGTTTTGGACCAAAAAACGTTTTTCAAAATAATGGTCAGATTTTGGACGACATAAAAAACGAAAATTTGTCGTTTTTGTCAAATTTTCGACCAAATTTTTTTCCTCCAAAAATGGTCACATTTTGGAGACATAGTATAATATGACGTACTACATAGTATAGTATGACGTTTTTGTCAAGTTTTAGAACAAAAAAACGTTTTTCAAAAAAATGGTCAGATTTTGGACGACATAGTATGTATGTTGTTTTTGTCAAATTTTGGGCAAAAAATTTTTTCTCCAAAAATGGTCACATTTTGGAGACATAGTATAGTATGACGTACTACATTGTATAGTATGACGTTTTTGTCAAGTTTTGGACCAAAAAAACGTTTTTCAAAAAAATGGTCAGATTTTGGACGATATAGTATAGTATGTTGTTTTTGTCAAATTTTGGACCAAATTTCTTTTTCTCCAAAAATGGTCACATTTTGGAGACATGGTATAGTATGACGTACTACATAGTATAGTATGACGTTTTGTCAAGTTTTAGAACAAAAAAAGTTTTTCAAAAAAATGGTCAGATTTTGGACGACATAATATAGTATGTCGTTTTTGTCAAATTTTGGACCAAATTTTTTTTCTCCAAAAATGGTCACATTTTGGAGACATAGTATAATATGATGTACTACATAGTATAGTATGACATTTTTGTCAAGTTTTGGACCAAAAAAAAGTTTTTCAAAAAAATGGTCAGATTTTGGACGACATAGTATAGTATGTCGTTTTTGTCAAATTTTGGACCAAATTTTTTTTCTCCAAAAATGGTCACATTTTGGAGACATAGTACAATATGATGTACTACATAGTATAGTCTGACGTTTTTGTCAAATTTTGGACCAAATTTTTTTTCTCCAAAAATGGTCACATTTTGGAGACATAGTATAATATGACGTACTACATAGTATAGTGCGACGTTTTTGTCAAGTTTTGGAACAAAAAAACGTTTTTCAAAATAATGGTCAGATTTTGGACGACATAGTATAGTATGTCGTTTTTGTCAAATTTTGGACAAATTGTTTTTTCTCCAAAAATGGTCACATTTTGGAGGCATAGTATAATATGACGTACTAATAGTATAGTATGACGTTTTTGTCAAGTTTTGGACCAAAAAAACGTTTTTCAAAAAAATTGTCCGATTTTGGACGAGTATGTCGTATAGTATGTCGTTTTTGTCAAATTTTGGTACAAATTCTTTTTTCTCCAAAAATGGTCACATTTTGGAGACATAGTATAATATGACGTACTACATAGTATAGTATGACATTTTTGTCAAGTTTTGGACCAAAACAAGTTTTTCTATAAAATGGTCAGATTTTGGATGACATAGTATAGTATGTCGTTTTTATCAAATTTTGGACCAAATTGTTTTTCTCCAAAAATGGGCACATTTTGGAGACATAGTATAATATGACGTACTACATAGTATAGTCTGACGTTTTTGTCAAATTTTGGACCAAATTTTTTTTCTCCAAAAATGGTCACATTTTGGAGACATAGTATAGTATGACGTACTACATAGTATAGTATGACGTTTTTGTCAAGTTTCAGAACAAAAAAACGTTTTTCAAAAAAATGGTCAGATTTTGGACGACATAGTATGTATGTCGTTTTTGTCAAATTTTGGGCCAAAATTTTTTTCTCCAAAAATGGTCACATTTTGGAGACATAGTATAGTATGACGTACTACATAGTATAGTATGACGTTTTTGTCAAGTTTTGGACCAAAAAAACGTTTTTCAAAAAAATGGTCAGATTTTGGACGATATAGTATAGTATGTTGTTTTTGTCAAATTTTGGACCAAATTTTTTTTCTCCAAAAATGGTCACATTTTGAAGACATAGTATAGTATGACGTACTACATAGTATAGTATGACGTTTTGTCAAGTTTTAGAACAAAAAAAGTTTTTCAAAAAAATGGTCAGATTTTGGACGACATAATATAGTATGTCGTTTTTGTCAAATTTTGGACCAAATTTTTTTTCTCCAAAAATGGTCACATTTTGGAGACATAGTATAATATGACGTACTACATAGTATAGTATGACATTTTTGTCAAGTTTTGGACCAAAAAAAGTTTTTCAAAAAAATGGTCAGATTTTGGACGACATAGTATAGTATGTTGTTTTTGTCAAATTTTGGACCAAATTTTTTTTCTCCAAAAATGGTCACATTTTGGAGACATAGTATAATATGACGTACTACATAGTATAGTATGACGTTTTGTCAAGTTTTAGAACAAAAAAAAGTTTTTCAAAAAAATGGTCAGATTTTGGACGACATAGTATAGTATGTCGTTTTTGTCAAATTTTGGACCAAATTTTTTTTCTCCAAAAATGGTCACATTTTGGAGACATAGTATAATATGACGTACTACATAGTATAGTACGACGTTTTTGTCAAGTTTTGGAACAAAAAAACGTTTTTCAAAATAATGGTCAGATTTTGGACGACATAGTATAGTATGTCGTTTTTGTCAAATTTTGGACAAATTGTTTTTTCTCCAAAAATGGTCACATTTTGGAGGCATAGTATAATATGACGTACTAATAGTATAGTATGACGTTTTTGTCAAGTTTTGGACCAAAAAAACGTTTTTCAAAAAAATTGTCCGATTTTGGACGACATAGTATAGTATGTCGTTTTTGTCAAATTTTGGTACAAATTCTTTTTTCTCCAAAAATGGTCACATTTTGGAGACATAGTATAATATGACGTACTACATAGTATAGTATGACATTTTTGTCAAGTTTTGGACCAAAAAAAGTTTTTCAAAAAAATGGTCAGATTTTGGATGACATAGTATAGTATGTCGTTTTTATCAAATTTTGGACCAAATTGTTTTTCTCCAAAAATGGGCACATTTTGGAGACATAGTATAATATGACGTACTACATAGTATAGTCTGACGTTTTAGTCAAATTTTGGACCAAATTTTTTTTCTCCAAAAATGGTCACATTTTGGAGACATAGTATAGTATGACGTACTACATAGTATAGTATGTCGTTTTTGTCAAATTTTGGACCAAATTTTTTTTCTCCAAAAATGGTCACATTTTGGAGACATAGTATAATATGATGTACTACATAGTATAGTATGACATTTTTGTCAAGTTTTGGACCAAAAAAAAGTTTTTCAAAAAAATGGTCAGATTTTGGACGACATAGTATAGTATGTCGTTTTTGTCAAATTTTGGACCAAATTTTTTTTCTCCAAAAATGGTCACATTTTGGAGACATAGTACAATATGATGTACTACATAGTATAGTCTGACGTTTTTGTCAAATTTTGGACCAAATTTTTTTTCTCCAAAAATGGTCACATTTTGGAGACATAGTATAATATGACGTACTACATAGTATAGTGCGACGTTTTTGTCAAGTTTTGGAACAAAAAAACGTTTTTCAAAATAATGGTCAGATTTTGGACGACATAGTATAGTATGTCGTTTTTGTCAAATTTTGGACAAATTGTTTTTTCTCCAAAAATGGTCACATTTTGGAGGCATAGTATAATATGACGTACTAATAGTATAGTATGACGTTTTTGTCAAGTTTTGGACCAAAAAAACGTTTTTCAAAAAAATTGTCCGATTTTGGACGAGTATGTCGTATAGTATGTCGTTTTTGTCAAATTTTGGTACAAATTCTTTTTTCTCCAAAAATGGTCACATTTTGGAGACATAGTATAATATGACGTACTACATAGTATAGTATGACATTTTTGTCAAGTTTTGGACCAAAACAAGTTTTTCTATAAAATGGTCAGATTTTGGATGACATAGTATAGTATGTCGTTTTTATCAAATTTTGGACCAAATTGTTTTTCTCCAAAAATGGGCACATTTTGGAGACATAGTATAATATGACGTACTACATAGTATAGTCTGACGTTTTTGTCAAATTTTGGACCAAATTTTTTTTCTCCAAAAATGGTCACATTTTGGAGACATAGTATAGTATGACGTACTACATAGTATAGTATGACGTTTTTGTCAAGTTTCAGAACAAAAAAACGTTTTTCAAAAAAATGGTCAGATTTTGGACGACATAGTATGTATGTCGTTTTTGTCAAATTTTGGGCCAAAATTTTTTTCTCCAAAAATGGTCACATTTTGGAGACATAGTATAGTATGACGTACTACATAGTATAGTATGACGTTTTTGTCAAGTTTTGGAC
Source organism: Microchirus variegatus (assembly GCF_963457635.1). Taxonomy (NCBI): domain Eukaryota; kingdom Metazoa; phylum Chordata; class Actinopteri; order Pleuronectiformes; family Soleidae; genus Microchirus; species Microchirus variegatus. Next base: position 4,208,211 of record NC_139806.1, on the reverse strand, counting down.
CAAAAAAACGTTTTTCAAAAAAATGGTCAGATTTTGGACGATATAGTATAGTATGTTGTTTTTGTCAAATTTTGGACCAAATTTTTTTTCTCCAAAAATGGTCACATTTTGAAGACATAGTATAGTATGACGTACTACATAGTATAGTATGACGTTTTGTCAAGTTTTAGAACAAAAAAAGTTTTTCAAAAAAATGGTCAGATTTTGGACGACATAATATAGTATGTCGTTTTTGTCAAATTTTGGACCAAATTTTTTTTCTCCAAAAATGGTCACATTTTGGAGACATAGTATAATATGACGTACTACATAGTATAGTATGACATTTTTGTCAAGTTTTGGACCAAAAAAAGTTTTTCAAAAAAATGGTCAGATTTTGGACGACATAGTATAGTATGTTGTTTTTGTCAAATTTTGGACCAAATTTTTTTTCTCCAAAAATGGTCACATTTTGGAGACATAGTATAATATGACGTACTACATAGTATAGTATGACGTTTTGTCAAGTTTTAGAACAAAAAAAAGTTTTTCAAAAAAATGGTCAGATTTTGGACGACATAGTATAGTATGTCGTTTTTGTCAAATTTTGGACCAAATTTTTTTTCTCCAAAAATGGTCACATTTTGGAGACATAGTATAATATGACGTACTACATAGTATAGTACGACGTTTTTGTCAAGTTTTGGAACAAAAAAACGTTTTTCAAAATAATGGTCAGATTTTGGACGACATAGTATAGTATGTCGTTTTTGTCAAATTTTGGACAAATTGTTTTTTCTCCAAAAATGGTCACATTTTGGAGGCATAGTATAATATGACGTACTAATAGTATAGTATGACGTTTTTGTCAAGTTTTGGACCAAAAAAACGTTTTTCAAAAAAATTGTCCGATTTTGGACGACATAGTATAGTATGTCGTTTTTGTCAAATTTTGGTACAAATTCTTTTTTCTCCAAAAATGGTCACATTTTGGAGACATAGTATAATATGACGTACTACATAGTATAGTATGACATTTTTGTCAAGTTTTGGACCAAAAAAAGTTTTTCAAAAAAATGGTCAGATTTTGGATGACATAGTATAGTATGTCGTTTTTATCAAATTTTGGACCAAATTGTTTTTCTCCAAAAATGGGCACATTTTGGAGACATAGTATAATATGACGTACTACATAGTATAGTCTGACGTTTTAGTCAAATTTTGGACCAAATTTTTTTTCTCCAAAAATGGTCACATTTTGGAGACATAGTATAGTATGACGTACTACATAGTATAGTATGACGTTTTTGTCAAGTTTCAGAACAAAAAAACGTTTTTCAAAAAAATGGTCAGATTTTGGACGACATAGTATGTATGTCGTTTTTGTCAAATTTTGGGCCAAAATTTTTTTCTCCAAAAATGGTCACATTTTGGAGACATAGTATAGTATGACGTACTACATAGTATAGTATGACGTTTTTGTCAAGTTTTGGACCAAAAAAACGTTTTTCAAAAAAATGGTCAGATTTTGGACGATATAGTATAGTATGTTGTTTTTGTCAAATTTTGGACCAAATTTTTTTTCTCCAAAAATGGTCACATTTTGAAGACATAGTATAGTATGACGTACTACATAGTATAGTATGACGTTTTGTCAAGTTTTAGAACAAAAAAAGTTTTTCAAAAAAATGGTCAGATTTTGGACGACATAATATAGTATGTCGTTTTTGTCAAATTTTGGACCAAATTTTTTTTCTCCAAAAATGGTCACATTTTGGAGACATAGTATAATATGACGTACTACATAGTATAGTATGACATTTTTGTCAAGTTTTGGACCAAAAAAAGTTTTTCAAAAAAATGGTCAGATTTTGGACGACATAGTATAGTATGTTGTTTTTGTCAAATTTTGGACCAAATTTTTTTTCTCCAAAAATGGTCACATTTTGGAGACATAGTATAATATGACGTACTACATAGTATAGTATGACGTTTTGTCAAGTTTTAGAACAAAAAAAAGTTTTTCAAAAAAATGGTCAGATTTTGGACGACATAGTATAGTATGTCGTTTTTGTCAAATTTTGGACCAAATTTTTTTTCTCCAAAAATGGTCACATTTTGGAGACATAGTATAATATGACGTACTACATAGTATAGTATGACATTTTTGTCAAGTTTTGGACCAAAAAAAGTTTTTCAAAAAAATGGTCAGATTTTGGACGACATAGTATAGTATGTTGTTTTTGTCAAATTTTGGACCAAATTTTTTTTCTCCAAAAATGGTCACATTTTGGAGACATAGTATAATATGACGTACTACATAGTATAGTATGACGTTTTGTCAAGTTTTAGAACAAAAAAAAGTTTTTCAAAAAAATGGTCAGATTTTGGACGACATAGTATAGTATGTCGTTTTTGTCAAATTTTGGACCACATTTTTTTTCTCCAAAAATGGTCACATTTTGGAGACATAGTATAATATGACGTACTACATAGTATAGTATGACGTTTTTGTCAAGTTTTGGACAAAAAAAACGTTTTTCAAAAAACTTGTCAGATGGACGACATAGTATAGTAAGGACCCACGGTTGGTGTAGTGGTTAGCACTCTTGCCTTTGCAGCCAGAAAAACCGGGTTCCTGGGTTCGAGCCTTGTTGGAACAACTTCGGAACAAGGGCCTTTTTGCAAGGAGTTTGCATGTTCTCCCCGTGTGTGCATGGGTTTTCTCTGGGTTCCTTCGGCTTCCTCCCACAGTCCAAAAACATGCGATGGATGGATGGATGGATGGACGACATAGTATAGTATGAAGTTTTTGTAAAATTTTGGACGATATAGTATAGTACGACGTTTTTGTCAAATTTTGTACCAAAAAATGTTTTTCAATAAGTTTGGATGACAGTTTAGTATGTCGTTTTTGTCAAATGTTGGACCAAAACATTTTTTTGGAAGACATAGTATCGTCCAAAGTTTTTTTGTCAAATTTTGGACCAAAATAAAATAAGAATAAAAAAGTTTGGAGGACATAGTATATATAGCATATTGTTTTTTTGTCAAATTTTGGACGACATAGTATTTTTGCCATTATTATGCCATTTTTGTCAAATTTTGAACTAAATTTTTTTTAGACGACATAGTGTAGTATGTTATTTTTGTCAAATTTTGGACCAAACAAATTGGACGACGTACTCAATATCTCATAAATAAGACTTGGCGTCTCATAATTATGACTTGGTACCTATAATTATGACTTATTCCCAGAAATCAGACAAAAACTTGATCTTTAAGGAAAAGCATTTAGTTTTTCCATCGTTTTCCGTTCAAAAATATAAAATGTGAAGAAAAATCAGAACACTTTCTACATTTTAACAAGACTTGTTTTATTAAATGGATATGTACAGCACAATCCTGCCCTAAAACACAGCCAAAACAGGTGTGCTTCATTTAAAACCTCCTCTTGTTGCACCAGAGCCTTTCAGACGTGAGTCCCAGCATCAGTGTTTAGAGAAACATCAGTCCCACAACATGAGGACAACGTAAAGACTTTAGATTTTAGTCATTGTAGTTTCACCACAAACATTAATGAAACAAAAACATTATTTCTTTTGTCGTTGTTGTTTTTTTTTTAAAGAAAAGACCCCAAGATGTCAATAAAAACGTGTATCAATAAAATCCATCGTTTGAAAAAGAAAAGCGTGACTTTTAAAAGGAGGAGTTTCACTGAATGTTTCAAAATTTAACTTACAGAAGCATCGCAGAGACTTTTTTCCGGAAGATTTTGATTGCTCTTTGGCTTCTTTTACACGGATACAAAAGCAACATTTTCTCCCAATTATGTCATCAAGTCTTTACGTCTTTATGTTGAAAAACGCCCGAAAAAACTTTTTTTTTTTTGTGGCTGAAATGAAAAGATTTGACAAATACAAACTTCCACACAATCGATAAAATCTACAGGTGTTTATGGTTTTTAAAACCAGAAAAGTACACGGTCTTATTAATATTATTATTATCATCATCAGCCACCAATGGCACCAATTAAAAACAGAAAAGTTGCTTTTTTTTTTTTTTTTTACAAAATATTCAAATGAGTCCTGTAGACCACAACATTAAAATGAAAGGACTTTAACATGGTCCGCTTTTACAAAAAAAAGAAACAAAAGAAGATCAAATGAATCTGCTGGTGTGAAACGGCTGAGCGGGGAAGTGTGTGTTTAAGGGTAAGGGTTTTTCTGCCGTGTGTTCAGAGCGTTTTCTTTTTTTTTTTTAAACTTTAAATGTCATCGTTTCACAGACCACGAGAAAGTATAAAAAAAAAAAAAGGCAACAGGGAGTAAAAAGAAGAAACGTCAACGGGGGAAAATAATAAGGCCGTGAAAGTCAATGATAATAAAGCACAATGAATGACTGAATGATTAATGGTGCGTTCCATTTGCAATAACGGCGACTTCAGACCACGTATTTGCGTACGACTGATTTAATGCGACACAAATAAAGGTAAATAAAGTGTTTTGCCGAATGCAGACGTTCCTGAAGTTGGAAATCCCGACTTTAGCCGAGTGGAACGCACCAAAACCCCAGATGTAAGTGGTACAAGTGTAGCCGCGAAAAATACACCAAAAGCAAATCATTTAGAATGCGTAACTTTGGCTACGGCGAACCTTGATCTCAATTTTGAGCGAGAAATGGAGGCACGAGGTTAAGGTGGGAGTGGCTGCGTGGAGGCGGAGTTTCAGCCAAACGGACACAACAGAATATTTGAAATAAAAACGAAAAAAACGAAAAAAAAAAACAGTTAGAGCGGGGGTCTCAAACTCCTCCAATCACGTCACGATACTCTCAACGACGATATTTAAGACGGTATTCCACGGAATTTCACAATAAAAGTGTCGCGAACGACAATAAAAACGTATTCGGGATGCAAAAATTAATCGACAAACAACAGACAGACGCGGCGGGCCGCCGAGAAATCGATTTAGGGGCCCGCCTCTGAATTAAAGGGATAGTTCTTGTTTTTGTTAAAGTGTGGCTGTATGAGTTACTGAAAACATGGCCGCCTAAGGCATAACAATGGAAAACAGATTCTCAGCCACTTCACAAAAAGATTTCATTTACTTTTCCTGCAGGAAACTGAAAAAAAAAACACGCTCTGTCCAGAGAGAAAATCATCATTTTTATCTTGCGGGGGGGAAACAGGAGCAGCTGGTTCACTGGTGGCCATTTTGTGTCAATGAGATCAAATCGAAACGCAGGCTTTGAAACAATAAAAGCACAAGATAACGATGTGGACGAAACTGAACCTAAAATCGCTGATTTTCTCTATGGAGTTTGGTGCAGGCTTCTGCAAACTTGTGATTTCTTTCACTTGTGTTTACACACGTTACTTAAAGTCGTTTTCAGACCAAAAAAAAAACTCAGCCCCACTTCAAAAAACTGCCAAACTATCCCTTTAAGCGACCTGTGGCCTCACAGTGAGCACACGGTGGACTTTAGAAGAACAACAGCTGAGTTTGAGCGAAGAAACGTTCACAGTTTGATTCGAGCAGCTGAGTCCACACACACACACACACACACTCAGCCCTCAGAGACTTTCGCAGCCTCAAAGTTGACCGCCAGTTTCCTGTGTCTCCTCTTGGAGGCGGAGCCAGGGGTGTGGCCCGTTGTCGCCGGGACGTTTTGTCTCGGCGGCGTCTGCAGGGCAGTCGTCGTCGTCGCGGTGGCGGCTCCGTCGGCGGGGTTGTTGTTGGCGGCGTGAGGGTGAGGCTGATCCACTTGCCCGCTCTGCGGCGGCTCGCTCTGGACGTGTTGCGGCGGGTTCTGGGTTTTCTGTGATTGGTTCCTGGCCACGGTGTGGGCGGCGCTGTAAAACTCCCGAGTCTCCTGGTTCTTCTTGTTGGCCGAGACTCGCTTCTTAGTGACCTGTCAGGAGACAGGAGATGAGTTTCTTAGCGTCGTGAAGAAGAAACACACACTTTCACGATTTTATAAGGCTCCATCCACACAATGCACCTCACTAGGAGTGGGAATATTTTTACGAAGAAAATATTCACATTTAAGAAGCTAAAACAAACAGAAATCCTGTTTTAACAATGAAAAAAATCTTTAAACCAATTAATCGATTATCCAAATAGTTGATGATTAACTTAGCAATCGGTTATTTGTTTCAACTCTAAGTGTCTTTTTCAGATCTATTAAGTTTTAAACATTTATCCACGATTTGATGGAATTGTTGTAATAAAAGCAATATCACATATTATATAAGTAACTGGCTGGGCGTCAACATTAGCGCATGACGCGTTGCCATGGCGACTGACCGGAAAAAAACCAGCGTGATGTCTTGTTTACGCGACTCCCGATTGTTAAAATGAGTCTCTAAAGTAACGATAAACTTTAAAAAACAGAGTCACACATACGCAGTAACACAGGTACGCTGGTTATTTGTAGCGCTGCTCTTTTCCTTTAATAAACAGACCGCTCCAGTTCGGCTGTAGGCGCGCTAGCAGCGCTAAAGCAGCTAACGGAGCTAACGGAGCTAACTGGTAAACATGACGGCGTTTGGATTTGCTCGCCTGCATTTACCTGTAAGGGGATGAACTGGTTGTGCGAGCCGATGGGCGGCGCCGCCGCCGTCGCTGTGGGCTGAGGGCGGGCGGCGCCGGGGAAAGTCCCCGCCGCTCCGAAAAACGGTTGGTTCTGGTGGTGCGGAGGCAGCGGCATCCCCCACATCGGGGGAGGACCGTAACCCTGGTGAGGCAACAGTAAACCGCCTGCAGGAGGAAACGGAAAAGAACATTCAAATCTGAATTTTAACATGGGAGTGAATGGGAGCTCTGACAGGAACTTTCTTCGCTTTTAAGTGAATTTCAGAAAAAGTGCAAGTCGTATGAAAATTAAAACACCACACAGGGTTAGACAACAACCATAGCAATGTTTTGGTGCAAAAAAAAATGTCAGTTTAAGTTGTAAATTGTGGGCACGAGTTTGTTTTTGAGATTTTTGAGATTATTTTCCTAGAGTGTGACAACAGCACGCCCACACACATTAAAAAAAAAGTACAACACTTAAACTGCGATTGTTTAAAAAGTGTAATATGTATCAAAATGTTGATTTAGGTGAAAAAAGTCCCAAATTTTGTGACTCGTTTAAAGTTTCAACCACGTTTTTACGTCAAAGTATGACGACACTGTGAGGCTCCAAAGAAGGCTTGTTTTTTTTCGATTTTTACAGATTGTTGACTGTTTGCCATTCATGTGTATGTGGAATACATTTGTTGCCGTATGTTTTTTTTGCCATTTTTGTCGCCGTGGTTACACAAAACGCTTAGAAAAGTCATAGCACGCGATTCCCGACCAAACCGCACGTATTTCATATATAAGATGTGTTGGTTACCTTGTTGGTTAAAGACCCGATTCATGGCTCCCATTGGTGGAGGTCGTATGTGACCCATCCCCGGGTACAGAGGAGGTGGGAGTGGGAAGCCCGATCCCACCGAGTTCTGCAGTTACACACAAGGGTCAGCAATGTGTTAATGTCAACAATTATTCTTCATTAAGACCAGATAGACTCAAACGAGTGTGTGTGTGTGTGTGTGTGATGTACCAGTCTCTGAAGGGCAAAGAAGGCAGCGTTTTCCTTGGCGTCGTTTTCAGACTGGCACTGTGGTCCGTGAACCATCAGCCCGTTAGACAGTTTCACCTGACACACGACGAGACCCTGCGTGTGAAGGCAAATATACACAAAACAGCGGTGCCAAATTATTTAAAAACGCAGGAATATATGCGAGTAACGCGATGTGAGGCGTGAAGCACGGAAACATCTTTATTTTATGTCAGTTATTTAAAAGAAGTACACATTAGATTAGACTTAATTGATCTCACACTGGGTAAATTCTCAGAGAATAAAACAGAACATGAAAAACTCATGAAAATAATTTCATTTTTGGGTCATAAAGGTCTTAAAGCGGAACTAGACCGGAAGTTCCTATTAACGCTGTTTTTTTAGTGTGTATCTGCGTCATTACCTTGTTTATGAAGCCCTGACGGTTCGAAACAAACAGTTCAGCCATTGCTGAGAACGTTGTGTTTTATTGTAATCTCGGGCTCAACGAGATCACTGAAAATCCCGTAATAGTTACGTAAACAGCGGTTCTCCTGAACAACCGATCCTCCTGCTCCGGGCGGTAGTCCGGGCACATCCGGTTACGTACATTGAACCGCAGAAGAAGAATAACGTCCGTTGTGGAGGTGTTTCACGAGCGACAGTGTCTTCTGACTCTGGGTCTGACTCCGGTTTAAAGTCATAAAAGGGACTGCGGCGGGAAGTCGTGACGAAGCTACTTTTAAACACTGTTAAAAACAATGTTTTGATAATGAGGAGCAGTGCATCCACCGTTCCAGAGGGGGGCGCTGCGCTTCTGAGAACGGATGTGCTGGATAGTACTGGCCAATCACAAGACTCTGTCTTCTGGGGGTGAAAGTTCACTCTGAATTCTCGCAGCAGAAAAACAGCGGCAGAAAATAGGATTTCTATCGGCTCGTTTACAGCAACTCGGAGGTTTTTGACCATAAAAACAAGTTAATGTATGTAAGTAGACCTCCATAACTAACATATATGTGCAACAGGACCACTCTTTGTGACCTTTAAAGGTGGCGTTACCTGTCTGTTGCGTATAGAGCTGAACTCGGGCGGTGCCATGCCTAAGCCCACACAGACGCAAGCCAGCTCTGACACTTTATTCGACAGCAGAGCGTTGGGGAGGTTTGTGGGCGGAGCAGACGCAGGAGGAGCCGACGGCACGTCGCCGTGTGGCGAGTTCATCTTTGCCGCTGGAGGAGGAGGAGGAGGAGGAGAAACAGGGATGAATAAAAAAAAAGACTTTTGTGTGATGGCGTAAATCAGCCGGAGGTCGTAGGAGTGGGTTTCTTGCCGAGTTTCTTGGACGAGCGTCTCCTGTTCTGCTGCTGACCACCAGGGGGCGTGGAGTTGGCCGTGTCCTGGACAGACGGACTCTCTGGGCTGGAACTGTCGATCTTAAGCATCTCCTTCAGCACCATGGTTCCCTTCTATAACAACAACGACGGCATGCACAAAACTGAGGTCAAACTATGTCGTCCATATTGTGTCTTTCTCAATGATACACTTCTACCGATATACACGACTGTTCCGCCGTAAACCGCGAAGAACGTTGACCCCCGTGTCTCCGGTACTCACCATGGCGAAGGACTGTGGAGACAGTGGGCCGTCGGACTCGCTGCTGGGCGCTTGTGCAGGAGCGAGAGGAGCAGCAGGAGGAGGTGGCGTTTGCTGGCTCCCTGTAGAGATCTTAAGACTGGCAATGAGGTCCTCAAACTCAGTCGAAGCCTAAGTGACGAAGAAAAGTGACAAGATGCTGTAGAAGGAAAAGTTTCCACCACCGTAGTTCACTACGCCGTGTTCCAAATTGAGATGAAATGAGTGGAAACAATGGAGAAAACAGGGACGTGCACTGCGAGTGTGTACCTTAGTGGGCGTGCTCTGTGCGGGGAAAAGGGCCTCAGCATTTTCATTCTTCTTCAACAGCCTGATGCCACCGACTGGAGCCTACACACACAGTCACATGATCACATTAGGCTATGCTAGGCTAGGCAAGTTATTAAGGGTAACTCAAAGTTATTTACATAAAATAACATTAAGATATTAAAAAAAAAGAAGCAGGTAAAATATATATGCAAAAGTAATAGTAGATTCAAAAAAAATAATAATAAAATAAAATACAAAAAAAACATGTGTGTGTTTGTGTGTGTGTGCTCACAGCTTTGTTGGACGGTGTGTGTTGGTTCTTCCCTTGCTGCGAGTATCCTTCCTGCAGCAAAACAAACTTCTTATTTTGACATTTCTACACACTCAATGAATGTTTTTTTGTTGTTGTTGTGTCGTTTTTAAAAATATCAGTAAAAGAAAAAAAAAAAAGCTTCAGGTGTAGAAGCGTTTTATTAAAGTGTCTTTATGTCCTGGCAGCCACGCCTTCAGAAACCTGAAATAATCTCTTTAAAATCAATTAATATTTTGCAACACGAGCCTAAAACTCGACAGAAGCGCTATTAACTGTGAAGTTAAGGCAGCCTAATCCTAAATCTGAGAGTATGGAGGTTGTTCCAGGTAGTGGAGGTTGTACCATGTGCATACTGTGTATATTCTGCAGACCGGTTATAATGTACATTCTACATTGTATTTTTAAACCTATTTTTATAGTCAGTGTTAATATCTTTATATATTGTACTTTATATATTCTATCTCTTTTTGGTAATGCATGTTTATTATTTATTATCCTTCTTTATTGTCTTGCTGCTGTAACACTGTAAATTTCCACACTGCGGGACGAATAAAGGACTATCTTATCTTAGTGTTTACTATGCTACAGACACACACACACACACACACACACACACACACACACACACACACACACACACACACACACACACACACACACACACACACACACACACACACACACACACACACACACACACACACACACACACACACACACACACACACACACACACACACACACACACACACACACACACACACACACACACACTTGTACTTGCTGCATACTGAGGACCAGCATTTCCACTTTATAAATCAACACAAACACAAAAATCTACTTCATGAACGACATCTACAAATAACTACTGGTTGCAGTACCATGAAATGTCTGCAGGTGGAGCCCCAGAGCAGAAAGGGCTGGAAAACTTGGAATTTTTTTTGGGTCCAAAATTTGACAAAAACGTCATATTATACTATGTTATCCAAAAGTTGAAAAAAAATAAAAATAACTTTTGGTCCAAAATTTGACAAAAAGTCATTCTATACTATGTTGTCCAAAATTAAAAAAAAAAAATTTGACAAAAACGTAATACTATACTATGTACAACTATACTATATACATATTTTTTTTTTACAAATTGAGTATAGCATGTTATAGCAACCTAAGGAAGTGATTTCAATGAAAACAAAGTGAGGACCGGCCAAAATGTCCTCAATTCGTAAAAATGACCTCACTTTGTTGGTTAAAAACCCTCACTGGTCCTCAGTATACCGCAAGAACAAGAACACACACACACACACACACACACACACACACACACACACACACACACACACACACACACACACACACACACACACACACACACTCTCTTACATGATTTTGCCAGTGAGCAGGAGGTTTGTTGGGAGGGGCCACGTTCTGTAGCGACTGCCACGCATTACCATAGTCCTCTTTATTCTGAAGGGGGATGAATAAAAGACAGATGATGTACACTACCATTCACTTAGAAATGTCCTTATTTTTGAAGGAAATGCACTTTTTTCAATTAATAATATTACATTAAATGAATCAGAAATACACTCTATACATTGTTAATGTGGTAAACGACTATTCTAGCTGCAAACGTCTGGTTTTTTAATGGAAATACATAGGTGTATAGAGGCCCGTTTCCAGTGTTCTAATGGTACATTGTGTTTGCTAATGGGGATAAAAGGCTATTGGATGATTAGAAAACCCTTGTGCAATGATGTTAGCACAGCTGAAAACAGTTTTGCTGGATCTTTGACGATATTTTCTATTCATTTTGCAAACTCTTTTGATTAATAAAAGTGTGACTTTTAATGGAAAACACACAAAAATATATGTATAGGTGACCCCAAACTTTTGAACGGTAGTGTAGCTTTACATGGTCACAAGTTGAGGACAGAGGAAATACAGGTGAGCTTACCTTGGCCTGTTGTTTCAGGATGGGACCCTTAGAGGGAGAGTTTCTGTTGCCATGTTTGTTGTTGTGCTACAGATGGAAGTGAAAATTGTTATTTGGGACAAACGATTGTGATTTAATTCTCTTATTTTCAGGAAAGGACAGAAAATTCTCCACTGACCTGTGTGGGTATGAAAGGTGACCGCGGTGAATGGTTGAGGCCGGCCAGCTGCCGTTGCGAGTGGAAGTTGGCGCCGGCAACGGGTTGAGGTTTGACGATGGCGGTGAGTTTCCGCGAGGTGTGATCCGCTCGGGCGCCGTGGGAGAGATTGATGAGAGCGCAGGGAGGCAGGCGGTAACCGCGCGGCGACGGACACCTGTGGAGACACGCGGGTGACAGGGCAGTCACGTGACCGGTCAGAAATCTGGTCTGGTTTAATAAAGCGGACACCTAAACACAGTGTACATACAGGATACACTACCGTTCAAAAGTTTGGGGTCACTTATACAATTTTTGTTGTGTTTTCCATTAAAAGTCACACTTTTGTTCATCAAAAGAGTTGGAAAATGAATAGAAAAAATAGTCAAGACATTGACAAGAATAGAATTAAGGGTTTTCTAATCATCCAATCGCCTTCTAACAACATTAGCAAACACAACGTACCATTAGAACACTGGAAATGGGCCTCTATACACCTATGTACATATTCTATTAAAAACCAGACGTTTGCAGATAGAATAGTCGTTTACCACATTAACAATGTATAGAGTGTATTTATGATTCATTTAATGTTATATACATTGAAAAAAAAAAAAAAATGATTTTCCTTCAAAAATAAGGACATTTTCAAGTGACCCCAAACCTTTCAACAGTAGTGTATGTTATAGGGCAAATGTGATCACCTGATGCTGAGACCGCCGGCAAAATCATCATCAAACAGGACCTCATAGAGAACCTCTGCCTCGCGGTCGGCTGTAAACACAAACACACAATGTGAAATGTGAAAAAGGTGCATGTTCTCCTTCATGAAATCAAAATAATATTGCAATAATTGTAAAAAAATAAAATGCTTTGACCCAGTGATCCAGGAAGTGTACTCCCAAAGGTAGAGCAGGTGGGCAGTTCAATAAATAAAGTCTTACATATTCAGTTTTGTAACTAGTTTTGGTCAATTGGGAATTGATCAAGGTCATTTGGCGTGTAACCATTCGGTTGCTGGTTTGAATCCCGACAAGGGCAGTCACCTGTTTTATCTGACCATATGGTTTGAGGACGTATGATAATTAAAATAATAATAATAATATTTTCTGGTTTCTTTGCACCATATAACAAAGAAATCAATACAAGTGAATTATTTTGGTTTGTGGGCAAAACAAGACATTTTAAATTATCGTCATTTTGAGGTTGAGGAAACATTTGATGTATGGACCAATTAAGAGAAGAAATAATCGACAATTGAAAATAACTTGTTGCAGCCAAAGAATGTGAACGCACTCACCTCCTTTGATGCCGACAACGGTTCCCCGGAGTCCCAGTGGGACGGTGAAACTCTCCCTGATGTTGACGACTCTGTCAAACAGGCGATATTCTGCGTCCGGGTCTGGAACCACGCCCTGCTGCTGCTCCAACGGCTACACACACACACACACACACACAAATACAGACATTCCTTCATTACTCCTGTTCAATCATCTAAAAAGACTTTGAGCATCTAATAAATAAATGACGTGACAGCTCTCATACGATTGTGCATCAATTCAAATGTGTTCCGACATTCATCGTCGAATGTGAACGCCAAACGTTCTCACCCTGAAGAGCAGATGAGGCTTCACGGTCACACGGACTTTCTTGGTGCTCTTCTTCACCTGAGAGTTATTTAGAGAGATTAGAGAGACGATGTTAAAAAAGGTGTAAAAACAGGACATGGATCCTTTAGAGGGCAGATGCCACAAGTTGATGTGACTGAAAGTCACCTTAGTTTTCTCCACTGCCTCCTCGATTTTCTCCACAATGGCGGTGTCCAGCACCTGTAGATCGCACGATGCTCTGCTGATGGAGCTGACTGGGTGACTTTTCAGCCATGACGTGATTTCTGCCACTCTCTCTGCCCTGTGGATTTTTGCAGCAACAACAGGGATCATTCAGAAATACACAACCAACGAAATGAAGCTCCAATATTGTAGAATCTCTTCAAAATATCTATATGAAAAGGGGTTTCACTTCTCTCATTTCCATAAATAAAAACATATATCACATGGCCATTCACGTACACTGGGTGCATGCGTGTTAACAGGAAGCAAGTGATTCAAATTTACGGGTTTTCTTGAATGCATCTCGGTATGTACATGTATGTATATCTATCAAAGCACAACAAAAGTATATATAAATCATAGGAAGCGAAGACATTTTGTCTTGTCCAAACAATGTTTGAGGGAAATTATAGGGTTAAGATTTGGTCATAGGGTTAGGACTTTAGCTGTTGTAGTGGATGTTGGGGTAATGTCGAAGTGAAGTGACCTCACCAAGTATGCTTTACGTGTGTGTGTGTTTGTGTGTATGTGTATGTTTACCCATTCTGATCAAGTCCAGGCCAGATGTCATCTTCATAGAAAACATCATCGTGACTGTTTCTGGACACGTTGTTGAAAACCTCAGAAAATCTATGAAAACATAAAATATCGATGACATTAAACATACTCGTCTACAACACGTTAGTAAACAAAACATCTCAGTTCATTATGAAACTGTGGCAGATCAAATAAGACTGGACAAGGAGTGAGAAACATTCGTTTCCCCTACACCTTGTGGAGCCGAATGTTGTATATCTGACCTTAAAGTAGTGAAACAGACATGTGACTTCCTAAGCTGCGAGTCTTTTTACCTCTCCAGGTATTCAGCCAGCAGTTCCTCCACAGCAGAAGAGTAGAGCCACTCCTTTTCAGTCCTCTTGGTGTATCCAGGAACCTCCTCGTTCTTCTTGTTGAACTTCAGGTTCAAGCCAACGTTGGCCTTTTGCTCCCCACAGGGGCTGGACGCAGAGGAGAGAAGAAGAAGAAGATTGGAGCAGAAGCCACAGTTTTAAAGACATGATTTACAGATTTAACCTCTTCTTCCCTGACCCTCCTTTTGGAGTCCCTGCTCGAAAATGACATGCCCAAACTAAATAGAGTAAACCTATGCAGTTACAAGCTCTATGTGGATTATCTTGGTATCAAAATAAAGAAAACACTTGTGAGATTCCACCAGAGGTGTAAGTTTCACTGTAGATACCACTGTGTCAGAGTAAATGTACATGGAACACAGCATAAATGAAGGATTTTTTTCTCTCGCCTAAAATATCACCTTTAAAATATGCAGTAGGAGCTTAAAAACACATGGAGGTCATGTAACAACACGTGGACATGAGCTGTGCAAAGATTGATGCTGCTGAAATAAAGCAGAGTGAAATTACAGCGGTTTTAGTAAAGAGATGTCTGGGCGTTCTCACTTTTGGCTAAGCTTGGCACCATCTGTGCCATTTGAGATTTCTTAGGTACCAAATTATTAAAAACCAATTAAATTTTATTTATATGTCAATACAGGTCTAAAAAGAACTTGTTTTGAAAAAAAAAAAAAAAAAAGTATAATAACTCGCCTAAAATCGATGCTCCCTGTGCGATGCGTAATAATAACTCTGTGGCTCTGAAGTGTCTTCAGTTACGCAGCGCCATAGCTCTGGCTTACCTTTGTCAATTAGGATGATTGACAGCTCGTTTTAAACGTCTAAACCGGTAGGATCAGACGCCGGTCTCCAAATGCGTGTGAATCACTTCATTAGCGAGTCAAAATGACATAAATGCATATGACGCATTTGGGCGGACATTCGCCCTTCTCTAATCAGAACGATCTAATGTCGCTCTGTAATGATCAATCAGACCGGGATTTGTTCCCAAAGCATGCTGGGAAGTGTAGTTCTTCATTAGAAGTGGTTTTGTTCCGGTGGAAATAATTTGTTTTGATAAACAGCAAAGGTATGACAATATTTCTGGTTGTAGTTCTTGAAAGTCAGGTGTTGTTTTGCTCTTATTTTGGGGCTGGATCCGTGAATCTTGGTCGTAGAGTGATAAAAATTGTACCGCTGGAATCTGTAGATTCTCCGCTGTCCAGCCGACACGTGTTTTTTTTGTTTACATAATCACGCTGGCGCTCCGGTGCCACTTTTCAATGTGTGCGCTGTGACGGTTTTTTTCCGCTCCTGCTGTTTGATCAATCGTTGTTTTAACTGTGTTTCGTGAACATAAGAATGATTTATATGAGCTTCTAGTTGAGTTTCTGACCTTTCTGTGGGTATGCAGCATGTCTGTGTTTGTTGAAGTTAGATATGGTTTTATGACTTAAGTCGCTGCGTGTGACGCTGCCCTCGGTACCGGGGGCAACCGTGAAGAAGAGGTTAAATGATGATATTTCTGATGGTGATGGTGATGGTGGTGGTGTACTCACTTCTTCTTAGAGCCTCTGCCGATGAAGATGCTTCCAGAGAAGCGGGAGACGAGGTAGCTGGTGATGCCGAGATGAGACGCCAGAATGTAACCAGGACTGTACCTGACGCAGTATTTCTAAAGATAACACAAAAACACATACACACACTCTCAGGCATGTATAAATAACAAGAGGCACACGGAAACTCTCAGACAAACGTGCACTGCGTCTCTTACATGCTGATTCTGGATCAGGGACTCCAGCTGCGGCTCATGCGGCACGTTGAAGACGACACGTACTCGGCCGTCTTTAATGACGTCGCTGGAATCCTGCACCTGTTCAGCCAGAGACAAAAACAAATGAGAGAGTGCATCACAAATGATGGATATTTAAAATGGTAACTGTGCAGGAAGTTGCTCATTATTGCAATTCAATATACCGAGTCATGCTTACATGTTGAGCTTACATACGTGGAACGAGAGGTTTGGCGGCATCACAAAAACACAGATAACAAATCACGTACCTCTCCCATGGCACCGTAGTACGGGTTTCCCACCATGAAGACCGTAGTTGATTGGGGGAAGAGGTCATCTAAGCTGTTAAAAGAGGTCAGTGCTGAGAAGAAGGCCTTGATGTCCTGAGGAAAAAGAAGAGTGGATGACTGTGAATGCACATAAGTGTTAATGTAGTGTGATAATAGTGTGATTTTTACACAAAGTCCAATGGAACTTCAAGGCAAGCACACCGTCTTATTAAAGGACTCATATTATACCCTATTTCTCCAAGTGAATCTAGTTCCCTGGTGTCCTAATGAACAGGTCTGTGACATGCTTTGGTCAAAAAACCTTCAGGATGAAGCACCACAGCAGTTCAATCACTCTGCCAAAACAGCCCTGTTCAGAACGCTCGCTTTTGAGTGTCTGTCTCTTTAAATATGCAAATGAGACACAGGAAACCACGTCAGCGTCTTTGAGGCTCCGGCAGCTAACAGCGGTTAGCATTTGGAAAAGCCATCATTTGCCGACTCTCGCCGGCACATTGCCGTCGTATATAAAATGTAAATCCTCAGAGGAAGTTGGAAGTTTGTGTAGAACTCTGTGCTGCACTGCGCAGCCAAGAATAGAACACTTTACAGACTTCCGCTCTTCCGGACACTATTGCCCTCGCCTGCACTCGCGCAGTTTTTAGGGACAAAGCGAGACAACAATTCCAGAAATGTGTCATTGTGCCGTAGCGATGAGTGCGGAAGTCAACATCGTGTTTATCTCCTGTACTTAGACTGAGGCGGACCACAAAAACATGACCGAGTCGTCTTTGTTCACACTTTGCCGACTCATAGGGCCTCCAGAGTCCCAAATATAAGTATTGAAATGATTAAAAAGTGGATTTGGCATAATATGTCTCCTTTAAAGCTTAGCCGCTTATACCGTTTGTTTTCATGAGATTTGTCTGTGTGTGTGTGTGTGTGTGTGTGTGTGTGTGTGTGTGTGCGAGCACCTTGACGATGGTCTGGAGGGCAAAAGGGAGAACTTGTTTGGACCACTGCTTCTCAAGTTCCACGGCTCCATTGGCTTTGGGGACAAACTTCCTTCCCGTCAGCAGCTGGCCGTACAAAACCACTGACGTCTCGTTCACAAAGATGCCTTTCCTCTTCTGGTAACTGTGAGAGTTCAAAAAGAAAAAAAAATCAGTTATATCAATCATGAGCTTTGTTATTGTAGTTTAAGGGTCTCGCAGACCTGTTTTTATTTATTTTTTAAACATTTACATAATGAAAAAATTATACATATATACAATTTTTTTTATTTGTCTTACTGTTCTGTGATTCCCTGGACATCTTTCACCCACTCCTTCTGCTCCTTGTCAGACAGACAGGTGACTTTGGTGGGAGGAGGAGACGTCGGCCTGTCGTACACTTTCTGGACGCCCGCTGGTTCCTGGAGGTAAAACCTACAGAGCACAGAGAAATCATTTATGATTCAAATAAATACAGAAAAAAAATAAACTTAATGCTACCACACAATTAGCACAGACGACACACATGCTGCATTTAGTCAACGCTAATGAGATTACTAGACGTGTCATCATCTCAATATTTCCAATGGCAGCAGGCAGCATTACATTGTTAGAGGTTAGGACTGTGCACTGTAAAATACAATAGTGAAACGTCGAATCAAATTGTCTTTTTCTCACTATGATTTAACTTTATAAAGCCTGCTGAAACACTTCTACTACAAAAAGCAGCTTTCATTCCAAAAAGGTGAGACAACAAATACATTTTCCGTTTGGCGATTGATTTAAGAGAGGCACAAACGATGCATTTCCCCCTAATTCTTACTTGGTGTCTCCATCTGACACTGCAATGATGCGCGCCTCCTCCAGATGAGGCCAGTTCACGAACACGGACTTCCCCAGCACTTGTGCGGAGACATCGTCACATATCTGGACGCGCAGAGGGGAAAAACAGAGAGTGGGCTTCAAGGGCTCAACAACAACAACAACAGAAAACGTTAACAGTTGTGCAAAGAATACGATCGATAAACAAACTTTACCGTCTCTTCTTCATCTCGGGAAAGAATCTCCAGCATCATGTTCTCTCCTCTGCTGCTCTGCTGGAACACGACCACTCCACTCTTCTTCTTATAGAACTGAACACAGAGCGCGGACGTGGACGAGAGGGAGAACGAGAGGAAAATAAATCGCCTAAAAATGGTGTGGTGTGAATTTGTCGTCGGTGTTATTATATTCCACTTTTGTTTGGTCTTCCTAAACAGGAACGATATTACATGATTTGTTGCACAGAGTCCGTCAACTGAACACAGGCTCTGTCGAGCACAACTATCAGACCTGACTGGGGGAGCGTTTGTGTGTATACAGCAGCAGTGCAGGGGTGGGCGGGTTTTTTGAGCAGGAGACTCGCTAATGAAGTAATCCACACGCATTTGGAGACCAGGCCCGATTCTAGGGAGCGTCAATTTACAGCCAGTTTCCATACTTTTTTTTTTTTTTTTTTAAACAAGTTAGTTTTAGACCAATAGAGACATATACATTAAATTAAATTAAATGAGTTTTAATAATTTGGTCCCTAAGAAATCTCAAATGGCACAGATCTCCTTTATTAAAACCTCTGTCATTTTACTCTGCTTCACTTCAGCAGCATCAAACTTGTGCAAAAAACTGCACAGCTCATGCGTTTTTGAGCTCCTACTGCAATATTTTGAAGGTGATATTTACTTAAAATGCAATATTTTTTTAGGCGAGAGAAAAAAAACCTTCATTTATGCTGTGTTCCATGTGCATTTACTCTGACACAGTGGCATCTACAGTAAAACTCACAAGCGTTATCTTTATTTTGATACCAAGATAACCCACATAGAGCTTGTAACTGCAGATATTTACTCTATTGAGTTTGGGCATGTCATTTTCGAGCAGGGACTCCAAAGAAGAGGGTCAGGGAAGAAGAGGTTAATAGCTCAATGTTGCTCTCGCCTCCATCAAAGAGATGTTTCATTATGACGACACTGAAAGCGCGCATACAGACACACACACACCTTGTGCTTGATGTGTTGCAGAGAAGGGAAGCCACAGAAGTACAGAGCTGAACGGTCCAGTCTCCTGCTGACGTGGTCCAAAGGCACCATCCAGGCGTCCATGGGGATGTTTGTAAACCTGTGCGAAGCAAACGTAGAACAGTTTAACGACATCTAACAGCAGCCTGCGGCTAAAATAAATGGCTGGAATTAATAGAAAAGACATTGGTGAACATTTAATACTGAAAACAATAACTTCATACTGTATAGGATCACGATATAAACTTTGAGGACTAAGAATGACCTCAATATAAATCAATATACTGTAGAGCTGCTTTCAGACATGTACTGAAGTATGTGGACGGCCGGACCGTACAAAAGTCACTCCAGATATTCTCCAGAACTTCTCCTGCCAATGTGGAAACAGACCACGAGAATCCCCAAACAATCTGCTATCGGGAATGTGTCCAACTCAGACAATCTCCTGCTGTCATCAGCTTAGAATGTGTCAACACCTCATTCTCAAAGTCCATGTCTGACAATGGATTGTGTTGGCTCACAGTCATTTTAAATCATTTACAGCATCATCCCAACACTGATCATTTCAAGTCACACAAAATTCTACATTCATGTGGATGAGGTGCGAGTCAACGAGCGTGTTTCTACCCGACGTGGCAGTGGACGATGTCGGGGAACAGCTGAGGCAGCAACGACGTGTACGCGAAGTCGGCCTCGCCGTCGTAAGAGTAGACGGCGCACTCCGTGTGTCGATTCCTGGACTTCTCCTCTTTGGTCAGCTGGTAATTGCAGGGATCCATGGCTGCGAGTAAACACCGCTGTTCACCAAACACAAACATGGTGGTTATATCGTTAGGTGTTTTTTCTTTTTTCCTCAATATTATTTTCTCCAATTGTTGCGAGTGTGAGTTTACCTCATCTATGAAGGGGATGAGCACCACAGCCTCCCACTCCTGCTGCTTGCCGTTCAGGTCCGTTTTGAAGTCAAGTGGGTAGTACTCGATGATGGTGGAATTTTCACTGGTCATCAGGTGCTGAAACAATGACATCGATATATGATCATCTTTAAGTTTGAAGACATATTTTCGATCAACCAAGGCTTTGTTTGGGCTGTCCAAAAGAATGGAAGTCAATACTAGTCCCTAAAAGGAAAGGTGTGTGTGTGTGTGTGTGTGTGGTGTGTGTGTGTGTGTGTGTGTGAGAGAGAACGTTACCCTGTAAGCCTGAGGCAGCAGCTCCGCACTGGCAGCAGGCAGGACTCCCAAAAGCTGCTCAAAGGGCATGAAGGGTTTTCCAAGGTCGAAGGTTAATTTGAGGTGAGCGATATTCCTGATGTCAGACAGGAAGGGTGCGTAGTGGTAGGGGTAGTACCTATAGACACACACACACACACACATATATAAATATATACATATTATACATACTTTCATAAAAAGACTGATTCTGCTTCTGCTGGTTAGAGACACGTGAAACTTCACTGTGTGAAGCCACAATAAACGTACGAGAAATGAAATAGAATGGATTGAGATGTAATTACCAGCTCCAGGATTGAACTCCGTGGTAATAATAATGGAGAATCCACTGGATGCCTTCCACGTAACACTTGGCCTGTTTGGCAAGAAACTCACTGCAAATGGTTGAAAAAAACAGTTAACAGACAATTCTCACTGAAATTATGTGATTATTTTAGAAAAAAAAAGCAGACTCCCTTTACATTCTCTTTCTACTGTGCAAACACACATTTGAAAAGTGATACCGGTTTGTGTGTGCGTCTCATATCGTGACTCACTCAGACACGACGTCCACGCCCATCTTGGTCATATAGTAGGTGCGTTTGTACTGCCTGAACTCCGTTTCAAACATGTCGTCCTCCTCTTCCTCGTCGTCGGCCATCTTTCCTCCTCCAGTGACCCCGTCTGATGAGGTCAGCGCTGCCAGACAGAGGGAAGAATCCTACACGAACAAACAACTGATACATTACGGGGAACAGGTGTGCGGGGAATGTTTATGTGTTTGTTTTAAGTCACCGCATGTTTACCTCGGCCTTGTTAGAGCGTTTGCAGGCGGCTTCCTTCTCTGCTGCTCTTCCTGCCGCCTCGTTCAAGTATTTGTTTCCGACTTTACTCTCAAACCACTTCAAGTCCACAAACACCTCGCTGAAATGTTCCCGGTCAAACTGAGTGGAGGAGGAATGAGGAGACCGAAACATTATTGTTTACATATAAAAGACGCCCTGACCACTTCAGACAAAAAAATATCTAGATTCAAAGATTAATGGCGAGGTAGGGGATTATAGAAAAATCTGGCCTTGCAAAACAAATCTGCAAAATACTGTCCAGTAATTTACGTAAAGGTGAATGAAATAATTCTCTTAAAATAAAGTATAAATGTTTCTTGTTTATCCATTCAAAACCATATGAAGTGTATCATCGAGGTCATAAAGGTTTGGGAAACTTTCCCCTAAAACACACTTTTATGCCTCGATCACCTCCGTTCTGGTGAGAAAACAAATGTACTCTAAGCTTCACAGCAGGGACTCACCTCTGCAAGCTTCTCCATGTACTTCTCAAAGTTTCTGAGGTTTAGATGGCCGTTCTCGTTCAGATAACCTGGGGCAGAAACACAATGTTTGTTATTATTACGATTCAAAGAAAGACAGAGAGAGAAAAGGAGAACTTAACATACATTACAACTTTTCCACAACAAGGAAAAGACTTGGTTTTCAAATGTTTTGCCAGGATTTGTGTGTGTGTGTGTGTGTGTGTGTGTGAGCCTCACCCCCCACACTGGGTAGTACACTGATGTAGGTCCTGTACAACAGTGGCAGAGCATCGTGGTTGATGTGAAGATGAGGGAGGTGAGGGATGAAATCGTTTCCCACGAGGAAGCCCATGAGGATCCAGTCGTCTATTATTCGCTCCAAGTCATAATCAGAACCAATGTGATTCTGAAAAAAGCAAATATACATTAAAAAAAGCACAAATAAAGTAATAAAGCAGAACAATGTAACGACCGCTGAAACTAATAAATGTATCCGTTTCACAATCCAAAATGATTCAGTTCATTCATTGTCATATGGAGCAAAGAAACAAATATCAGAGAACCTGTTTTAATTATTTAAATTAAAACAGTGTATGTGTGTGTGTTTTACCCTGAGCGGAGAGAACTCATAGTCGATGTACTCCCTCATCAGAGACAAGTGAAGTAAGTGAAATGTCGTCTCCTCTGGAGCTGTTATCCTGGTTGAGACCAAAAAGAAAGACGAGAGCAGAGTTTAGACAGAGGAAAAACAAAAAAAAAAAACTCAAATGGTGTATAGTGTGTTGCTGTCAGGAAATGACTGCAACACATTTGATATCACAGTAACCTGAAGTGGTGATATTTCACCCCAGAAACAAAATGAACGACGACGACGACGACTAGAAAAGCATGTCACACCTTTTCTGAGATTTCTTTCCTCCGAAGCGGACTTCTTCTCTGAGCAGGGAGAAGTTCGGCTCGTGGCTCGTTAAACCCAACATTATCTACGACACAGAGAGCAAAACTGGAAATCAACATTCTACACATCGAGACAACTGTCTGTATTCAAACTAAATTAACCTTTAAAAGAAGGAAAGTAGGATTTCAAAGGGTTGTTTATGTTTGAACATTGCAAAGTAAGAACAAATACATGTCGATCAGTGTTGGGAACAAGATCAAAAAGTTCCAAATATATTCCAAAATAATTAAGGTTTGTTTGTAATGTTGCTCTTATTCTGCTTTATTACATTAATTGTGCAGTTTAGGCCAAAATAAGCCTTTTAATATTTGTTTTTGGTCGCCGATTTTGAGAAATGTGTGTTAAACTAGTTTTTAATTCAAGAATAAAACAAACAGAAATAATTATTGAGAAATTCAAAACAAAATGTAAAACAACACGAATATTTACTGAAAATAATTTAAATAATAAAACAAATTCTGCATGAAAATAAGTAAAAAAAATGTGTATAATATATAAAAAAGCTCCAAACACCAGCAAGTAAATAACAAATTATGTCATGTTAATAACAGAAATGTTATTATTGTATCATCATATTTCAGTTTACTATCTTCTTGTGAGGCGTTGAGGACTAAACTCATACATTTCAGGTCAATTATATCCAATTAATTGTCTTAAAACGTTAGACGGATAATATCAATCAACTATACCAGGTCGGCATCCAGGCCATAAAGGCAGTGACGGGTGTTGGGGTCGTGACTGGGCTTTGAGTTCTCCGAGCGAATAAACTCCATGATTTTATGTTCTCCTTCCCCTGGGGTCTGTAAGGAGAAAATCACACTGTCAGCACCAACAATATTTACTGCAAAAAGTGAAAAGGGGGATTTAAAAACACAAACCTCGTGACCAGAAAGGTAAACTCTGACATTCTGCCACATCCTGTCCGTGGAGAGTTTGTTGTGGACAAAATATTTCAGCTGCTCCTGAAGTCTCGCCATGAATTCAGTACCTGGAGAGAGGATGCGATTTCAATGAATATAACATTAACTGAATCATAAATACACTCTATACATTGTTAATGTGGTAAACGACTATTCTGGCTGCAAACGTCTGCAATGATGTTAGCACAGCTGAAAACAGTTTTGCTGGCTCTTTGGCGAAAGGGGAAAATTATTATTTTGAATAAAATTCATTATCTCTAATCTTGTCAATGTCTTGACTATATTTTCTATTCATTTTACAACTCTTTTGATGAATAAAAGTGTGACTTTTAATGGAAAACACAGACAAACTGTATAGGTGACCCCAAACTTTTGAACAGTAGTGGATATACAAGGTTTGCTGTGAAAAGTATTAACAAGACAGGGATTGAAACATAGTCAAAACTAACTGCACACGTTCTCTCCTAAAACTGCTCACTCCCCCATACCAAAGTCCATAAAGAAAATGTGTGTTTTTAGCTCATGGGGACACAGGAGTTGCAAGTCTACTACGGCACATTTGCACTTCCTAATATTTCCTGTGTGCTGTGATGGAAAATTGCAGATTATTCCCCTGGTATTTGGTGCAGGGAGTGAGCGGTTTACAATCCAAAACAACCATCAGTATCTTGTTTGAAGAAGGCGAGATTAAAAAGGCAAACACATTCTTAAGATAGTGTACACTTAAACAGGTGTGGGTTTAAGTAGGTGAGGCTTGACTAAAATCTACTCAGGGGTTTCTGGTTCGATTCCTGGTTCCTCTACTCCTGCATGTGAACGTGTCCTTGAACAAGACTTCAAAATACCTCTGTGAATGTATGATGGGAATGTGAGTGGTTACTGTATATACAATACACCTCATTCATCATGTTTGGGCCACTTGGGAATATCTGACTGCAGTGTCAAATTGAAAAGATATACAATTACATTTATAGATTTAGATTTTTTCTTGTATAGAGAGTTAGAAAACAAACGAACTACACTCAAATTCTCAGTTTGACAATTTATACTTGTGGTGTTAAGTCTCTGCAAAGATGGAGAGAGCTTCCCTACCAGGAGTGATACAGTTTGAATCGAAGCGAGCCTCTGTAGGAAGGACCTCTCCTTTGTCCAGGGCCTTTTTTATCTTGTCCTCTGCTTCTTTGGCAGACCTTAACAAAAAAACAACAAAAACACACACAGCATCAGGTTAGAGTCAAAGGCTTGTGTTGAGTTTCTGTCTGCAATCTGGTTTCTTCAGCAATGATAATTTAGCATGTTTGAGGCTCACCCAGTCGAGTAAACGGACAATTCTAATGACATACATCTTTTATAAACTACAGAAATTATACCAGACGGTGTACAAATATATTTGGAAGCACAGTTTAGTCATGAAATGAAAAGCTACTTCAGTTATATTTAACAAACAATCCTGTTCACGTGTTTAGGAGGTTGAGGAGAGGAGCAAGTACATGTTAAGACTGCAACTAAACCCTCACCAAAGCTAATTTCCAACAATCGATCCATCATTTTAACTGTTGATTAATCAATAAGTGGTTCATAAAGTTTCAGAAGAAAGAGGTCCTTGAATGTCTACTTTCGTCAATAAACCAAATATATTCACTTGACATTGATGGACCAGCCAATTACACCATTAGCAAAATAGTTTAGTAGTTGATAACATGATTTATTGACTAAACGTCACAGTTGTTCTTCTTTTATTCTGAAAAATACTTAATACCAATAAACAACTAATTAAATCAAGTTCTCTGATTTTTCAGCTTATTAAATGTTTAGTTTGTGGACAAAACAGGACATTTCAGACCAAACAAGTAATCACTTAATCAAGAAAATATTCAACAGATTAATCAATTGTGAAAATAAATGAGTAAATATAAATTTAAATTCCAATCTGTCCGTGTTCCTTGCATCATCTACCTGAATCTCCTCCCTCTCTGCTGGTTCATCTTCGCCCTTGGTGCCACACCGTCCACGGCCATGAAGAAGACCTTGCGAGGCTTGATAATCCTGAAGAGCACCTCCAGGTAATGGAAGATGTCGGCAAAAATCTTTTCCTCAGAGATACGAAAGTGGACATCCTCGTCGTTTGGGTGGGAACACTGGTGGATAATCCCATTCATGTCCAGGTAGAGATTATCAAACTCTGGGATCTGAGGAGACACAGAACAAATAAATATATATAATGCAACGACTATGGTTAAATAGTATGTAAAATATAAGTTATATACAAGTGTGTGGTTGTGTTTACATTCGTTGACAACCAAGTTTGTGTCCCTCTCCCACTCTGCACAATATCCAAACCTAATTCTCCGCTCATAAACCTCAGGTCATGTCTGAAAACGGCGGCGTATGAACCAGGAAACAGGGTATACTTCATGTGACAACCTTTGGTTGTCATTAAGAGAAAGGATGTTTGTCTTTGTCACAAGCCAGAAGCATTCTAGTAGGATCCTCTCACCGAATGCAGACAATGAATCCCAAAACATCTAACTACAATGACAAAAACAACGTTAGTAACACGGGGTGTTATTTTTAAGTGACGGCCCTCAAAGATGTTAAAGGTGGACATAAACTATAGTTTGTTCAATATAAAGACAGTTGCATGGGAACCGGAGGACAATATACAGTATTCTCACAGCTGTGGTCAAGAGCGCTTACAATAACTTGATCATAATTTATTTCAATTATCAGGAAACCCATTAATAGGGCAAAATGCTCATTCTGCATCCACTTATTCTGAATCTGAAACCTTTTGTTTTTATTTAAATGTGGGTATACTTTGTTACTTGACTAAATTGTAACATTGCATCATTCTGTAAGTTCTGAGAAAACGCATTTTTCTGAAAGCTTCCAGACACAAACAAAAGATAAAGAAAGCCTCGCCCATTTACTTTTACAACACCAAAAACATCGTATTTTCGCAATTATAACAAACAATATTTCAAATTGCACTTATTGTTGGAGTTTCTATACTTTAACACTGTCTACATCTTTATGATTGTCTATTGCAGTGTTGTCTTATGCAATGAGTGACACATAGAAGTGTGATACAGCTGATGAAACTGCTGCTTCAGCACTGAAACACTATCTCCCTCCTCACTACAGAAGGAACTAGGTCACTAAAGTTCAGTCCAGTTCAGGCTGAAGGAGCCTAAAAACCCGTGTAATGTGAGGACGACAAAAAATATTCTAATTTTTCCCCCCAAATGAACCACAAATTGTAAAAATCCTCAAAATAAATAAAGCCCCGGTGGCTGTAAACTAGCTTTTCATTTCTGATTACTTTACAGCTCAGCTAACCGACTGCGTTAGGTGCTAATTGTGACCCAGAATGTTCTTTCAAAACAAAGACATAAATAAACACACATGGTACGTTATGTTCATTTTGCGCCCATTTTAATGTGAAAATGTGAACACGTAGAAGACCAAATTAGTGCACATTTGCGCACTAATGTTACGTTTGAAACGAATATACGTGATTAAACTGAGGCAGACTTGGCTTGCTAACAAAAGCGCTGCTCTGTGGCCGGATATTAACAGAGTAAAAACCTACGTGGAATCAAACAAAAGTTCCACGCTCTTCTACATTTTTGTTGATAGCCGGGAGCTAGCGAAGCTAACGCCCGGGAAGCTAACGCTATGTTTCTCACCTGATGTTCCTTGACAACTTCACTGAGACACGGGTAGCGCTCCGAGATCCATCGGTAAAATTTCGGAACCCCCATCTTCACCTCGAAACCTTCAGAGTCGGGGTCGAGTGTATTTTAAAGTCAAACGTGGAAACAGAAAGCCGGGGATAGCGAAGACAACTTGCTTTGACTGGAGTCGGGTTTTGTTTCCGGCGGCCTCTAACTTGCCATTTGTCTGTGGTCCGTCTGCGAAAACGTTCCGCCGCTACACGCAAAACAATCGTTCCCATTACTGATGATTTTTTTTTCATTAGTTTTATTTTTTATTTAGCTTTGCCTTTTTGGTTTTTGAAATAATATCGCTTTTAAATGTAGTTGTTAATTTTTATGTTAGTATTTTTTTATTTATTAAATTTGTTTCGTTGTTGTTATCTATCTATTTGCTGCCACCTTGTGGCCATGTAAAGTAAAGTACATATACTTTACCCCCATTTATTTTTGCTTTTCTCACATCCAAACCAGATGATTTTGAGTTAAATAAAAATAATAAAATAAAGATGTTAAAATAAAATATCTCATGCTGTTTCAGTGACACTGGAATAAAACAACATTATTGTTCATTTTTAGTATTAAAAGTACAAATACCAGGTGTCCATATAATCCCATTCTGGCCTGTGCAGTTGGATAAATATGGACTTAAATAATGTCTTAATTTTTTATCTTATTGAACATAAAAAGTACTGAAAACAAAGAGGGACACTCAAAAACACAAAAAACACATGGTCAATCGCAGTCAACAATGATAATTTAGGTGTACTTGGCACAACATTTCTAGAGGGAATAGTTTGTATAGTTAACTTGGAAAAGTTATTGCACGTATATATTTATTAAAGCATGTAAAATAAGGACAAATTAAACATTTATGGTGCACACAACCTTTCACTTTTTCACAGAATCCCACAGGAATTGGGCACACACATCAATTGTGATATTAAACTCCAGTAATTAATGATCTTGAGGCCTTAATAATGGACAAAATCAGTGATTACTGTATATAATGAATGTGAGATAAATATGAACACATGTACAGAGCTGTGAATGGGACTCCTTTGACGGGGCGTTTAGAGAAAACGTATAATTCACTTTATTGAACCGTTCTTTGAGCGTCTCTGCAGATGTCGAGCTGTGAAAACTTTGTTTTTACCCATCTGTCATGTCATCAGAGAAGACGACATCACAGAGATTCCAAAAGTGTCAAAGTGGAAGTCTCTCCTTGCAGGAATATTATGGTTTTCACACGACATATTAACGGCCACCGGTGTAAAGACAAACAGTCTGTGGCTCTCTGGTGTTTTCCGTTAATACGGACGCGTTCTGGGAGACTGCAGATTGAACAGATTTACAAGGGCCCCGAGCGCCCCCCCCCCCCCACCCCCCCGCGAGACCAATCACGGACGGTAAACACATAACTCTCGCACAACAACGCTCGGGAGGAGGCTAAAAGTGCCAAACGGATCACGCAAGAAAAACATAACCAAACCAGACAAAAATCGTTTGGAAATAATTTATTCAGTTATACAAATACAAAACACCTCTCTCACTCAAGTCATCATAAAACAGGCAGGTCCTTTGGCCGCGTTTTGGCCAAATCGCCATGATGTGTCGACGTGGATCTACGCTCCACGGGAAACCCCGACAGCAGTTACAATGCAGCTCGGATTGGGTTTTTTTTTACCTACAGTTTATGTGAAGAGAAACTCCATTGCTACTTAAGAAAATATGATTCCGTGAGGTTTTTGTATTCTTTGACCCCCCAATCCCCCTTTTACCAACAAGCAGCCGACATGTGGAACGGAAAAACATAAGTCCAGTTTGATGCAGCACTGCAAATCAACGCGCTCAGTTTACACGAGGAAAACAAATTGCGATCACAGACGGAAATCTCATTTTGTTTTCGATAGCAACAGAAACATCGGTTGGATAGTTTCCCCCCATAATCCATTGGTGCCAGAAAATGAACTGACGATACGCTCGACAGAATGAAATTCAAGTCATATTTATTAAAACTGGTTTCTCCCAATCGGAACAACACATAAATACACACAAGGAATGAGATGGACGTCGACAAACGAGGGGAAATGTGTGTGTGCGTGTGGGGGGGGGGGGATGGTGGAGGACAGGGGGGTTTAAAAGCTTCACGTGAAAACATATTTGCATGTCATTTTCGTCTTTGTGCTTTGGCCTTTAAAAAAAAGAAAGAAGGGAAAATGCATCATCACACGAGTAGCGTTTGGCTGGATGTACCCTCAGAGAGCAACAGCTTAATTAAAAAGGTAAAAGTTTTTTGATTTGACCTAAAACCATAAAGCGGTGTTCTATTGTAGGTGATAAACAAACAAACAAACAACAACAGAAAAAAAGCTTTCTAAAGTCTCTTGTTCCATTTTGTGTGCCCGAGCTCGGTCCTCGTCGCGTGGACTCGTCCCGTACGTCCCTTTTTTTTTTTTTTACTGCCGTCCTAAATAGTGTAGCTCGCTTAAAATACGACGGGCTTCAAGCTCTGCGTCCTCACTGTGATTCAGGAGCAGGAAGCCGCGGGAAGTTCTCCCCGCGTCAGTCCGACTGAGCCTCGAGCAAAAAAAAAACCAAGCAGACGGTCGTCCCGTCGCTCACCTCTGAAGACGCACGTTCAGACGAGCTCCAGTACCTGCACAGAGAGAGGGAACACAGCGCCGTTACGTTACCTCTGCGGCTCCTTTAAGGTCCGTTTACAGACGTGTTAGAGTTATAAAGATTAGTCACGAGGCAGAAAATCAGTCACGTCAATAAGTCAAAATGTCTAACACTAAAAACGGATGTGGATTTCATTAATTCGTTTTTTCATGCTGCGTTCCATTTGTGGTGTGAATACTTTTATCATTAATGAAACTTCATTCTGTCGCATTTGTTTGACAGTAAAACGTCTCATACAGTTCTCAAACATTGGGTGTTTATCTCTTAGGTCCATAAACACATTTGGTCAATTATCCCTAGATTTTAGTTATAAAGATTTGTGTTTTGTTTGTTTTTAAATAACAGGCATTCAAATTTAATTTTACTCAATCAGAAATTATTTGTTCACCAATTCTAAACATTATATGCTATCATTTGGAATCAATGTCCAATTAAGGTTCCAATCCGATCCAACTTTATTTATAAAGCACTTTAAAAACAAAAGCTGAAACAAAGTGCTGTACACCAGAGGTGAATAAATAAAAAACATATGATATGAGAAGGAATGGTAGTTTTTTGCATAATTATTCTGATTTTCATTTGAATAACACAATTAAAATGATCACTGTGTGATATTTTTACAGACAAAAATATTTTCTTCAGTCTGTAGAATATTTAAGGTAAATTGGCAAATTTAACACAGATTCTGGCTTTAAGAAAAATAGCAGTAGGACGTATTGATTTGATTTAAAAAAAATAAATTCAATTAATTGTCCAGCCATATTTGTTCTTGTTCTTCATTTTTAAAAAGTGGAATCCCCAAAATATAAGTTTTGCACGAACCTTGATTGTTCCTTGACTGTTTGCAGCAATCAGCACATTTGACTCCTGAAACAAAGACAAAAAACAGACGATTAATTAAGTTTAAGTGACCTTTTAAACACCTGTGGTTCACGACGACGTCAGAGACCCTTTACTGAATTGACCAAATCACGAACGAGAGAATAAAAGCGTTATAATAACGAAGTGAACTCACTCCGTCGGGCAGCGCCCTCCAGCACACGGCGCTGACAAACTCGTTGGTGTCGTCCTCCTTCTTGTCTTTGTCCAGGACGCTCTTCACCGTGTCAAACTTGAAGGTTAACAACGTCTTAGAAAGTCCTTTGTAGTAAAGGTACAGGGAGTTGTTCTCGCTGCCTGTAGAAACACACACACACGTGCACAAAAAAACAGAAAATGTTACAGTCACACTGGTGTTTGTTGGCATTTCTGCCTAAAGAGACAAAGAGGGGAATGTGGTTATCAGTAAATAAGGTGATTATATCGCCAAAGTGAGCAGAGATGTCACTGGTTTGATGCTCAAAAACTAGATACTGAAGAAGAAAGGTGCTCAGGAGGACGGTAAAGAGAAGCTTGTGCAACATCAGTCAGTTCAGAGTCAGGTTTGGTGATAGTTTGTGTTCGAGGTGGATAACACTGAAGCAGAGAAGTGCTTTCTGTTCGGTGCTGTCCAGCGTTTTTATGCACCAAAATGTTGACGCTTAAAGGGATAACTGCTTTTTAAAACAGCGTATTCCTATTGTGTATTGTAACTTTCGTGTTAGAAGTACTTGGCTTCAAATTTACCCAAGTGACACAAACTTAAAGGTGCATTTTGTAATAAATCTAAAGCAACTGGCCGTAAAATCCTCCTAATATGTCACAGAGACTCAGGAATAATGTTCATGTAACGAACTGACCTCACCAACAACAACAGTACAAGGAACAGACAAAATATTTGCATTAAAAAAAAATCTTTTAAAGACCGCAAATCATGTTTATGTTTTGAAATCATGTTTTGGCGTCATGTGGCGCCACCTACCGCCATCTACCAATCATTGCAGTCAGAGTCTCAGCTGCCGAGCAACCACAGGTTGCCAGTTATGTCTGAGAAAACGAAATCTGAAAGACCTCGGTATTTTGGATTTGAGTGTAGTAACCATTTTTGGCCACATTCTTACATTTGGCGCCTTTAACCTAAAACAGGCTGCATCAGTTACCAGAAGCTCCTGTGTCTCTGTGAGGTAAAAACGCTGATTTCCGCGTTGGACTTCATGAAACAATGAGAGTTTTTGCCTATTCGTTTAGTTCCCATCTCAAGCGGCCTGTTCAGCGCAGGGATCATTGTTCCTACGCGGACCGTTTTAGCAGACGCACATACGGATTTCAGCTGGCGCGATGGCGGAGACGTGAGAGAGTAAAACAGCCCGTAAAAGGCGCTTAAACAAGAAGCCAACACGGTGCAGTGGAACCACTGCAAACCACAACTGGCGTAACCACAACAGCACGTCCTCAATGATTCAGTATCTGAGCCGATAGCATCCAGTTGCTAATGCTAACGCTGCCAGCGCATGCTAAACATTTAATGTAGCTTACTAGGGCTGCAGCTATCGAATCTTTTTTTAATCAAGTATTCTGCCGATTATTCCTCGATGAATCGAATCATTTTTCATCGCAGCTCTTCCCGTCTCCGTTGTCCCTTGACGGAGTGACGGACACTTAAAAAATATTCCCTGCAGCCAGAGACGACACAGGTTCTGCGTTGACGCAGAGGACTCTGCGTAGCCTACGCAGAGCACTTTACGCAGGAGTATGAATTGGGCTTAATTCGCCAGTGAATGCTCACCACAGGCGACGTAGTCTCCATTGGAAGCCAGGCCCACAAAGTTCTTCTCGTTGATGTGACCCTTGAAGGAGCGCAGGCAGTGGGTTTTGTTGACGTTCCACAGCTTCAGCTGGCTGTCCGTCGAACTGAGAATAAAGGAAAAAAGACACGTCACACAAAGTCGTGACGTCATTTCAAGCACAACAATTGTTGTAATTGTACAATTGTACACGTGGTGCCAAAATGTCTTACGCTGAAACAATTTCCTCTCCGTTGACAAACTTGGCGTAAGACACCGCTTTCCTGTGGCCTTTGAACACCATGATTGGCTGCTTAGTGTTGCGGAGATCGTAGTAGTGGACACAGTGATCTTGAAAAATAAGAAATGGCATGTGTTCAAGAGACGGTCGTACCGCTGTACGACGGCATCATATATCACTGCTCTGCGGGGGAAGACGTTTCCTCATCTGGATAACGTTTGATAAAAAGCGCTCCTCGTCTTACCTGCACAGCCGAAGGCCAGATGATATCTGGAGGTCGGGCTGAATTTAACGCAGCACACATTTGCTTTGGCCTCGATGCTGGCTACAGAGTTGTCGAGATTAGTTGACCATAACTTCACTGGAAAAAAAAGGAAGGAAATAAGACACACGAGGACATTAGGACATTAGTCCCTCGGTTAAAGCACAGATGAATAAAAAGGGGCTAGATATCTGGAAGACGATCTAATAAATTAAACTCAAATCACCTTTAGCGTCATCAGAACCAGAGGCTAAGAGCTTGGGGTCCATCAGGTTGAAGTCGACGCTCCAACACCTTTTTTCATGCTCCTGAAAAGAAAACACAGGAAACTTTGGAAACCTGCCACAGTTTATTATAATTACCGTTTTAAACATCTCAATTTTAAGGAGATATTCTTCATATATTAATGTTTTGCTTTGTTTGTTTGATTCAGTCAAAATAAATGTTCTGCTCATATACAGCGTGTTGTACTGGTAGATGATTTACTTAATTCTTCCGTCTCTACCTCATCTCCCTCTTGTCCTTTCGCTGTCCCCCATTTTTCCTTTTAACCACAACCTGTCTAGGCAGATGGTTGCACATCTTTGAGTCTGGAGATTTCTTCCCGTAAAAAGGGAGTTTTTTTTTCTCTCCACTGATGCCAAGTGTAGAGTTTAGATCAGGGGTCACCAACGTGGTGCCCGCGGGCACCTGGTAGCCCGCAGGCAGCCAATACGGTGCCCGCGGGCTCACTTCACTTCACCTCACTTGCATGTATCCGTATGATCGCTCAGTAAAATATCTTTGATATTGTTAATAAAAACTGGTAATCGTTAGGAGTAAGCATTGGAAATAATGTGTATGCAGTTGAATGCATAATATTAATCATTTAAATGGTAAACAAACAAAAAAATATTATATGGTAGCCCTCCATATTATTTTTTACCCTTAAGGTAGCTCTCTGTCTCAAAAAGATTGGTGACCCCTGGTTTAGATTCTCTGGGTCAGGCCCTTGATCGAGCATTTATGTTTTTTCTCCCTCGGCGGCTCTGTTATCGTTGTAAATTAGACTGTGGCAGCAGGTACAACAAGCTCCCGCTGTGGGGAGGACGTGGACGTACCGGTACATTTACAGGCTCACGTGTTAAAAGAATTGTCGGGTTTAAATCGGGCTCGTAATTACAGTTAATGTGTCGGGCCGGGCTCGGGTACGGTCGGGCTCGATTTTTTGTGCCCGATCTAAGCTCTAGCCTAGCGTTTGCTCATTGTGTGAACTGTTGGGTTTCTCTGCTCTGCATGATGTACGGAGCCTTGAGATGATGCATGTTGTGATTTGGCGCCATACAAATAAAATTGAATTGAAATTAATTGAATTTTTTTCCGGTCCCATAGCGATCCACATCACAGTTGATGTGCAAAGGCCTTTAGAATCACTGAATCTTAGGCATCATACCTGATAAACCTTGGATCTCTGGCCAGTGAACCCATCCCACAGGATGACCGTCCCCTCGTAGTCGCTGCTGGCCAGAAGGTTCTTGTGATAGCTGCTCCAGCTGATACAGCTGCGACAGAAAACAACACAGGGGTTTTAACACGGTGACTCAGCGCCGCCGTGGGCTGTAAATGTTTGGTTATCATAGTTGGGATTCTAACGTTTGTTCCTCACCTGATTTTGGAATTGCAGGTCATTTCGTTGACAGGGTAGTGGATGTCCACCGCGTCCTGGATCACAGTGCCGTACTCAAACACCTTGATCTTCTTGGTCACACCAGCGATGGCGAAGTAGTCGCAGTCTCGGTCAAACTCAATACTGAGAGAGAAGTGAGGACAGGGTCAACACTTAACACTTAAAATAATGATAATATAATAGTAGATTAAGACGGCGACAGGATGACTAACAATTACAGTAATGTCCGTTAAGCCGTATTTAAAGGAAGCAAAATAATAATTCAAGAGGTTTGTGTCTTTATATAACATGAAAAAATGAGAACCAATGTAGAACATTAACCCAATTAACTGAAATTATGTGGAAAAAGTAAAAAAAATAAAAAAACGTACAATAGTCATAAAAGTAGTAATTTAGAGCAGTATTTACTCACGATATCTATATGGGGAACCACGTTTTAAAGGTGACAAACTGTTGTGACCAATAAGGACAACATAAATTGTGAGTGCAAATATAACCTACTGCTATAATCTTGAATTAGTTCAGTAAATTCATTAAAAACATATCTAAAATCTTATGGAATCACTGATTATCATCTGATCAAGTGATAATCGTCTTGTTTTCTTTCCCATTTCGTCTCCTTTTATTGTCTTTTTACTTTTTATTCTTCTGCTTATTTTATTTTATTTAATTTTATATACTGCTGCTCTACGTCCTCAACACTGTACACTGCTGGAAATCGAATTTCCCCGAGGAAGTAATCCCAAGGGATCGATAAAGTCAAGTTGAAGTCTTCTTTCGCAGACGGCTCTTCTTGTACAGGAGAAGCTAAAATATCCGTGTAGGTTTTTTTCCTGTTGTCTTTTTACCGGTTGCATATTCGCACAACGGTTTGCGATGTACAGCCAATTATGAACAATCAAGACTTTTTTTTCCACACCTGGAGACGATACTGGAGCCGTTGTAGAGGTCACTGGCGTAGGAGAGCGTCGCCAGCGGCCGCACAGAGTTGTAGCGCGTGAACTTGGACAAACACTCCATGAAGTCATCGAGCTGGTTCAAGTTCCTGCCTTCGTCTGAACACAAACACACGGTGTCTGATTATTATCATTATTATTATTATTATTATTATTATTGCGATTAGCCGACCATGAGGCCAGCATTAAAACCTTTGAGACCCACCGCTCTGTGGGATCCGGGTACCTGTGATGCGTGACATTTTGTTGGAGAAGTAGCACTGTTCCAGATCCTCAAAGTGAGCCGTCAGCCTCTTTCTTCTCGACGCCAGCGTGCTGTTGTACCAGGTCTGTCGTTTCCCCTGAGAAAAACACACACAATTCAAGAGGGCAGTGAAAATCATGTAAAATTAAATGTTATGTTAAATTGGACTGGCAAATTGGGGCAAGAGTAAAGTCCAGCTTCTTCCACCTCAGGCAGCTGGCAAAGGTGAGGCCATTTCTGTCTCAAGAACACTTTGAAACAGTAATCCATGCCTTTGTTACATCTCGGCTGGATTACTGTAATGCTCTGTATCTTGGAGTCAGCCAGTCCTCCCTCTCACGTCTCCAGTTGGTCCAGAACGCTGCTGCTCGCCTCTTAACTGGAGCACGTAAGAGGGAGCACATTACTCCCATTTTGGCCTCCCTTCACTGGCTGCCTGTGCATTTTAGAGTCCATTTTAAGATTCTTTTATTTGTTTTTAAATCTTTAAATGGTCTTGCCCCGCCTTACCTCTCTGAGCTTCTCCATCCTTACACTCCTGCTCGGTGCCTCAGGTCAGCTGACCAGCTGCTCCTGGAGGTACCGAGGTCTAAACGGAAGCTCAGAGGGGAAAGAGCTTTCTCCATTGCGGGTCCCAAACTTTGGAACGCCCTCCCGCTTCATATAAGACAGGCCCCCTCACTGTCCATTTTTAAAACTCATCTTAAAACACATTTTTATTCTTCTGCGTTCAACTCAGCATGAGACTCTGCTCTTGTTTTAGTGTTTTATTTTTTTCATTGTTTAAATTTTTTCATGTTTTATAGTTTTATTGTTTTTTATTTGTTGAAACAATGTTATTTTTTTATCGTTTTTTATTGTTTAAACATTGTTATTGTTTATATATATATATATATTTTTTTGTTTTATTGTTTTTATTTTGTCTCCTATGTTTTATGTGCCATGTTTTATATATTTAATTCTTAAACACTTTGTACCAGCTATAGCTGCCTAAAGCGCTCTATAAATAAAGTTGAGTTGAGTTGAGTAAACATACAGTACTGTTGCAAAGTTCAAAGTAGAAATGTCCTTATTTTTGAAGGAATCAGAATGAATCAGAAATACACTCTATACATTGTTAATGTGGTAAATGACTATTGTAGCTGCAAACGTCTGTTTTTATTTTTAAAGGAATATGTACATAGGTGTATAGAGGCCCATTTCCAGTCTTCTAATGGCACATTGTGTTTGCTAATGGCGTTAGAAGGCTATTGGATGATTAGAAAACCCTTGAAAACACTTGTGCAATGATGTTAGCACAGCTGAAAACAGTATTATTCGGAATAAAAATCGTTATTCCTAATCGATTTGAAGCTTTTTTTCATGATCAAAACACAATTTTGAATTGTTTTAGCTTCTTAAATGTGAATATTTTCTTTGTTTCTTTGCTCCACGTGACAAAGAAATCATTAAAACTGAACCATTTTGGTTTGTGGACAAAACAAGACATTCTAGAATCATTTCAAGGTTTGACAAACACCGATCAACGTTTTTCTTTTTTTACTTTTTCTGACATTTTCTGGACCGACTTTGATGCTCAGACAAAGAGAATAACAACAAAAGTAATACCTGGGGTGTTCCGCCAAATCCTGGAGGCTGGCTGTAGTCTGGTGGATCAATAATACTACTACAGCTGTTCAAACACACAAACAGACAGAATATAAGGCATGATGATGACGCTCCGATATGACCACTCTCATATGTAATAATCTAATAATCCAAGTTACTGCTTGATGAAAAGGTATATAATACTCTCCCTTCTCAATACTGTGAAGAGGAAGATGATGATAAAGGAGTCATTTCCTTTACGGTACCTGGGCGCTGGTGAGGGAGCTTCCACGTTCGGCACCGTGCACTCCGCCTCCATCATTGGAGAATACAGTCCGCTCATTTCCTGGAGAAAAGACACAAGATAAAAAGACATTTATCTGTCTGCGGGCGAAACGGTGAGTGGATTTAGTTCATACAAGGTCCGGCTTAAATGACTGGGATTTTCATTTTTGTCCAAATTGCCCTTTCCTAATACCTAGAAACTGTAATATATCCTGACCGCGATGATGATGATGATTACACATGTACTGCTTACTTTTTATAAGCCACGTCTCTAACATTTCCCTCATGCTTCACTACTTACTTTTCTCTCTTTACCTCATAATTTCAAGGACTTTGGTTCAAACTAAATTAATCATAAACTATTTTGATAATCAATAATCGGGTTGAAGCTTTTTTTTCATGATTAAAACAAGATTTCTGATCGTTTTAGCTTCTTAAATATTGAAAATTCTCTTCGTTTCTTTGCTCCAAATAACAAAGAAATAATTAAAACATCGTCATTTCCAGGTTTGACAAACACTGATCAACGTTTTTTTTAACATTTTCTGACATTTTATGGACCGAATGATTAATTGAGAAAATAATCGGCAGATTAAATCGATTGTGAAAATAATCGTCACTTGCAGCTCTGGAGTTCTTTCTCTGATGCTTTACCTCGACGCGCTTGATGTCGTCTTCAAGAAAGTTGAGCTCTTTCTGTAGCTGCTCCAGTTGCTGTTGACACACAATGCGTTATTACAGGTTATTTAAACGTTAAAAGTTAGGATTTTCTGCAGCATTTTCACATGTGAGATCTTCTATATATGATGCATTTAAAAGAAAACAAACAAAAAACCTCTCTCTTGTTTCTTCTGGCTTCTTTAAGGAACTCCATGAGGATCTGTCTCTGAGCGGCTTGAGATTCCTGGAAAAGAGTCACAGAAGACGCTCGCTTTTACCACCAATGAGACAAGAAGACAGCACTTAAAATTTGTTTTTAAACAATATTAAAAAGAAAAAAGTCACACTTTTGGAACACGCTGGCTTATGGGGTGTGGTTGTAAGAGGCAGGGACACACAGTCAGCCCTGAGAACACGGCTGCCATTTTAGCATCATATCAAAAGGTTCGACCTAATAAAATCTACACTTGCTTACGTTTACGCTGCTGTCAGAGTGTGATAACCACCTCATCTTGCTGTTGATCGACAGGGAAATGAAGTTTATGTCACTTTATTTCGTCAAAATCTGACAATTTTTTGGAAGAAAAAAATTTTGGTCCAAAATTTGACAAAAACGACATACTATACCATGTCATCCAAACTCAGATTTTTTTTTACATTTTTTAGCCCAACATGTGACCAAAACGTCATACTATACTATGTCGTCGACCTCGATGTCATACTACACTATTTCGTCCAAAATCTGACCATATTTTTGAAAAAAACAATTTTGGTCCAAAATTTTACAAAAACGACATACTATACAATATCGTCCAAAATCGAAAATTTTCTAGAATTTTTTTTTAGCCCAACATGTGACCAAAACGTCATACTATACTATGTCGTCGACCTCAATGTCATACTACACTATTTCGTCCAAATTCGGACCATTTTTAAAAAAAAACTATTTTGTCCAAAACTTGACAAAAACGACATACTATGTCAACAGTTTGATACGATTGTATCACTTGGGTGAATTCAAACACTCGTCGCGCACGGTGTGTGTTTTTGATTGAAGAATGATTGACAACACTTTGTCAGTGAAATTTGCACCATAACAAAAACCAAGACGAGAGAAAAATTGAGCGACTTCTGCATCTCTGTGACTTAACAGCGTCGCGCTGAAGACACGAGACGACCTGAGGTTGCGACACACCGCATTGATCGCGTTTCCAATTCAAGGACACGCATCGTTAATAATTGTGTTGTCTAATAATGACGCAACTCGGTTAGAAAACCACAACGGTTGTGCGACTCCTGTCGCTACTTCTCTTTTCCTGCGACTTATATTGCACACAATGACAAATTTGAGATTTAAAAAAAAAAAGAGGATGTGACCCAACTATGGGAGAGACGGAGATGTGTGTGTCCGTGTGAACCAGAGCTATGGATTAGTAAATTAATAGTCAGCTATTTTGATAATTGGTTTGAAGCTTTATTTTTATGATAAAAACAAGATTTCTGATTGTTTTATCTTCTTAAATGTGAATATTTTCTTTGTTTCTCTGCTCCACAGAACAAAGAAATCATTAAAACTGAATCACTTTGATTTGTGGACAAAACGAGACAGTGGAGAACATCTTCATTTCCAGGTTAGACAAACACTGAACTACTGATTTTAACACTTCCTGACATTTTATGGACCAAACAATTAATCGAGAAAATAATCGACAGATTGATCGATGACTAAAATAATCTTTAGTTGTAGCTCTACAGTGAACACAGACACATTCTTTGTCCACAGCATTTCTGGATAATCGTATTCATATGACTCAATAACGGCCTGAATCTGGTCCATGCAAAAAACAAACTGCACGGCTGATTATTGCTGTCGGGAATTACTAAATCAACTCCTCAGACTGTATAAAAGCTAATTATACGTCTGCTCTCATGCTGAAAAACAAAAAAACACAGACGTAGCACAGAGGTCATTAATATTCTGGTTCCATACGACACAATTTTTCCATTTGTATTAATTAACGAGAAGTAAATTAATCTGATTATTTAAGTGTGGATCATTAAAGGCACAGTATGTAATTTCTGTCACTAAAAACAATAACAGAAGACCTAGTTTGATGATGTCAGGGAGCAGCTTTGGCTGCAGGGCTGGGAATCACAGGACACCTCCCAAATGGACGTTATGTGGCTGAAATACACTATATATAAAATAAATGTGAGGAGGAAGAGTCCCTTCATCTGCTTTACTCACCGCCTCCAGCTGCTTCTTCTTCTGAACCAGGAGCTCCAGCATCAGGTTAACATTCGCCAAGTCCAAGTTCTCCTGGTCAGGACTCAACACATCCTGGACAGCATTCCACCTGGAGCCGTTCTGAGAGTCACAGACAAAAATAAGGGACACGTTTAAATAAAAAGGCAGGGAAATGAATGGAGCAGGAGAATGAAAGGAGTTATGCGAGTGCTGCGACTTACAGGATGATCTAATTTTAGTCTCTTCTCCTCCAACCGTTGTTTCTGCTTCAGGATCAGTTCGTTGACTAGAACACAAAGAAAGTAAATGAGAGAGGGGGAAGACGAGACTGTAACTTCAACAGTAAAGCCATCGCTTTGTGTCAA
The DNA here is from genome assembly GCF_963457635.1 of Microchirus variegatus. Classification (NCBI taxonomy): domain Eukaryota; kingdom Metazoa; phylum Chordata; class Actinopteri; order Pleuronectiformes; family Soleidae; genus Microchirus; species Microchirus variegatus. The sequence goes on along the minus strand of NC_139806.1, from coordinate 4,166,514 downwards.
AGGGTCACAGGGAAACCGGGGGATGCGTCGAGGGTGAATTATAATACCTACCGAGAAAGTTTGGATACAGCTGATCTACGTTATCCACAACATAGTTGCACTTGGGACATCTGTTGCTGTCCTCAAGGCTCTGACGGATGCACCTGTAACTGTGGGGGGGGGGGGGAAAGGAGAAAGAACAAGTGAAACCTGAGAACAGAAGAACTCGGCTGTAAGAAAAAGAGCAGCAGCATATTTTTTCAATGATGCCGAGGCTGGTGTTTGTTTGTTGTTTATAAAGCCAAGATTAATGTAAGAGCTGGTGATCCAAACATTTCAACAAAGACCTATATATACACTGTTATGATGATTCAGCCATTATACGAACACCATTTTAATACATTTCTTGCTCATTATCCTCACTTATAGAGCACCGGTCGTCATGTGTCTCAGTTCGTTGGCACGTGCGCCAGCACCATAACCGAGAGAGTTCACACTTTTAAGTGCACTTAAAAATCCACTATATTGAGCAATACCAGAACCTGACAGACTGAATATATCAGACCTTGCAATAACCCCCCCCCCCCCCCCGGGGTGATATTCAAACTTTTCCTCATCTAACTCTGGGGAATGCTTATATAAAATAATAAATTAACAAGACATTTCAGTTCCTTTGCATTCATTGGAGTCTGTGCCGACACTGAAAAGTCGGCATCCAGATTTGCAGCTTCCTTAACGTTATCAAATGAAATAAAGGTTTTATCAAAGACATGTGTTTCAAAATACATATATAAAACATGATGGCCGGGTGTGAAAATCTGGAGGCAAACATCAGCACTGGTATACGTCGGTCTAGGGATGTGAAAGGTGCCGTTTCCTGCCAACATGGGGTTTCTTTGATTGTGTGACATCAGCTACCAGAGCCCTGTAAGATATAATATCTATGGTAATATACTGAGCAGTGTTTGTGTAAGTATTTGCTCTCCAAGTGCTTTCTCCAGTGATTCTTAAGGCGCTTAACGGATGGAGGAGATGAAAGTTTGGGCCTCCTCCTCCATCCTCTCCTCTCCTGAAAGAACCAGGCTGTTTGTGACATCTCAGTTCAAATAAGCACCAGCTGCAGGGGAAGCACACTGATCCACTCACCAGAAGCTGTGGCCACACTTTGTCATGTACGCCTCTTCTATCATTTCGAAGCAAATGGGACTGGAGAAAAGCAGATTAACAACAGTGTTAAATGCAACTCCAAAATAGAACCACGTACACGTTCCTATTAAAGAACACAAATCCGACTGTGCTTGGAAACTAACCAGACAAAATCGTTGCTTTTATCCTCGTATGAATTCAACAGGCCGTTGTGTAAAGGTGCTTGGTGGAGGGACTTCTTTCTGCTGCCCGAGGACGCAGAGGGTCTGCCCAGGGAAGCGAACCCGCCTCGGGACGACGGCACGGCGGCCAAACTTGGCACCGACGACAAGCCAGCGTCGCCGGCTGCTGCAAGAGTCCGGCTGGGTACAACATTCCCAGAATTGTTCCCATTACTTGTGACGGCGTTGCTGCCTCCGGCGCCTCCCGTGCTGCCGCTGCTGCTGCTTGTGCTGGGCACAGAACTCGCCCCGCCAGGGCTCTGCTGCGACCGGTTGCTTGACATCACGCGAGGCCCGACGAGAAACTTCCCCCGAAATCCGCTGCGTTGTTGTGGCTCAAAGCATCCGGACGGGTTGGTCGTTTTTGTTGTTTTGGTTTTTTTTGAACAGGTCGGTGAGCTAGCTGGCGGCTCGCTTGTGTGCTGCTAGCATCCTGGGAGAACGCGACGGCGCCCGAACGTCCAGTTTTAAAAAAACGTGCCCGCAGCAGTCTGCCTCACCCCCGCCACTGACGGCCGCACAAGGACAGAAGTGTGCGTGTTACCGGGGAAAAAAAATGCAAACCGAGACGAACACAGGGGGGGGGGGCGAACAACAACAGCCACAACTGCGCTGTCCAGGAGATTAGCCGGCTAGCTACTGTTAGCCAAAGGCAGGAATCGCTTGAGCTTCCTCGATTATCCAGAGTTGCTCTTCTTAACTCTCGGTTACTGCCCCCCAGCGAGATGGCGCTGAACTGCATGTTTACCACTTTCACCCGCAGGGGCGGCTCTAGACATTATTTGATTTGTCACATGATGACGACTTTTGAATCATCAAATCTGTAGTGAATCACAGCTTTGACTGGCAATGTCTTATGTAAACAAATCTTATGTAATAATTGTGACACTATAGACTTATTTTGAGGATATTTAAATCTCTTAATCACCCTTAATATTTGTTTGTTATTTTCTAAAATTATTAGTATAGATAGTATTAAAATTATTAAACATTATTGAGATGGGGGGGGGGTATATATATTATAGCCATGCACTTCCAGGGGCATTTCAAGAGACTTAAAGGGCTTTGGGCAAAAGGAACACAGGGGGCTATTGCTATTAATTTTTTATTTTTAATAGACAAAATACTGTTGTGTAGTTTACATTTTTCACATTTTTGATCACATTTAATCACGAAAAGTAAGAATATGCTATGAATCAGTTATGTTGCATGAAATCAATATCCAGTATATATAACAATATAGCGGTAAAATGACAGTTTAACGTTAAATGCCGAACATTATATCGGCCGTCAGACGATCAAATGCACCATAAATCTCATTTCAGTTTCGTGTTTGCTGTGTTTTTCTCCGTCGATGATGTTACATTGACACCAAAACAACAACAACAACAACAACAACAAAAACACATCACATCCACCGTGTTGAGGCGAGGACCCGCGCCAAGACAAACGTGTCATTCAAACGTCCACCTGCAGCTTTGCAAATAGAACCTCGGGGAGCTCTAACATATTCATGCTCACAGTTCCAGCATCCAGCGCCCGCTACTTGATTTTCCATTTTTACCTCCACGTGAGCAGACATGGGGTCCTCCACGCTAGGCACGCACGACGTGGATTTTCCCCATGTTTTTGTTTGCGGAAGATGTTTTTATTTGTGTCGTTATGGAGATCCGCTATGGGGTGTGAAGCGAGGTTGTCAGCAAGAGGAAAATTACTGGACACATTGACGATGGATGGATTGACCCCCCCCCCCGACCGAGGACCACCGTGTAAAAATGTAAAAATGGGGTCAGCCATGTTTGATTTAATGTGACGCAAAAATACACTTGAAAATACAAGAATACTCCAAAGTACGTCCATTTGACAAACACAAACACTGCTACGTTTACCGTTAAAAGCGCTAATGTCGTACACATAGCGCGGTTTAATTGTTATTGTTGAATAATGTTGCTACGCTGTTTGTGTGCGCAAAAATACCACGTAGAGCCTCGATCTCGACTGGCGTTGCTACCGATGTCCGGCCCAAGATGCGTTTGTGTTTCCGAACTTTGTGAAAAAGGTGTGCGATTCGGGTTTTCCTCTCTTCAAAATAAGGTTTTTATATGTGGGCTAGTTCCCTTCAAGTACACACTAATGACTTTGCTAAATTGCGGCAGTAGTAGTAGTTCATGACGTATCGCTGACATATCGCAGACTTATCGCCGACACCGACAGCGATGCACCGACACCGGTGCGTCGATGGAGTACTGACGACATATCGCTGATGGATCACTCACATAGCGCCAACGTACCACCGATGTACCGCCTACATATCGCTAACGTACCACCGACGTAATACCGGCACATCGCTGACGTACCGGTGACATATTGCTGCCGTATCTCTGACGTACCGCCGACATATCGCAGACTTATTGCCGACATCGACAGCGATGCATCGCTGACGTACTGCCGACATATCTCTCACGTATCTCTGACGTACCGCCGATATATCGTAGACTTATTGCCGACGTAACACCAGTGCATCGCTGAAGTAATAACGACATATCGCTGACGTACCACTGACATATTGCTGGCGTACCTCCGACGTATCGCTAATGTATCGATAACGCACCGCCGACGTATTGCAGGCGTATCACAGATGTAGCGCAGATGTATCGCTGACATATCGCCGACGTAGATACTTATTTGGTGTCAGTTCATTAAATCCATGACTGGTGAAAGCTCACAAAGTATTTAAAGGGACAATATGTAGTATTTATGGGTTTATATAACCCAAAATCCACGTTTTTATACATATTATGTGCTCCTGCATTGTCTAGTCGCTGTATAATATTCTTTGTTTCATTTTCGTAGTGTTTCAAAAAGTCATTTAAAATAACACGGTCGCAGGCCGCGGTTGCATAGCCACTGTTAGCAGCGAAACGCCATGTTTCTACCGGAGCCTGTAAGGACAAACGCGAGAGAACAAATCAAGCGTCTCTTTACTTGTAGCGGAAGTCCCGCCTCCACTCTCTCCGCTTCGTCTGCTACGGCCGCGGTAGCTCGCCCTCTCCCTCGCCTCACGAACCTCATCTGCTGACACGGAGAAAGACGACGAGGACGACATTTGACCAGCTGAGGATACCGTAGCGCTCAGGGAAGGGAGGGGGTGAGCAGAGGAGCAGTTCTTTGTTGTAAATTTCAGCCTCTCCTCTAGATGGCACTATAAACTACTTACTTCACCTTTAAGTATTTTTCCTTTTAAACTGTTTAATGCACAGCAACAGCAGCCTGAAGAAACATCTGCACTATTGTATATATACCCCCCCCCCCTTTCTTTCTTTCTTTCTTTCTTTCTTCGTGTGTGTGTGTGTGTGTGTGTCAGCAATGTTGTTGAATGGGAGGTGAGCGAGTCGCAGAGAGGTAAAGGTAATAATGAGGGTGTGAGTGAGTGAGTGAGTGAGTGAGTGAACGAGTGAGGGGGGAAAAGTGGGTGTGAAAGACGGAGCTTTCTGCGAGGAGAGGGGAAGACGGATCGCGGGCCTCAGGGTCAGTGAGGTCAAGACCGACAAGCTCAGATGAAGGATAATCTGTGGAGGTTCCTTCCAGTGGGGGGTGAGGCCCACGGTGAAGCACACCCATTCACACTCCCCCCCCCCCCGAAAATGCCCTCTCTTCTTCTCTTCTGTCTCTTCTCCTTCATCCTCCCTCCCCTCCCGTTTTTTTTTTTTTTTTGTGGTCGCTTTCACTTAAAACCCACACCCCCCCTCCCTCCCTCCGTCTTCCACCACCAACGCAGTTGCAGCTGGATTTCAAAGGGCACTTTGCCAGCAGAAAAAGCTGAATGTTGAGCAGGCAGATCCCCTCAGTAAGGCAGGCTGGGATTGTGGAATTCCTGCCTCCCACTCTTTAGGAACTTTTTTTCTTTTTTGCCCCTTCGGGGGCCCCTGCCGTAACTGCCAGTAGCCTCCTCTTTCTCCTCCTCCTCCTCCTCCTCCTCCTCTTCCTCCATCTCCATCTTCAGCCTCGAGCCGGAGTTGAGTACGACAAAAAAAAAGCGTTAAAAAAAGGTGTGGAACTGCAACGACCGGCTTTATTTCACTTTAAAATCCTCGTTCGTCAGGTGAAAATACACATTACACCATATTCTATTATTTTAAATGTTTATTTAAAGGGGACAAAGCTTGTAAATGTGCTAATATAAGTCACCGCATCATACAATAGGTTTTCAAAGTCACATCACACACCGTATTTACGCTCACATTCAAAAAATCATGCTAACCACGTGACGCGGAATACAATGCGACAATTGGTGAACGCAACTGTGTCATTTAAGTCGACGAAGGTGAAAATGCCGCTGTCAGAAGGTGGCGCTAGGTCGCCGTGTCTGCGGGCAAACTGAGTTTGCGCGAGTTTGAGTGCGACCCGATGAATTTTGCCCAACGTCAGGTCGTGAAAACAATTAGCGCGTTAATGGCGGTTAGCGGGCGTCAACGTTAACGCACATTAACGCCTGACGCGTTTCCATGACGACTGACAGGACGCCATGTTCACGTGCCGTGGCGCCGGAGACCAGGCATTGATTACCAGTTAGCTGCGTTAGCTCCTTTAGCGCCATTAGCGCGCCTACAGTCAAACTGGAGCGGTCTGCACGAAAAGAGCAGCGCTACAAATGATACGCTGTGTACTGCGTACGTGTGCCTCTGTTTTTAGAGGTTAGCGTTACTTTAGAGACTCATTCTAACAATCGTAGAGTCACGTAAACATGACGTCACACGCGTCCTTTTCCGGTCAGTCGTCATGGAAACGCGGCATGCGTTACCGTAGACACCATCGCTGTTTAGGCCACCGTTTCTGCGGGCAAACTGTTGGACCGATTCACAGGCGTGAGTTTGAGCGTGATCCGACGAATTTTGCCCAACGTCAGGTCCGGAAACAAGTAGCGCTTGGCAAGTTAGCGCGTTGACGGCGGTTAGCGGCACTAACGTTAACGCGCATTAACGCGTGACGCGTTTCCATGACGACTGACCGGAAAAAGACACGCGCGCGGCGTCATGTTTACGTGCCGCGGCACCGGAGTCCGGGCATTGTTTACCAGTTAGCTGTGTTAGCTCCTTTAGCGCCTGTTAGCGCGCCTAGGAAAAGAGCAGTGCTACGAATAACCAGCGTACCTGTGTACTGCGTATGTGCGCCTCTGTTTTTAGCGTTACTTTAGAGACTCATTTTAACAATCGCAGAGTCACGTTAACATCACGCCACGCCCGTCTTTTTCCAGGCAGTCGTCATGGAAACGCGGCATTGCGTTAACGCCGACGCGGCACTGTTTTCGTAAGTTTTCATGCACGACAAAGGCCCTCAAAGGTGTAAGAGGAAGACAAATAGAGACGTCACGTCAGTCGCCGCACCGAACTTAAAGGTACAGTGCTGTAGGATTGAGCGGCATCTCGTGGTCAAGTTGCATATTGCAGCTGAACGTCTCTCCCCTCAGAAACTGCCGCATAAGCCTTCATTTATCACGTAATGTAAATGATTTCACCTAAAGACTTAGACTCAGTATATTCTGGATTATAAAATCTAGTTGAAAAGAAAGAAAAGAAAAAGACAGTGGAACAAACTTAGTCACACCTTGGAAAAGTTAAGTCTGATAAAAAACGGAAAAAAAAAAGAGAGAAAATAGTCCGTGTGTTTGCTTCAGTTTTGGGAACTTCTTCGATCAGTTTCCATCCACAGATGGAGCAACATCTCTGATGTGGCCGAAAGCCTCGGCAAAAAAAAACAACTTTATTATTTTGATGAGGAAAAAGACCTCATTATGTGCATTTAGACGTATGATGATTTTTTTTTCTCCCCCTCCTGCAGCATTTTTTTGTTTCTGTTTCTGTATCTGAGCGAAAAAAAAAAAAACATCTGGTGTTTTCTTTTTCCACCTTGTCTTTGCACAAATATGATATAACATCCGTCCATATGGTTCTATGATGCTCCTCTTCCTCCCTGTCTCACCTGATACTTCCTCTTCTCTCATCCTCCTCACACACGCACGCACACACACACGCACACACACACACAGGTAGCATATTTTGGATGACATAAAGCTAACAGGAAAAAAAAAAACAAGCCTCCTTTTTCATGTGTGAGGCAGATGTTTTGCCTGTCCGTGCTGCACCGCTGAAGAGAGCCAGAGCATGAGTGAGTGAGATGGATAGATCAAGAGAAGGGAGGGGATGGGGGGGATGGGGGGGGAGTAAAAGGAAGAGAAAAGGGAGGGAGAGGGTTATTCAAACCTCACCTCCTTCACCACTTTGTGTGTGTTCTTGTGTTTTTTTGTTGTTGACGTTGTTGCCTCTTAAGGAGCCTTTATTCTCTCTCTGGCATAAACACTGACCTATAGTGGTCCTCGTGCATGGACCTGTGTGTGTGTGTGTGTGTGTGTGTGTGTGTGTGTGTGTGGAGATAGCACCTGTCCACCTCCTGCTCCACACCACTCACACAATCATTGTGTACTGCTTTATATTCAAGTAATAGAAAAATAGAAATAAATAAATGAATAAAAAATAATGTTATTTACACCGTGAACACGAGCGATGTCAGGTGCTTTGGGTGGATTATTGCACAGATTTATACTCACACAGATTCTTTCTACAGTTATTTATTTACTATTAATAATGCATTATGATATAAAGACTCGTGTTCTGAGGACAGAAATAGTAAATCCATGATACTTTACGCACACACATACACCATCACCACTACCGCTTCCCCTACCGGTGATGTCAGGGCGGGCAGGGGCTCTCTGGACTCAGGAGAATAAGAAAGAAAAGAGAGAGAGAGAGAGAGAGAGAGAGAGAGAGAGAGAGAGGGAAAAGAGAGAGAGAGATGGAGGAGTGAATGGAGGAGGATATTACAACCAGTGCATGGACCCCGGTGCAGAGAAGAAATAGCAACTCACTCTCTGAAGCTCCCAGACGCACAACAATTCCAAGAGGAGCCGACATTACACGGATTCCGGACATTGATGGACTGCTATTTTTTTTTTCTTCCTTCCTTCTTCTTCTTCTTCTTCTACAAATACACATTAATAATAATTCACATACTTCTTCAAAACAAGCTTCTTGCTCAACAAGTACAGGGTCACTGTTTTAGAGCTGGCACTGTGCCCCTTGCACTTGATTCTGCGCCTGGAGATGACTTTTTTTTATTTTTTATTTTTTTTATTAGTATGACTCTGATTCACCTTGCAGCCATGTTTTGGACCAGGACGCATTAATGGTGCCGCAGTGGTCAGGTAAAAAAACAAACAAACAAACAAAAAGAAGAAACGAGAGGCTTTGGGGGAGCGACAAAGGTTGAATAACGCAGATCCTAAAGACGGGAGAGGACATCCACACACACCACGTCAGGTTCTTTTGATTTCAAACATTTTTTTTTTCTTAAATCACCTTTCCTTCACGGTTTGTGCTCGTGTTTCTACAAAATTAACTATTACCAGGATCAAAGCGCCAGAGGCTACAAACATGAATGGGAGAGAAGCAGAGCTCCGCTTCTAAAGATCCGCGCAAAGTGCGCGCGAGAGAGAGGGAGAGAGGAGAGAGAGAGGGGAGAGCCTCTGCAGCTGCGCCAACAAAAGAGTTGGGCTCACTTTAAAGTGTTTTCTGTGATACTGACATTCTTCTTCCTCACTCCCCCTGAATATAACGCACCAAATATATTTCATTTCAGGGCATTTACGCACGGTTACGCACGAAAGCCCACGTGTGAGACCCTCCAGGATGCACTGATTCTTTTAGATTTGGTGATTTTTTTACTCATGGTTTTTGGTCATTTAAATTAATTGTGAATCTCCAAACAGGCAACCCCAAAGAGCAGTTATTCTTTTTTTTGTAAATAAATCTGATGATCACAATCTGCTGGGAAACCTCTTGCTGCTGAGTTATTCGATATAAATACAGATCACACTTGTATACAGGCTATACATTAGTATAAACAATGTTATTGATCAGACTACTGGTTGTCTTTCTCGTCCTCATCACGAACACGTGGCTGCTCAGCCCGGTTCGCTCCAACGCGCTCAGTCGCTACAAACGCGCCATGGCACAGCGGGCGGACCTTGAGCTCTCCAGGCTGGCAGGTGAACCCTGCACCGTCGCCGGGGTCTGGAGGTCCCGGCGGCAGCCCCGCTCCCTCTCCCCGTCCCAACATCGCCCTCCAGCGGCCCATCCGAGGACGCACACGGCGAGCACGCGAGAGCTGTACACTGTGAAGATCGCTGCTGCGGTCTGTGCAGGAGGGTGCGGGGGCGACGCCGGGCACCGCCGGCTCCAGGAGAAGGCAGGCTGGAGCGACGCGGAGGACGGAATCGTGACGTCGCAACGGAAACGCTCCACAAGTGACAGCGGAGGCGAGGACGCGGGGAGATCCGCGCGTAAAGACGCCGGGCAGAGCTCGCAGCCGCCCCGCCGCTCAGGCTCCAGACTTGCGCGCAGCGTCGATGCGACGTTTCCGTACGAGGACGAGGGTAACTCCAGCTGGGAGAAAGTTTTCCACGACAGCGTCACAGACTCCAGAGGACTCCAGGTGCTCCACAAACTGCAGCGGGGAGATGCGGCGACTGTGGAGGACGACTACTCCGGGGAGATGGAAGAGGCAGACCCGCCGGCGAGCCTGCCCGTCGGCGGCTCCTCAACGTGGGGGAGCCCAGTGCCCCGGGTGCCCCCTTCGTGGATGACCGCCCTCTACTTCAGCGGTCGCAGGGAGCAGCTGAAGCTGAAGCCGGCGGTGAATGTGGAGCTGCCGAGGGCCACGTTCAGCCTGGAGCTGTGGGTGAATCCTGAAGGAGGGCAGAGCAACCCTGCAGTCATAGCAGGTGGGTGGACACTCAATTCTAACACATTTGTAGGTGGTGGAGCTAGTAAGTGAAATAGTAAACTCAACTCATGATAAATTATCTTGTCAAGCAACTTTCAGACTAAACTGAATATTGTTTTTGAATAGATTCTATTGATGTTTTCCTTATCTGACTGTTTTCTAGTTGCTTTAATGTGGAAATGAATCAACATTCAACAAAAACAGTGTTGTTTAACGCTCAAAATCCTGTGTTTTATATCCTAAAAATGTCACAGTAAGTAGAGTTAAAGGTCAGAAATGAGTTCACATCATGTAATGAGGTATCATATTTTAGATTGCAATGGATTTGGAATAACATTCTGATGAAATCACATTACAACACGTTTATAGTGTCGTTAGGGCTGGACAGTGATTCAACAGGTGCGTATACAGATATTTCAGGGGAATGTGGGGGGAAAAAAAGGGGGGGGGGGCACCTCCACCTCATTTTACAGTGGCTAATCTTGTACTTATTTATTTCCATAACCGTACAAAACTGCATGTTTTATGAGCCTTCTTGTAAATCTTCTTCTAAATGCATTTTTCGAGGCCATTTATTTGAAAATCCATGCTCAGGTCACACAAATAAAACATTACACTGTCGTTCAAAAGTTTGGGGTCACTTAGAAATGTCCTTATTTTTGAAGGAAAAGCTCTTTTTTTTTTTTTTTCAATGAATATAACATTAAATGAATCAGAAATACACTCTATACATCATTAATGTGGTAAACAACTATTCTAGCTGCAAACGTCTATATGTACATAGGTGTATAGAGGCCCGTTTCCAGTGTTCTAATGGCACATTGTGTTTGCTAATCGCGTTAGAAGGCTATTGGAGGATCTTGACTATATTTTCTGTTCATTTTGCAACTCTTTTAATGAATAAAAGTGTGACTTTTAATGGAGAAAAACAACACAAATTGTATAGGTGACCCCAAACTTTTAGACGGTAGTGTATATTATTCAAAAATAAACACAATTAGAGAAAGAAATGAACAAAATTGTATTTCAAAAGGTGTCCCTTACCTGGTAAAAATAGGACAGACACAACAAAAATGTGCCCGTGAAAAGTGTTGGAAGTTAAATTATGCTGCTATAAAACCTCTGTCATATAGCAGTTTGACGGATAAAGGTTTTTGTCCCCGAACCTCGGCTCTGCGCTGCCTCTGTATACACACAAATGCACCCTCACCCAGGTCTGATGTTGCTTAAAATGGCGCATGGTTTTTGTTCACAAATACCAAACAGTGGCAGAATAAGAACGCCCAAAATCCAACCCAAAAGTTACGCACCGCAGCTTTAAAATTCCCACTGTCACAACCGATTTAAACGCGTTTTCCCTGAACTCACAGACTCCACTTAAACAACGCGGTTACATAACTGTGAGAGTTCCCCAGCCTTGTTTCATTCACTCTTCTCCCTTCAGTTGTTGTGGATTTCCACTGACGTCGAGCAGCAGCAGCGGCGGCGGCGGCTCTCGTCTAGACACGTCGCAAAAAAAAGACAGAAGCAAAAATAACGACAAGCCTAATTTAACCCGGGCTCTCGAGCGAGAAACAATAACTGCACGTTTTGACAGAACAACACGTTCATCAAAACAAACCGAAGAGGATAAAAGTGTGATGGCGCAGCACCGCGGCTGCCCAGATACTGAGCGAGACCACAAACTGTTATACGTCCTCTCACATTTGCCCTGATCAAAGATCCCACTCCATTACTTACTTACATTACTTTCCTCCGCTCATTGCTTCCTTATGTGTGAGCAGCAGAAGGAATCTTGACTACAGAGTGAAAAACAAACCATTGTTTCCACTAATGATGACATCACTTTGACTTCTAATTCTAATGTTACTCTGTGTGTTCCAGATTGTAAACAGTAGTTGTAAACTAAAAAAAAAGAAAAGAAAGTGGTGACGTTCAGAGAAGGCTACTGGACAATGTGACCACGTCACAGATTCTACATTTCTGCTCCTTCTCAGAGTTCTTATTTTAAGGTCAGAATTCCGAGAATAAAGTCAGAATTCTCAGAATAAAGTCAGAATTCCGAGAAAAAAGTCAGAATTCTGAGAATAAGTCAGAATTCCGAGAATAAGTCAGAATTCCGAGAATAAAGTCAGAATTCCGAGAATAAGTCAGAATTCTGAGTTTAAAGTCATTCTGAGTTTAAAGTCAGAATTCCGAGAATAAAGTCAGAATTCTCAGAATAAAGTCAGAATTCCGAGAACAAAGTCAGAATTCCGGGAATAAGTCAGAATTCTTAGAATAAAGTCAGAATTCCGAGAACAAAGTCAGAATTCCGAGAATAAAGTCAGAATTCCGGGAATAAGTCAGAATTCCGAGTTTAAAGTCATTCTGAGAATAAAGTCAGAATTCTGAGTTTAAAGTCAGAATTCTGAGTTTAAAGTCAGAATTCCGAGAATAAAGTAATAATTCCAAGAATAAAGTCAGAATTCCGAGAATAAAGTCAGAATTCCGAGAATAAGTCAAAATTCTGAGTTTAAAGTCATTCTGAGAATAAAGTCAGAATTCTGAGTTTAAAGTCAGAATTCCGAGAATAAAGTCAGAATTTCCAAGAATAAAGTCAAAATTCCGAGAATAAAGTCAGAGTTCTGAGAATAAAGTCACAAATCCAAGTTTAAAGTCAGAATTCTGAATTTAAAGTCAGAGTTCTGAGAATAAAGTCAGAATTCCGAGTCTAAAGTTCGAATTCTGAGTTTAAAGTCAGAATTCCGAGAATAAACTCAGAATTCCGGGAATAAACTCAGAATTCCAAGTATAAAGTCAGAATTCTGAGTTTAAAGTCAGAATTCCAAGTTTAAAGTCAGAATTCCGAGAATAAAGTCAGAATTCTGAGTTTAAAGTCAGAATTCCCAGAATAAAGTCACAATTTCAAGAATAAAGTCACAATTCCCAGAATAAAGTCACAATTCCCAGAATAAAGTCAGAATTCCCAGAATAGTCAGAATTCCGAGTTTAAAGTCAGAATTCCAAGAATAAGTCAGAATTCTGAGTTAAAAGTCTGAACTCTGAGTTTAAAGTCAGAATTCTGAGAACAAAGTCAGAACTCAATTATTTTTTTCCTTTCTGGCCCTAATCCTCTTCCGTATATTTAGGCCGAATTCAAATTGTAAGTACTAAACATATTTTGTGGGCGTGAGCAGAACCCCACAGTGAGCGAGGTTGACTGGGAAACAGATGTTGCGTAGTCTTGTGGACGAAGTTTAATGGGAATATCTAAAACTGGCGCACAATCTAAAAATAACAGTGGCATTTCTTTGGCCACAGGTACCCACTGTGTACATGTGTACACATGAAGCACTGAGGAGGGTGAAGGGGTTCCCTGACCTTTGGTTGTCCCAGAGTGAAACATCTGGGCTGCAGATGTGGATCTATGTTTGTCTGTTGCAACAGCAGATGAAAACACGATGGTCTTGCCTTGGCTGAGTGAAATCCCTCCGTCCTCCCTATGCGTTTGTGTTCTCTCCTGCTGTTTCTCCCTCGCTCTGTTCTCTCCAGTCTCGCTCGGCCTCTCTGCGCCGCTCGCAATCACTCGCGCTGTATTTGTTTGTCCTTTGGGGGGCGGATGATAATTTCCAGTCATTTGACTCGGCGAGGAAGCTTTTGCACGATTTCCAGTATTTGTTTAAAATGACCACTACTTCCGCAAAGATAAACCTCGTCTGCGTGGGTTTATCTGTAAGTTTGTCCTTCTGCGAGCAACTTTCTCTCGCCCAAGTTTGTTCCCATTCAATCTTTGGTAAGAATCGACCCCGAGATGAGGTCACAAAAACGATAAACATTTTCAAGAAGGAACCCTTATAATGTCTCTTATTAGGGGACATGTTATGCAAAATCAACTTTTTAATCATTTTAATGCCACTACATTAATACTACTACACAAACTTCCAGCCTCAGAGGATTTACATTTTATACATGACGGCGATAATGATGGCTTCTCCAAATGCTAACTGCTGTTAGCTGCCGTTAGCCTCAGTGACGCTGACGTAGTTTCCTGTGTCTCATTTGCATATTTAAAGAGACAGGCACTCAAAAGCGAGCGTTCTGAACAGGGCTGTTTTGGCAGAGTGATTGAACTGCTGTGGTGCTTCATCCTTAAGGCGTTTTGACCAAAGCGTGTCACAGACATGTTCATTAGTATACCAGGGAGCTAGGTTCGCTTGTAGATAAAGGGTATAATATGGGTCCTTTAACGGATCAGGATTAATTTTGTCATGTTCTATACAGATCCAGAAAGGATCCAACAAAATGCAGGTGCTGGGACTAAGCCTTGGCGGCGGTCTGAGCTCTCTGAGTGCTCTTGTTAACAATCATGTTCCGTCCTCTTTCCTGTCTTTCCATAGGTGTATTTGACAACTGCTCCCATTCACTGAGCGAGAAGGGCTGGTCAATCGGTATACGCACTGTGGAAAAAGCTGCCGTCAAAGACGCAAGGTTCTACTTCACGCTTCGGACGGACCGGGCAGTGAAATCTACCACCGTCTACAGCCACCAGCGATACCGAGCGAGTGTCTGGACTCACCTCATGGCCACTTACAACGGCCACAACATGACCCTGTATGTTGATGGCGCTAAGGTGAGTGTGCTTTTAAGTGCAGGGTTACATTTGAATTCACTCTCTATTTGGAATCTTAGTAAATCAGGCCCCTAGAGTAATTACTAAAATCAAACCATTTACATTTTCAAAGTGATTATACACGACTATACACGATACTAAGAGAGATTTGTTTTTAACTCTTCTTAGCTGCTCTTTCTTTGTTTTTTTTCTCTTAGGTCGGGGAAAGCAACCTGCAGTCCGGGAATCTGTACAGCCCCTTCATGAGGACCTGCAGAACCCTCTTCCTCGGCAGCAACCAATCAGATCAGGGACACAGCTTCAGGGGCCATGTAGGGGGCGTGGTTTTGTGGGGATACGCCCGCTCTCACGAGGACCTGCTAAAGCGACCGCTTCAAACTGACAAGAGCGAGCCGGTCTTGGCAATGTGGGCCGACTTTTCTAATGTAACTACCCTGTCTGTTTTATTAGCAGTACATTAAAAGCATTACTTCATTAACTAAATAGTATTTTAATGACCGTTCTGAAATGTTCTGACTTATAGGTGGAACAGCTCTGGAGTCCATATAAAACTGGCCTCCATCCAACCATTGTCACCATTCCAGTCCCTGAACGGGAACTTGTCTCGTCATTCCTGCCGCCACCCTGTGGCCTGACGTCCTGCGACAACACCGATATCGTCTTTGGCTACAACAACAACTGGCAGCTTCGTACCTCCAAACAGGTTCGCTACCGGATCGTCGACCTCAGCGAAGACGACGGCGGAAACCCCACGGTAATGCCAGCCCAGATCCAGGTCCAGCACCGGGCTCTGACTGAGGCTTTTCGCCCTTACAACATCACCCTGGACCTGAGCGTGCACGCCGTCAGAAACTCCAGCCTCAGGCAGAAGTTCATACTCAGCAACTGTCGAATTGGAAAGATCGGTAATCGCCAGTGCGACCCCGAGTGCGACCACCCGAGAACGGGCCACGACGGAGGCGACTGCCTTCGACTGGGACCCTGCTACAACTGGAAGAGGCAGGACGGGGTTTGTAACGTGGAGTGCAACAGCATACACTACGACTACGACGACGGCGACTGCTGCGACCCGGAGGTCACTGACGTCCGCAAGACCTGCTTCGATCCCGAGTCTCCTGACAGGTGCAGTGATTTATGTCATTCTCATGCCTCTGCTGGAGGGCTCTGGCTCTTTAACCACAATTCCTGTTTTTGTTGAGATGAAAATACGCAGGGAACAAAGGCCTTTCTGCAGGTTCTCCCCATGTGTGCATGGGGTCTTTCCACAGTCCAAAAACATGCATTGGACATTCTAAATTGGGATTGTGCCAATCGGCTGTCGCCCTCAAAACGCGACCCTTATGTGGAGTATTAAGCAGTAGAAGATGAATGAACAAATTAATATACACAGCCTAGAAGCACACCAGACTGTCTGAAGTAATTACAGTGTGGTCCAGCAGAGGGCACTTTGAGTGCACCTTGACCTTAGATTCAGTTTGAACTCCCTCTTGTCCCATTAATGAAATCAGACAGGTATGTTTTGCTGTGAAAATGGAGGACACAAGCAAACTGAAGTGTCTGAGGTTCTACACCTGCAACTATCGATTATTTTCGCGATTAATCGTTTGTTCCATAAAATGTTAAAAACCGTTGATCAGTGTTTGTCAAACCTGGAAATGACGACGTTCTCAAATTGTTGTTTTGTCGACAAACCAAAAATGATTCAGTTTTAATGATTTCTTTGTTTTGTGGAGCAAAGAAACGAAGAAAATATTGACATTTAAGAAGCAAAAAACAATCAGAAATCACCAAAACGATTCCTTGACGATCAAAATAGTAGTAATTATCAAAGTAGTAGATTAATTTCATAATCAATTAAAGGTGCATTATGTAATAAATCATAAAATCCTCCTAATATGTCACAGAGACTCAGGAATAATGTTCATATAACAAACTGAACTCACCAACAACAACAGTACAGACAAAATATTTGCATTAAAAAAAAATATTTTGCAGACTGCAAATCATGTTTATGTTTTGAAATCATGTTTTGGCGCCATGTGGCGCCACCTACCACTGTCTACCAATCATTGCAGTCAGTAGAGTCTCAGCTGCCGAGCAACCACGGGTTGCCAGTTACGTCAGAAAACGAAACCTAAAAGACCTCGGTATTTTGAATTTGAATGAAGTAACTGTTTTTGGCCACATTCTTACATATGGCACCTTTAATTGTTTCAGCTCGACGCTGAACCCGTTAGCTCCACCCAAATGAAACTGCGGAGGAAAGGTCACAGACAGCTAATACATGCAATACGCTGCAATTCTCTCGTTTTCAAACAAAAACATAGTCACTAATAACTTCCATTTGCTTCTGAAGTTTAGTCTTTTGTTTTTCTTTTTGAAAAAAACCAAAGAAGGCCGTTAAGCTAATGGAACACTTTATATGCCTGTCAGAAAGTGAGAGATCACGCTGCATGAGCCGCTAAAAGGATTTTAACACAAACACCTTGGCAGAACGTCTTGAGAGTTTGAGCAACAATGCCTCACTCATGTGATCAAAAAAGCAGCAAATTGGAAGCGACGTGAAGTAATTAGTGGATAAAAACAATACATTTTGTCATATTTTTAGACTTAGTCATGGCTGCAAAACACAGAGGGAAGCAACAGCAGCAGTGTTGTCCTCACACGACACTGGAGCTGTTAGCGTTAGCTTACAAAGTCCAAGTAAGAGGCCTCTCATGACCATACGTCAAGGAGCTGTCGTAGGGTGGACATTAGGCAATCATTTGTTGTTGCTGCCTACACAATAAGGCAACGGTATGCAGTAAGCTAGATTGGAGAGACGTCGTACAGTAGTAAGAAGATTAACCCTCAAGATTAACCCTCAAGCTCAACCCTTAATCTTAACTGGCCCTCAAAACCAAGTGTTGAGGGTTATTTTGTCACTTAGAAATGGGACACCCCTTAAATGCAGATACGTCTTCAGACTGTAGGGGGCAGAATAACGCGAAAGCTGCGTCCAGTCTGTCAACTCCAAAAAAGAAGAAGAAGAAGAACACATTTACGTCAGGATTATTTATTACGATCCGTTTGTCAGTCAAGTTATTAGGTTGTCAGTTAGTTATAAGATGATACTCATACAAATATTCAGCTGACAGTTACCACACACCACGACTTATTGAAAAGTAAACCACACCGGCCGACTATTGACAAAAGATCATAAAATAAAAATAAATGTTACGCAACAGTGACGTCACTAATCCATAATATGGGCCTAAACTAAGATCATTTTTATATCTCTATTAACAAAGAAAATACTTCATTTGTAGCGTACTTGTTTCGCTGCTTTCGGCGCCATCTTTGTTCTGTCAAAACACGCAATGCATTCTGGGTAGCCCTTTCTCCCAAGGGTGGTCTCAGAAAATCTTAATATTGAGGGCGATACAGCCCTTAAACTTGACCCTCAACTTAATTTAATTGTACTTGCACTAGAGGGAGAACATTTTTGAGATTGAGGGTTAAGCAAGGAATTGGAATTCACCCCAAATCTTAAAGGGATAGTTCGGAATTTTGAACATAAGACCTATTTTCCAACTCAGCCGGTGTGATGGAGAATTTCAAGAAATTTAATTCCGTTCTTCTAGTTGCCGAGTTCGCTGATGCTATGGCTAGCGCAAGTCAATGATACAAGTTAGCATGGCATTAAAAACACTCATACCGACTCCACAGTGCACCCGAGGCAAATCGATTGTAACGGCAGACTATCGATGTACATATCTGTGTTGATAGAATAATATTTGAAACAAAACTAACGTCGCATCGCATGAATTTTTGAGGGACTACTTTCTCAGCACTATACATCCGGCAGCGGAATCAGCCGCTGCCGGATGTATGACGCGCTGCTGCTGCTGCTGAGACATAAATCCTTCAAATTGCAAGGTTGGTTTTATTTCAAACAATTTATCAACACAGATATGTACATCGATAGTCTGCCGTTACAATCGATTTGCCTCGGATGCACTGTGGAGTCGGTATGAGTGTTTCTAATGCCATGCTAACTTGTATCATTGACTTGCGCTAGCCATAGCATCAGCGAACTCGGCAACTAGAAGAACTGAATGAAATTTCTTGAAAACGTCTCCAGACGTCTCCATCACACCGGCTGAGTTGGAAAATAGGTCTTATGTCCAAAATTCCGAACTATCACCTTAAGCTAAACATCACGGACACACGTTGCCTCAGCGAGTGATCGAGCAGGAATGGTACAGCGGACAACGAAGCGCGTAATGCTACATGTACAAATTGGTGCTCTCAGAGAGAAGCTCTGTGAAGTATGGACGGCGGGTTCAGAGGCCAAAGAACACTTTTATTTTTACTAAACAACTCGAGCGGCAGCCCGCTGGCTTCCATTTAGTCTGACAGACAGGCTCACGCAGGGTTCCAAATAGCTCGCATGAAGTCTTGCCATGAGGTCGTTGGCGCAGGTTTTTCAAGGCTCTCTCCTTAATCCAAATTGTAACCACAAGCTTTACACTGGGCCACTGGAAAACAGAACTTAAGAATTGGAGCTATATTTTAAGTGACAGATTTTAGCATGCGGTGTGTTAGAGTTGACAGACCGTGACAGCTTAACACAAGGATATATTAATATTTTTTTGGGTTTTTTTTCTCTCAAAAGTGCAGGATGGACATTTGTTTCCCATTTACACTCTCTTTACCAATAACACAGGATTACAACTCTTTGTGACGCAGTTGCACTCACCACCTTGTGAGCCGTGACGCATGTTAGGCTAAAACAAAATCAGCGGTGGCAGCGATGGTTCTTCACCTATTAGAACAGACGTGTGACATGATGTATGCATGAAGTGACACTACTGTTCAAAATTTCAGGGTCACTTATGTCCTTATTTTTGAAGGAAAAGCACTTTTTTTTTCAATGAATATAACATTAAATTAATCATAAATACACTCTAGACATTGTTAATGTGGTAAAAGCTGCAAACGTGTGTTTTTTAATGGAATATGTACATAGGTGTATAGAGGCGCATTTCCAGTGTGTTCTAATGGTACATTGTGTTTGCTAATGGCGTTAGAAGGCTATTGGAAAAAAAACCTTGTGCAATGATGTTATCCACCAATTTGCTAACCACCAATTTGGTATCCACCAAATGTATACACAAATTCGGTATTAACCAATTTGGTATCCACCAATTGTATACACACATTTGGTATCCACCAAATGTATACACAAATTTGGTATTAACCATTTTGGTATCCACCAATTGTATACACAAATTTGGTAGTCACAAATTTGTATTGATGTCATCCACCAATTTTGTAAAAAAATCCTTGTGGAACTTCCTTTGTTCCACAAGTTTTGTTGCTATGAGTAATCGGCAAATTACATTCACAACAAACCACCAATCTCATTTGTTGACCCCAAATTGCTCCTACACTACCCAGCATAGACCATCTCCCACTGTATTCATGGACAATGATGTTAGCACAGCTGAAAACAGTTTTGCTGGTTCTTTGACCAAAGCAAAGTTTGAAGAAAGATCATTATGTCTAATCTAGTCAATGTCTTGACTATATTTTCTATTCATTTTAAAACTCTTTTGCTGAAGTGTGACTTTTAATGGGAAACACACAAAAATTGTATTGGTGACCCCAAACTCTTGAACGGTAGTGTACATAGGAGTCCACCAAGGAAGGAGGGCTAGCTCGGAGACATTTTGAAGCACCTTCAAAGCTTATAGTGCTCACCATTACACAAGTATTAACCCTGGTCCTGTTCCTGTCCCTGTGTGAACATCCTGGAAACAAATCCATAGACCCATCCACCTTCTGGTGGATGATCTTGAAAGACCTTCTGCCACTTCTGAGCTGCTCCTCTTGCTGTGCAGTGTTCCTGCGGAATTCGGGAATAGAACGAGAAATTGAACTCAGAACGTTCAGAAAAACGTAAAAATTATCGTGAATTTAACACGAGTGGGGTCAAAAAACACGTTTTGTGCAGCTTGATATTTCTTTTGTGTGTGAGAAACTTTCATAAACGAAGCCCTCTTTCGTTCCCCCCGCCAAAGTCATATTAGGTGTGTGCTCACATCGTGACGTAAAACCCTCGCAGTAAATCTCGATAGACTTCCTTTCTTTGAGCGCCCGACCCTTATTTAAAACAACACGAACAGGCAGAATACACAGGAGGCCGGTGTCATAAAAAACTAGGCCCGGCCGACTAACAGTAGTGCAGAACCCCTGGAAAGGTCTTGACCCCAGCTGTTTAGTGTGCTGTGACATGCCTGCATGTCCCTGGATCCAAAATTGCAAAATTAGTAAGGCAGAGAAAGAATTAACATAAGACTGACATTTTGCTGGCATTTATTGAGCCTTTTCCCCCCTTTTTAATGTTCGGGATCTGGGTTCCTTTTGCCCCACCCTTCTTTTTTCCCCCCTAACTTCTTTTCTTGGCCAGATTTTCCCTGATTGTGGGACTCCGATAGTGTGCAGCTGCTGCTGGCCGGCCGGCACAGGACCAGAG
This sequence comes from Microchirus variegatus, assembly GCF_963457635.1. NCBI lineage: Eukaryota > Metazoa > Chordata > Actinopteri > Pleuronectiformes > Soleidae > Microchirus > Microchirus variegatus. The sequence continues at coordinate 4,145,195 of NC_139806.1, read as the reverse complement.
GGTTTTTTTTTAGAGCAGCTGCTGTCACGACAGATTTGTTGTCGAGAGCCAGTTCTACAGTGATGGGCAGGTACGCTTACGGATTCTGGCTGCGCAATAAAGAAATAAGAGCAGGGAGGCAAAGGGCGGAGAGAGGAAGGGATGGAGCGGTGTGGGACGCCGTGTCTACTTATGCTAAGACACAGGTCCAGAATCCGCGCACATTTTTTGATTAGCAAATCCTGGACGCTACACCTCTGTGGAAAGCGCTCCAGGCAACTCCCCAGAAAGAAGGAATCCTGCTCCAGCCTCGTTTGATGCTTCACACGCGTGTGAAACTCATGCGTGATATTGTTATTGTAGATGCAGTTTTATTGGTGGAGCTCGCGGCTTTGTTCTGAATGGTGATTGCAGCTCGACATCTGGAGTCAGATGGAGTCGTTTCTCACAACTGCTTTGCGTTGATGTGTTGGTGTTGATGTTTACTGGGGATGGCACGCTATCACATACTCGAGTTTGTGGTTAAGGCCAAAAAAGGTGTGGGCTAAAGATTATTTACACCTACCCCCATGTACAAAATCAACATTAGCTTGTGTCACTCCAACTTTGAACTTATTCCCATTAAATATAAGAGTTTAATAGTGTACGGCAAGACGACTGCATATTTTAACCTGTTCATAACAAGTATTCCACAGATTGATCCATCAGAGAGACAGTCATTTTTTTTTAACATTTGTTCTTATCTTTGATTTTTCTTGGATTAGTGTGTATTGACTGTCCCATTTTAAACACCCTGTGGATACTCGTTGGTATACACCAATTTGCTAACCACCAATTTGGTATACACCAATTTGGTATTAACCAACTTGGTATCCACCAATTTGGTATTAACCAATTTGGTATCCACCAATTGTATACATCAAATTGGTATTCACCAATTTGGTATCCACCAATTGCATACACAAATGTGTTATCCACCAATTGCATACACAAATTTGGTAGTTACCAATTTGGTATCCACCGATTGTATCCACCAATTTGGTATCCACCGATTGTATCCACCAATTTGGTATCCACCAATTGTATCCACCAATTTGGTATCCACCAATTTAGAAACCACCAATTTGGTATACACCAATAGTATCTACCAATTTTGTATTCACCAATTTGGTAGCCACCAGTGTGGTATCCACCAATTTGGTATTCACCAATTTGACATAATATAAGTCACATTTAACTACAGTTTAAGGGTCTTCCTTTGTTCAACAAGTTTTGTTGCTATGAGTAATCGGCAAATTGCATTCACAACAAACCACCAATCTCATTTGTTGACCCCAAATTGCTCCTGCTCAGAGCAGACGCACTTACACAACACAGACCATCTCCCACTGTATTCATGGACAGTTTGGATTATGGAGGTTTTTGTATTTGCCTCATGTAAACAAATAAGACTCTTAATACATCCAAATATTTGTCCGCTGCTGGTGTGATATTTTTGGCCTGTGGCACTTGAGGGTTAAAAGTATCCGAGTTGTCAACAATAATATTTAAAATGGACGCAACATCAACAGTTGATTTTATTTTTTCGGTGCTGGCGCCGCCGTTTGTTCACGCAGTGTTTGACTTTGACCACAAGTTAACTCATAACAGGTTAGTTGACGACTTCCACCGAGGCATCTCAGACATTTCAGAGTCAGCCCTTCAGTGTAATTGCCCAGCCGAGGGTGATGGATACTCCGCGCAGCCTCGGGTGAACTCAAGAGAGAGCAAGGTTTCCCTGAAGCATCTTAAACCTTATTAAGTCGGGCTGCGAGCCTGAGAAAACACACGTTTATTTACTGTACTACACATTTTCTCTGGAGGACGTTCACACACAAAAAGCTCTTGGCTGATGAGGAAAGACTTTGGACCTGTTTAGAAGCGAAGTGCCTCAATTAAAGGGGCATTGACAGTAAAGTGTATGTGTGTGGATGGGGATTAGTGCTCGAAGCTGTTGGAAGGACTTGAACAGACTTGGCCGAGCCAATGAAATATTTAATGAGCAATTGTATAAATGATATTTCTCATAAAAAAAAAACAAGCACTTTAAGCCTCTCGACATGGACGCATAGTTAAGCCGTAATACATTTGAGCCGAGTTTGATCAAAATCATAAACTTTTATGTCTATTTTAAGAAACGGACATAAAACAAATCGTCCAAATAAACTTGAAGTAACTGAGGTAAAAAGGTGAAAACGCGGCTTAATTTCGCTCCACAGCCGACACTGATCAATCACGCAAATCACATTCATAGCTATTTGAACGAACAAAACAAACTGAACACAGGGTTCCCAGGGTCCTTGAAAGTTTGTGTATATAAAATAAAAACGATTTTATATATATTTATATATAATTCCGTCTTAACTCGTCACAGACTCCAGTCGTTTCTTCACTCTTCTCCAAAACCTCGATAGCAAAATTTCCCAAGCACAGCTGAAATTGGTGATTTCAGGAATGACTCTCAAATTGCCTATCCTTGTCCTTTTCTTTCTTCTGCAGGGCCTATATGAGCGTGAAAGAGCTAAAGGAGGAGCTCAACCTGAGCGGCTCAGACACGCTTAATGTTTTCTTTGCTAGCAACTCGGTGCGCGAGGAGCTGGCAGGCGCTGCGACGTGGCCGTGGGCAAAGGAGGCGCTGACCCGCCAAGGTGAGATCGTCAAACTGTTATTCCAAACATGTGTCCGAATGTTCTCTTCTAACACGTGTAAAAAGATTTACGCTCGGCCGAATTACACGCACGTGTCAGAGTGATTTTACTTCACGTTTCTTACTTCACACTCCTTTGCTCGCCATCCTCTGCCGTCCACTTCGGTCGTACCCAGATGAGAAAAGGGGGGAGAGGAAATCAAGCTCAGAGAGATTTTCCCGGCACTCGTTCCATTTCCAGTCATTAGGCTCCCGTTCACTGGAGAGGCCCAACAACAACCAAACAAACAAATAGCCGTGTGGGCTCTGCACTACTGTTACAACCCATGCCCGCGCTTGCCAGCTGTTCTTTATTTATACAGGCTTTGCAGTTCTTTTTCCCCCCTTCTTGTGTCAGTGCAAAACAAAACAGTGACTGGACTTAAAAGCAGCAGACAGTACCTGAACCTCCAGAGGAAGCATTTAGGCCACATCCACTCAGAAACGGGTAAAAACGCAAACAATCGTTTGAAAGCGTTGTTTCATCCACACGAAAACCCCCCCTGAAACGACTCGACGCGGTGCAGTACATATGCCAGGCCTGTGAGTGGTGCTGTAACGCGACAGGGAAAACGGAGAAGACGACGCGATACACGTTTATCACAGAAACTGAGACAGAAAATAAGCTAGTTGGCAGCGTTTTTCTCCCAAAACGCTGTTTGTGCATGGACGAAATGCCAATATGATAATAATAAAAAAACAATGCGTAGCTAGTTTACGTGTGGACAAGCCTCTAGTTTTGAGTCACATGACCATGCAGCAAACAAAAGGTGTCCTTTTGTTCTTTTGTGTTCCTCATATTTCCTAAAACCTTCTGCAAAAGCAATTTTTTTACGAACAGATGAGCACCAAAGTGGTGATGAGCAGCACATTTAGCTCCTCATGACCTTCAGATGCTGGGAAGAATATTTGGACGGACGGACGGACAGATGCATCACTCAGAATGAGAGAGAACATGGTGATTGATCACAGGAGACTCACACTTAAGTCTTCTCCAGGTGTTTTCAAGAACATTGCAGAGATTTTGTTCCATTGGTTGCTCAACATCCCTGCATTTGACTTTTTCACAATTTCATTTTCGTCAGCCCCTAACAGCCCCTAATGGGCATCGCTGGAATTTGCATCGATACTGAGACTAATTGACAAGGATTGATTTAATCGAATAATTTTTAACTGAATATCTGTCCTTATATTTGTAGACAACTCGTGCACAGGACAGGACAGAACCACTGAAAACACGACCTCTTTAGCCCAAGCCTCAGAGAGACGATGCAGAGGAGCTTATTAGAGCACATTACTGCACAATCTGACTTAAACATAGACTTCAAATCATTAGTGCGCCTGGATTTTTCCCATGTGTTCTTCCTTCCCTTGTTGGAGGCATTTTCTATGGATTTGCCCTCTTCTGTTCACCCACACAGTGTGAAGTGAGAGTCAGTTAGTCAGGTTAGGAGTACCTTAAAAGAACCCGACAAAGACACGGTCTACTGCCAGGTTTTTCCAATTTAAAGTTGTGCTTTTTCAAAACATAAATAAATAGATACTACAGAACTTTATAGACCTCAAAATGGAGAAAAGTCCTCACAATCGGGATTTCCTTGTGGCTTCTCGACTTGATTTTTCATTGTTTTTACAGGGAAAATCCCTACGCAGTATTTTCCATATCCACCCGTATGTAGAGAAACCTGGATCCATTTTTCTGTCTCGGTTTAAAGCACTCAAGTTTTACTTTGTTCCTTATTAAATTTAACATCACACTGCTCAGTCTTTTTTTTTTATTTGGTGGTCTGTTTCTGTTTTGGAAATCCCAGTCGCTGTAGTTCACGCAGTGGCGGAGAGTAACCCTGAAACACTGAAACTGTTGTAGCTGGAATCTGGACTTCCAAAACAATACCACATTTTGGTGACCGTTTTATCTATATCTTATTTTTATCTTTCGAGGTTTTAATTCTGGAGTCTGCAAGACTCCAGCCAGTGCTCAGCCAATCAGAGACCAGGAAGTGGTTGAAATCCAAACAGGAACACGACACTGGCTCATTGGAGAGAAAACAGTAAAAGCTCAAGGGTCAATCTGTAGAAAAGATACAGCTAAATGAGCATCGTTCTCAGTAGCCATGTTTACAATAAAATGTAACCAAATTTTCCAAAAAATTTCCTTACACCCCAACCTGTCTAGGCAGATGGCCACACATCTTTGAGTCTAATTCTGTCAGAGAGTTCTTCTTCTTTTAAAATAGTTATTTTTTTCTCATGTGCCTTGAGATAATATATGTTATGATTTGTTGCTATATATAACAAATAAGTCTAGATTGTTTACTGATGTAAACTAATGTGTGTTTGTTGCTGTTGCCAGGTGGGATGGTGCTCAACCCGTCCTACTTTGGTACCGTAGGACACACCAACACCATGATCCATGAGATGGGACACATCTTTGGCCTGTATCACGTCTTCAAAGGCGTGAGCGAGCGGGACTCCTGTGACGACCCGTGTCAGGTAGGACAATTCAAATTTGCTGCGCGCAATACAGCCAGAAAGTTTACCACGGCAAAATCTCTAGGGTTAGGGTTAGGGTTAGGGTTAGGCTAATCCCTAACTCATCGAGACTGTCAAGTGTTGAATGTTGAATTCAGGTGTTTCAATCGGGCTTATTTTGCATTGTTAGCTTTTGCTTGAAAATACAAAGTGCACGGTCAGTCTGGCTAGTTTTTCCATCAAGGCTTTGCTGTAGAAACAATGGCTGCACAAAAAAAATGACCTGGCCTATATTTCTTTGCTCGTAACTCTGTCTCATGTTCTTTCAGGAAACCACCCCGTCCATGGAGACGGGCGATCTGTGTGCCGACACGGCCCCGACACCCAAATCCAAGGTCTGCCGCGATCCTGGAGCTGTCAACGACACCTGTGGAGTCACCACCTATCAGGGCACGCCGTACAGCAATTACATGAGCTATACGGGTACAGTGAGAGTAATTACTCAAATACAATGCGACATAGATAGATAGCTTTGTCGAGTCTTGGATTATCCATGTTTATGCACTTCTGCCTGTAGAAGCGATGACATTTACCAGGAGTCTGGAGTTAGAAATATTTGAATTTGAATATGACGATCGGCTGGTAACGTCTTTCTCTGTCATCGCACCACCAACAGATGACAACTGCACAAACCATTTCACACCCAACCAAGTGGCGAGGATGCACTGTTATCTGGACTTGGTTTACCAGAAGTGGCTGATGGACCGTCAGCCGAGCCCCATCCCTCTGGCCCCGATAATAACTGAACGGAGTCCAGATTCTGTCTCCATCTACTGGCTGCATCCTATAAGGGGACCTCTGTATCAAAGGTACATGCGATCACCTGGTTTCTTAAAGCTGCAGTCGTCAGGAGATAGATAAGACATTCCCACCATCATCAACTCTTTTTTTTTTTTGCTTACAGCTCCTCCACCCAAAAGTCTGCCGTTAACTGTGGCGACTGCGAGAAAGACGGCGTTTTCCACCAGTACGCTTACGCGGCGTCTTCTCCTCGCATCTGTGACACGTCAGGATACTGGACGCCCGAGGAGGCAGTCGGTCAGTCACTAATTGTGTGTGTGTGTGTGTGTGTGTGAAGGTGTTGGTGTGTACACTACCGTTCAAAAGTTTGGGGTCACCTATACAATTTGTTTGTGTGTTTTCCATTAAAAGTCACACTTTTGTTCGTCAAAAGAGTTGCAAAATGAATAGAAAATGTAGTCGAGACGTTGACAAGATTAGAAATAATGTTTTTTTTTATTCACTTTGCTTTCGTCAAAGAGCCAGCAAAACTGTTTTCAGCTGCACAAGGGTTTTCAAGGGTTTTCTAATCATCCAATAGTCTTCTAACGCCATTAGCAAACACAATGTACCATTAGAACACTGGAAATGGGCCTCTATACACCTAGAATAGTCGTTTACCACATTAACAATGTATGGAGTGTATTTCTGATTCATTAAATGTTATATTCATTGAAAAACGTGCTTTTCCTTCAAAAATAAGGACCAAACTTTTGAACGGTAGTGTAAACTGGAACTTAAAATGTACAAAAATGACATATTGACGAAGACCTGAAATGAACAATTGAGATGTTAACTGCTCAGGAAAGTTTTAGTTGATGTGACAATTTAAGTGAGAAGAAGAAGAAGAAGAAAGAGCAAATTTTCCCATTTCTTCTTGCAAGAATATATATCGCCCCCTGGTGGCCAGCTCCTACTTCCGTCCTTTTCAAACTGGGAACATTATAATTAGTGCTGGGCACGTTAACACGTTAAAGGCGTTAACGGCATCAACGTTAACCCGCGCTAACGCATGGCGCCTTTCCATGACGACTGACCGGAAAAAGACGCGTGTGACGTCACGTTTACGTGACTCCAGATTGTTAAAATGAGTCTCTAAAGTAACGCATATTTTTAAAAATAGAGGCACACATACGCAGTACCGGTTATTATTTGTAGCGCTGCTCTTTTGGTTTCGTAAACAGACCGCTTCAGTTCGACTGTCGGTGCGCTAACAGCGCTAAAGGAGTTCACGCCGCTAGCGGAGGTAACTCGCTAAACGGTGCCTGGACTCCGGTCAGTCGTCATGGAAACGCGTCTTGCCGCTAACGTGCCCGGCTTTACTCGTTGCGACGCAGTCGCACGGACTGACATTGATACCCGGTCGGTCTGCAGCTAAGCGAGTCATCATTGGAGCTGCATAGCTGTTAAGCCACAGCTAAATTATTAACACTTCCAAGTAGATTTTCGCTCTTGGAGTTCGTTCGGATAAATAAATCGATGGTGGTTTGCGGGCTAAACTGTTGTTTTTAAATCGTCTTCCCTTCCTCCTCCTCCTCCTCCTCCTCCTCCTCCACCTCTCTGCTCTTTCATCAGCCCACAGTTGATTTCTCCTCCTGAAACATCCGGTTGTGGTTTCAGGTTTTGTGTTCGTGTCCTTGAGTTTCACTTTCTCCGTCTGTTGTTTCAGCCTCCACACACGCACACACACATTCTTGTACTTGCTGCATACTGAGGACCAGGTAAAAGTGCTGACAAAGTGAGGACCAGCATTTCCACTTTATAAATCAACACAATTACAAATATCTACTTCATGAATGTCATCTACAAAGAACTACTGGTTGCAGTACCATAACATGTCTGCAGGTGGAGCCCAAGAGCAAAGAGGGCTGGAAAACTTTTATTATTATTATTGGTCCAAAATTTGACAAAAACGGCATACTATACTGTCGTCCAAAATTTGAAAAGAAAAAATGTACCCAAAATTTGACAAAAACGTCGTACGATACTGTCGTACAAAATTTGAAAAAAAAATAAAAATTACCCAAAATTTTTGGTCCAAAATTTGAAAAAAATGATTGACAAAAAAATAAAAAATAAAATTTGGTCCAAAATTTGAAAAAAACGTTTGACAAAATTTTTTGAAAAAAATGGTTGACAAAAGATTTGAAAAAAAATGTTTGACAAAAAATTTGAAAAAAATGTTTGACAAAAATTTGAAAAAAATGTTTGACAAAAATGTTTGAAAAAAATGTTTGAAAAAAATGTTTGACAAAAATTTGAAAAAAATGTCGACCAAAATGTCTTCACTCCGTAGAAATGACCTCACTTTGTTGGTTAAAAACCCTCACTGGTCCTCGGTATGCCGCAACTACAAGAAAACACACATGCACACACACACACACACACACACACACACACACACACACACACACACACACACACACACACACACACACACACACACACACACACACACACACACATATCTTTTTTCTGTAAATTTCAGGTGCGTGCGAGTCTAATAGCTCCTGGAAGAGGAAGAAGGCAGAAAATCATTAAATGATAATTGCCCTCAGCTCCAGACCTCGTTCCGTCTCTGCCTTGTTTTAGCCGAGGCGAGAAAACGGGATTATTAGGCAAAGTGTGGACTCTGGGTAATGTTTGGGTGCTTTTTCAAACACTGGACCTCTGTCATAAACAGCACAAAAAAAGAAAAGAGGCTTTCCTGTCGTACTGTACTGTGAAACTTCACACTGCATCAAAACAACATACAGGAGAAATTATGAATTCTACAAACACGGCAACACTTTCTCTTTTCATCAATGGAAACTCGACCCAAATATGTGGAAATCCTCTGCTGGAATTTATGCTTTGAAAACAAGCGGTGAGGAGAAACAGGGGGATTACAGCTCGCTTGCGTTCTCTGTGGGATCATAATGATGATAAAGAGTCAATTACAGTGTTACTCTAAACAGTGGAATGCACATAGCTGAGGAGACAGCCAGTCTGCTGGCTTCCCCTGTTTCACTCTTTCCCACTTTTTAAGACAAGGATGCTCGGGGGTCACTTTTTGCTTTTCCCCCCTGCAGCAAAGAGGGAACGGGAGAAAGGAAATTGGACGAAATTCAACGTGGATATCGCAACTGGCAACGCACAAACATATAGTTTGTTCGACAACAAAAAACAAAGCAGCGGTGGCTGAGACGGTTGGCGAAAAAAAACCTCTGTTTGCATTTACTCAAAACGTTGCTTGTGGCAACGCGGACCGTTCTGAGTCAGTTTCCAGTTTCGCTGAGGGAAAATACCAGAGTGTTTCAGGAGCGTTTGCTCCCATCGAGGAGAATTAAACTGGTTTATGTGCTACAAGACACTTTAATACGGGTTATAATTTTTAAACGAGAACGCGTCAACGTCCAGCGCATTGTGTTCCATCGCTCGCTGTGCGGTTTGAACGACGTTCAGAGCGATATGGGCGGACGATATTCACCCGAATCTGTTTTTTTTTCCCCTCCATCTGCTAAAATATGTTTAATGAGTAATAATAAGTAGTGCTGGGTGCGTTAACGCATGCCACGTTTCCATGACGACTGACCGGGAAAAGACGCGCCTAACTGATTGTTAAAGGCGCCATATGTAAGAATGTGGCCAAAAACAGTTACTACATTCAAATTCAAAATACCGAGGTCTTTTAGGTTTCGTTTTTTTCTGAAGCAACTAGCAACCCGTGGTTGCTCGGCAGCTGAGACTCTACTTTCTGCAACGATTGGAAGATGGCGGTAGGTGGCGCCACATGACGCCAAAACAAGATTTCAAAACATAAACATGATTTGCAGTCTGCAAAATATATTTTTTAAATGCAAATATTTTGTCTGTACTGTTGTTGTTGGTGAGTTCAGTTTGTTATATGAACATTATTCCTGAGTCCCTGTGACATATAAGGAGGATTTTACGGCCAGTTGCTTTAGATTTATTACATAATGCACCTTTAAAATCAGTCTCTAAAGTAACGCTAAACTTTAAAAACAGAGGCACACATACGCAGTACACAGGTATGCTGGTTATTTGAAGCGCTGCTCTTTTCCTTCAATAAACAGACCGTGCCGGTTCGACTGTAAGCGTGCTAACGGTGCTAAATGAGCTAACGCAGCTAACGGAGCTAACTGGTAAACAGCGCCTGGACGCAGACGCCGCGGCACGCAAACATGACCCGTCTTTTTCCTGGTCAGTCGTCATGAAAACGCCCCCATGCCGTTAACCTGCCCGGCTTTACTCGTTGCGGCGCAGTCGCACGGACTGACATCGATACCCGGTCGGTCCGTACGCGAGTCATCGTTGGAGCTGCATAGCTGTAAAACCACAGCTTATGGAGCTAACTGGTAAACGGTGCCTGGACGAAGGTGCCGCAGCACGTAAACATGACGTCACACGTTACGCGTTAATGTGCGTTAGCGTGCCTAGCGCTACTAAAAAAAATGGCTTAAAGGGACAATGTGTAGTATTTATGGGTTTATATGACACAAAATCCACCTTTTTATACATATTATGTGCTCCTGCATTGTCTTGTCGCTGTATAATAGTTTCTGTTTCATTTTCGTAGTGTTTCAAAAAGTCATTTAAAATAACATGGTCGCGGGCCGCGGTTGCAAAGCCACTGTTAGCAGCGAGACGCCATGTCTCTACGGGAGCCTGTAAGGACAAACGCGAGAGAACAAATCAAGCGTCTCTTTACTTGTAGCAGAAGTCCCGCCTCCTCTCTCTCCGCTTTGTCTGCTACGGCCGCGGTAGCTCGCCCTCTCCCTCGCCTCACGAACCTCATCTGCTGACACGGAGAAAGACGAGGCTGAAAATTTTAAATTTCAGCCTCTCCTCTAGATGGCACTATAAACTACTTACTTCACCTTTAACTTCAGTAACAAGCTGTTGGTTTGTCTCGCCAATCTGTATTTAATGGAATTATATGCAGTATTCGCATTAAAGATGAACTAAAAAGGACTAAAAATGTCATCTGTGACATTGGGTCGATGAAAAAAAAAGTAGTTTGAGTTTCTGAGAACAAAAACAAATGCGCAATTTGTATTAATTACAATAAAAAAATATCGGGCCCTAGCTTTCGTCAATCTAGGGATGAGCCACCTGACACTGGTCAAAACCAGTGGATCGGAAATCGGCAAATAATGAACAGGACTTTTAGCTAACAGATGGAGCCTGATGTCTTTGGTTTGGACGCACAAATGTTTCGTTAAGCGCTTCATCGTGCAAACATGACTGTGTCGGAATGGATATCGGCGGATTACTCGAGGTTGTGATAAACAGCTTTAAATAGAAAGTGTGCACGTTTCATTTCTATCTTAACGGCCTGACGCGTCCTAAATTCACAGGGATAAAAATTAACAGGCACATTTTGCTCATGTGAGAGGTAAATTGATGAGGTTTTGGGTGCCGGACCAGATTTCACGAGCGCCGCGTTAGACGTGGCAAAAAAAAAAAAAAAAAGGCTGATCCGGTGCCAGCTGATTTATGAACATGATTTACCAGCCCTGTTTTACAGCTTGTACTTTTCGCCGTGCCAAATCCCACCTCTGATCTTACTGTCCCATAATGCCTCCTGCTCCACTGAAGCCAGGCGCCGCTCCCCCCCCCTCCCTCACTCACCTGGATCCTCTTCACACAAACACTCCCCCACTGCGTTTGTCATGTGGACGACCAAATTCTCTGGACTGAAGCACCAAGTTCCTGTCTGAAAACAGTTTAAATATAATCTGTGTCATAAATAAATACTAATCGTGAAGATGTAGGAATAAAATTAGTCTGTGGAGTAAATTTGGGTGATGGAGAGTCCATCACTGCTTGTTTTTTTGGCTGAAATTTAGGCGATTTTTGTTCCTCTCTGTTTTGCAAATATTTGTCATGTTCTGCCTCCTCCAGAACTCAACTCGATAAATAATTCACCGTTCAAGCGTGGAAATAACAACTAACCGGCCAAGTGCAATTCAAAATGTGCACAAATCTCGTATCTCTTTATTTATACGTCCTTCAGAGGGTGGTCAGCAACTGGCGGCCCATGCATGTGTGAGAAAATGTTGTGAATTATTTGCTTAAAAAAAAGATTTAATGAGTCAAAGAGCAGTTTTAAAGAGGACATATGATGCAAAATCAACTTTTTAATCATTTTAATACATATATTTAGGACTCTGGAGGCCTCATGAGTAGGCAAATTGTGAAAAAAGATGAGTCACTCATGTTTTTGTGGTCCGCCTCAGTCTAGGAACACTCTTAGATGGAATAAAAGTGCTAAGTAGAACCGTATAAGGTTCTTCGGCTTGTCCTCACAGGAGAACCCTTTTTGGTTCCAGGTAGAACCTTTTATGAAGATTCCACCTGGAACCCTTAGTGTTACCAAGAACCCTTTTAAAACCCTTTATTCAGGAAAGGGATTTTAAAGGGTTCTCTGCATTGAAATGGTTCTTACTGGAACCATTAGTGTTACCAAGAACCCTTGAAAAAAAAACCTTTTGGCTCCAGGTAGAACCTTTTATGAAGATTCCACGTGGAACCCTTAGTGTTACCAAGAACCCTTTTAAAACCCTTTATTCAGTAAAGGGGTTTTAAAGGGTTCTCTGGATTGAAATGGTTCTTCCTGGAACCATTAGTGTTACCAAGAACCCTTGAAAAAAAACACCTTTTGGCTGCAGGTAGAACCTTTTATGATGGTTCCACCTGGAACCCTTAGTGTTACCAAGAACCCTTTTAAAACCCTTTATTCAGTAAAGGGGTTTTAAAGGGTTCTCTGGATCGAAATGGTTCTTCCTGGAACCATTAGTGTTACCAAGAACCCTTGAAAATCCCTTTCTTCTGGAAAGGGTTTTTCAGAAGCAAATGGTTCCAGGTAGAACCTCAGCCCTTGTAGACCCTAACCCTAACTACACTTTTGGAACCCTTATTTCTAAGAGCGTAGAGGAGCTAACGTGGGTTAGCGATCCTGCTTAACCTCCGTCTTAATCATATTCAAATATTGACGAATGTTTTGCAGGTGTAAAAGAAATGCGACCATGTGTCCAAGCTGAGCCGAGTTCAAACCTGAGAGAACGCCACGGATAACAATTTAAAAAAAAAAAAGACGACGAAGAAGAAGAAGAAATCGCTCAAATGAAACGACCAGTCTGTTTGTCTCTCTTCATGTTGGCGGAACATTTTGTCTCCGTACCATACTCAAAAGTAACTCTTTCAAAGCCACGCGGCGACTCTGACGGTGACGGTGACGGTGTGCACCTACAGATTTGTCCGTAGTTTAATGAAACGTTCTGACACCTCTGACACCTCCTGGAGTCATGATTGATGAAGCACTGTCTCACACAGCTTCACCTCTCTCTGCTCACTTTAACCGGCTTGGCCTCGTCTCTGTTTACCTTGCGCTCATTCCCACGTACGGAAAAAAAAACGAGTACAAACACACTCACAAGGTGCAAATGGCAGACAGTGCTTCAGGCCTGTGTGCGTTCATAGAAGCTAAATCCAACGACAATTAAATTGTAAATCGTGGATATCTGCCGCGTTAATCACTTGCCACGTGTTCTCTTTGGAAACATAAAGTCATTAACCAGAGAGAAATGAGTTTCAAATGTGATCCCCGTAGATTTTCAGCATCAGATTCAGATTAGAGCACGGATACCCGACGCAACAGCATCTGTGTGTCAGGGTTGCATCGGGTCTAGGGCTGCAGCTATCGAATATTTTTGTGGGACCGTATCTATGTTCCCCGCTTTGTATGTGACCCGGGGAACATAGGACCCTTTCTCTAACCCTAATCCTAACCCTAACCCTTTTTCAAAAAAAGGGTCCTATGTTCCCCTGTCACATACAAAGTGGACCTTTTTTGGGAAAAACGGGGAACATAGGACCCGGGGAACATAGGTACGACCCCATTTTTGTAATCAAGTATTCAACCAATCAAATACGCAAAACTACAAAAATTTCGTAATTTTGCGTTTTGCTTACTAGGGCTGCAGCTATTGAATATTTAATATTCAATAATATTATATAATAGCTATTGAATATTTAATATCCAATAGAATATTTAATATTCAATATTCAAAAGCTGCAGCCCTAGTAAGCTACATTAAATCAGCGAACATCAATGTTTACGTTAGCATGTGCCGGAAGCGTTAGCAACTGGACGCTTTGAGGACGTGCTGTTGTGGTTTACGCCAGTTACAGTTTACACTGCACCTTGTTGGCTTCTTGTTAAAACGTGAAATTATCCCACACTTTTTTTCTGCCTTTCAATTTAAGGCGATTGAACTGCTGTGGTGGCGGTTTATCCTTAAGGTATTTTTGAGCAAAGCATGACACAGACATGTTCATTAGGACACCAGGGAACTAGGTTCACTTGTAGAAATAGGGTATAATATGTCTCCAGACCCCTCAGGTCATCAGGGACAGGTTTTAAATGGTTTTATATTTCTATAATTGATTTTTTAATTGATTGTGTTTTCATTTCAAATTTATATTTCCTGCCTGTAAAGCACTATGAATTGCCTTGTGCAATATTGGAGCTATACAAATAAACTCGTCTTGCGTTGCCTTACTTTAACACAAGCATGTTTTCGACGCCACTTAACCACAGGGCCCCCCGACGTGGAGCAGCCCTGCGACCCCAGTCTCCAGGCGTGGAGTCCCGAACTCAGCCTGTACGACACCAACGTGACGTCGCCTTGCCCCGACACCGAGGGCTGCACGCTCACGCTGAAGTTCCTCCATCCCATCGTGCCACATGCACTCACGCTCTGGGTCACGTACATCTCTGCAAGTAAGTCCTCACTCGCTTGTTGTCAGTCCACGGATAATAATAACAGCTTTTAACAAAGTTATGTTAAAAATACGCTCTGTGTGATGTTTTCAGTATGGTAACTGAAAACTGAAGTTTCCAGGAAATTGGTGTAGTTTTGTGACTTCTGTGTTTGAAATCCTTTGCTTGGATTTTCATAAAGGTGCCATATGTAAGAATGTGGCCAAAAACGGTTACTGCATTCAAATTCAAAATACCGAGGTCTTTTAAGGTTTCGTTTTCTGACGTAACTGGCAACCCGTGGTTGCTCGGCAGCTGAGAATATACTGACTGCAATGATTGGTAGTCGGCGGTAGGTGGCTCCACATGCTAAAACATGATTTCAAATAATAAACATGATTTGCAGTCTGCAAAATATATTTTTTTAATGCAAATATTTTGTCTGTACTGTTGTTGTTGGTGAGTTCAGTTTGTTATATGAACATTATTCCTGAGTCTCTGTGACAGATTAGGAGGATTTTATGGCCAGTTCGGCTAAAATTGCTGATTTCATTCATGGACTTGGTGGTGCAGGGCAGTGAGCCATTTTAATATTCATGTTTTTATCCAATCATAATGTTTTCAGTCATGTTGCCCACTGATTTTCAAAATAAAAGACATTGAGCACAAACCTGACAAAACTGAGGCATCACATATGGAATTCATCTAATCCACATGTGTCAAACTCGAGGCCCGGGGGCCAGATGTGGCCCGCCACGTCGTTTTATGTGACCATAAACTACATTTCCCACAATGCATGGCGACTGAGTTACCCGCAAAGTGCTTGATGCGACGAGTTAAATTGAATAAGTAATAAATACAGAAAGTTATTTAGCAATATGTTACGGAGTAGTTAGCTTTATTTTTCATTACATTTAGTTACATTTATTCTGTATGACGGTTACATCTGGCCCTTTTAGGGTCACCGTTATGCTGATGTGGCCCTCAGTGAAAATGAGTTTGACGCCCCTGCTCTAATCTCGTCTCTTAATTCCGTCTCACCAGACAACCCAGCCATCGCCAACATAGAGCTGATAACCGACGCGGGCAAACTCATCAACCTCGGCGCCCAGCACGTCTTCTGCGACATGCCCCTCACGCTGCGCCTCAACACCCATGACGCCGCCGTCGCCGCCATAAAACTCTGCACCTTTGACGAGAAGCTGGAGATTGACGCGGCCATGTTGTCGTCGGGCCCCGGCTGCCCCCTGTGCTCCGGCTGCCAGCCGCTGCTCTACAGGGTTCAGCGGCAGCCGCCTTTCAGCGACCCGTCGCCGTCACCTCAGACTCATCGGACGTTCACTGACAGGTAAGTGTTTGCAACTTTTTGCTGCTATCAAGGCACCGTTTAGCAGTTAGCTCCGTTAGCTCCTTTAGCGCCGTTAGCGCGCCTACAGTCGAACTACAAATAACCAGCGCACCTGTGTACCGAGTGTGTGTGCCTCTGTTTTTAAAGTTTAGCGTCACTTTAGAGACTCATTTTAACAAATCGGGAGTCACGTAAACATGACTTCACGCGTGTCTTTTTCTGGTCAGCCGCCATGGAAATGCGTTGTGCGTTAACGTTAACGCCATTAACGCCTGTTAACTGCCATTAACCGCCGCTTCAACGTGCCCTGCATTAACAATAATGTTCCCAGTTTGAAAAGGACAGAAGTAGGAGCTGGCCACCAGGGGGCGATATAACTGATTGCAAAAAGAAATGGGAAAAATTAGCTCTTTCTTCTTGTTCTTCTCACTAAATTTGTCACGTCAGTTAAAGCTTTCCTGAGGAGTTAACATCTCAATTGTGCATTTCAAGTCTTCTTCAATATGTCAGTTTTGTAAAATTTTGTTCCAATTGACACTACCGTTCAAAAGTTTGGGCTCACTTAGAAATGTCCTTATTTTTGAAGGAAAAGCACTTTCCACTTTCCATTTTTTCAATGACTATAACATTAAATGAATCAGAAATACACTCTATACATTGTTAATGTGGTAAACAACTATTCTAGCTGCAAACGTCTGGTTTTTAATGGAATATGTACAATATAGAGGCCCATTTCCAGTGTTCTAATGGTACATTGTGTTTGCTATTGGCGTTAGAAGGCTATTGGATGATTAGAAAACCCTTGAAAACCATTGTGCGATGATGTTAGCACAGCTGAAAACAGTTTTCAAATTATTATTTGAATGAAAATCATTATTTCTAATCTCGTCGATGTCTTGACTACGTTTTCTATTCATTTTGCAACTCTTTTGACGAATGAAAGTGTGACTTTTAATGGAAAACAGAACAAAATTTAACAATCTTGTAAAAGAAAAATGGAATTAGGCCAAACTGAGTTAAAGAAGAAGTGAAAAATCAACCCAAAAATGTGATTATAGACATATAAAGAACTAATAAAGCAGGGATTGCTACACAGGACGTGACCATAATATGAATTTGCTTTTTAGTTTTTTACCCCAAATCACCCTGAAATACTCTACAGGCAAGATCCACACACACAGATTTAGGAATTTGTCCTCCATGACTTTCTGATGTCTGACAGTGTGTTTGAATGTGTGTGTGTGTGTGTGTTTCCTAATGTGCCTAATTAACAGATCTGTCCGTGTGTTTGCGGGCTGCTTGTGTTCGACTCCACGTCGCTAATGTTTCCAAGCGCGAGGAAGCCGAGCTGCGGCGACTGATCCAAATCAGTTTGAACAAGCATATTACGCTCAGAGAAAGCCTGCTGGCATTCTGGAGCCTGAGTCTGGATGCCGGGTGTCCAAATGATTACTAGAATGGAAATGTAAAAGCCACAAAGCTTTGGGTTTTTGTCCAACCAAATAGCATCGCTCCCTAAAAAAATACCCCCCGAACCGTCTCCGCTCTCATTCCTCGCTATACAACTGTGGCACAAAGGCCCCGGTGAGACGATGCCTTGGATATGGCAGTTGTGTCACATGACCGCAGATACATTGAATCTGAAAGCTTTGTTGTCATTGTGCTGAGTACAATGAGAACGCGAGTGCAAAAACCTCCAGCGGTGCTTTAAAAGAGGAACACAGCCTGTTCTTTTTCGGAATATTGTGCAGTTCATGTTTGTGAAGTGTCCTGAAGGATAGGAACTGGTTTTCATTTGATGTTGTTTGATGTTTCCATCATGGCACGGTTCAGTTCAGAAGTCCTGCGTCAGCATTGCTCTCAGAGCCGGAACTAACGATTATCTTCGTACTCTAATAATCTGTCGATTATTTCCTCGATTAATCGATTGGTCCATAAAGTGTAAGAAAATGTTAAATAACGTTGTTCAAACCTGGAAATGACGATGTTCTCGAATGTTAGTTTTAATGATTTCTTTGTTATGTGGAGCAAATATTCACATTTAAGAAGCTAAAACAATCCGAACTCTTGCTTTAATCATGAAAAAAGCTTCAAACAGATTAATCGATGATCGAAATGGTTGGCGATTAATTTAGTGATCGATTAATAATCGATTAATTGTTTCAGCTCTACTTGCATTTCTACTGAGAACAGTACCAAGATAGGTAGCGTGATGACCCAACTTTTGGATCCGCAAAACCGCGTCTAGCTAAATTACGATTCCAAATGGCCAGCTTTCTGTTGAGTTGGGGCCTTGGTTACGATTGACTTTTTTCTTCGTCTCGGTCGATAACATCTTCCCACCAAGTTTGAAGAAATTCAGTGGAACTCAATTTCGCCAGTGTTTTTACCTGGGGGAGGGGGGTTCAAATTTTCTTCACTGAGCAAAATAATAAATAAACATAAAAAAAAAATACTGCTGGGCACTCAATGTTTACGCATGGCGCGTTTCCATGACGACTGACCGGAAAAGACGCGCGCAACGTCATGTTTACGTGAATCCCGGTTGTTAAAATGAGTCTCTAAAGTGACGCTAAAATTTAAAAACAGACACATACATGGTTATTTGTAGCGCTGCTATTTGCTTTAATGAACAGACCGCTCCAGTTTGACTGTAGGCATGCTAAAGGAGCTAACTCTGCTAACTCTGCTAACGGAGCTAACTGGTCAAAAGTGCCTGGACTCCGGTGCAAGGCATCATCTCCGGTGAATTTCTGAGGAGCTTATAAAAAACTGTTTATTTTTCAGGAAACGCGTCTCCCGTATGTTACACAAGCTGTGTCTAAGTGCAAAAAGATGTACGAGCCGAGGGGAATTGAGTTATGTTGGGACCGAGGAGGGCAGAGGGTGTTGGAGCGCAATGAGTTTGCAAGAGGAGGAGGAGGAGGAGGAGGAGGAGGAAGATGCAAAAGATAGAGTAGTGAGAGCGGAGAGACAAAGGGAATTGGGGGGAAATATATGGATAAGTAACTCTGACATAAAAAGAGGTGTGGGAGGAACAGAGGTTTGAAGGGAAGAAATGAAACTCAGAATACAGGCGGTAGACGTCAGCGCACCACTTACTGCTTGGATTAGGTCCTTCACCGTGGTCAAACTGAGGCCTAATCCGCCATGGAAACATAACGTTTCCTGTACGATGCCCCCCCCCCCCACACACACACTTTTTGCGTTTTTAAAGTTTTCCACAAACACGCCATCATTTCCAGGAAATGTCGCCCCTAAAAGAACCCTGGAATACAGAGATCGCCAGAGATCCTGTGCCTTTTCGGTCCCCAAAAGAAATTAGCGGAATTTCCCTCGACCTTTTACTCACGATTCATGTGTATTCAATGACGTCTTGATCAATTTACCGAACATCTTTTAGAAATGACTTGGTATTTGTGCGGTTTTTACCAATTTGGCTGTACATTTCTGTCTGGTTTCAGAAAATACTCACTCACGGAGCGTCCAAAAAGCTGGTCATTCACTTGGTAATTGATTTATCAGTTAGTTGTTGCAGTTTTAAAAAAAAGGAACGAAACACCATTAAATAAAATAATTAAACCAACAAAATAATACTATTTTGTGACATGTAATAATGACCCTTGTGTGTTATCTTTTGATATCGTGTCCTATTTTAAGACTTCATTGCATGTTGCTGTGAATGGCGTGATTTATTAACTCTTCCAACATTAAATAATTATCCTATAGTTTTTGTGTCTCAAATTTGTAATAATAATAATTGATAATTGATGAACTTTTTCGGGCTCCTGTTTTTAATTTTTGTTCTATTTTTAAAAAAATATATATTATTCTAATAACCACATAAAAAAAAATATATATTTCTAACCGACACAACACAATCAACAGAAGAATCTCCTGAAGTATTTCAAACTCTCACCTCTGTTGCCAGTTCACCTTTAAACCCGAGCCCAGCCTGTTCTCTGCTGCACATTTTCAGATGGTCTCATCTGGAAGGAACTCGCAGTGTTGCAGAAATAGGTGTGTAACAAAATAAGAAAAACAAAAGGAACGCATTACGGTCCGCGCAGCGAGGGCCAATTATGTCTGATTGACACATTTTTGTTATGAATTACAAAAAGCCCTAAAGCCATTTGACCGTCTGACAAAAGAGTGCGTGGCGTTATCCCCACATTCAGATCGTGCACGGTTGCAATCTGTAGTTTGTAACTTTTAAACATAAACATGTGTCCGTTAGGGTCGTTCTCACGATGCTGATGAACTCTCTATGTGTGTGTGTGTGTGTGTGTTAGCATAGCGGGATATCGTCACACAATTATTCACGTTTTCCATTTGTCGAACGTTGAGAAGGTCACCAAAAAATATATTATCCACACGGCCCCAATTTTTGGTTTAGCTTTAGTCGCATTGCAGTCCACGACGTCCGACGCCAGCGAGCTACACCGTGTCCCGCAATGCTACGACGTAGCTACTACGGGATGTCACGATCTCCGTTTGTAAATCGAATATTGGTCGAAATGACATCACGACCATGACAACAAAGGTGGAGTCGAAGATTTGACCATGTCCCGCGTGATGTCCTGCAGGCGTGGCCAGTAGCCGTTGTAGCACGACTACACGTTAGCTCCTCCAGCTAACCTGAAGCTGCTGCCAATTAATCCACGGTAACTGCTTATTTGGGGCGTCACCGAGACCAAATTTGAACCCATCGGTGGTGTGGAAATATTTAGCGTTTCCCTGTGAGCTTTGACAGGAATACCATGCCGCGTAAGCTAGGTTTTTAGCACGTGTTAGCAAAGCGCAGGACATCTCTCCGAGCTGGAGTTGGAGTTTGACCGAAAATACAAATTCTTACGGCTCAAACAAACAACAAAAAAAGCAGTTCGTTCGGCAGTTTGACAAGATTAACACTTCTCATCTCCACCCACCTCAGCGCTGCTGCTGTATACACACAGGCGCTCCCTCCTCTGCCAGGTCTGCATGTTTTCCGATGAAGGACGCAGCAAATAAACGTTGTTTCTGCACACAAAGACCAAACTGAGTCAGAATAATACGTTGACGTGCCCAGCACTACTTTTTACAAATAATTAAAAACAACATTCTGTCGATAGAGTGCGGATAAAGACGGAAACGTGGGGTGGGCTTTTCCAAACTCTTCTTTTCCCTCCTCTGATCCATAATTAATGAAAGAAATCCATGGACTCATGGAGCACAGTGGCGCTATTTTTACAGACACAGTCGACCCAAAGCAAATCAATAGTCCCGACACTGGAGCCAAGGTATCACGACACACACTTCCTGCTCTGGAGCTTTGAGGTCACTGGATACGACAAGGTTACAGACGGGAGCCGCTGAGCGTACGAGTTCCGCTATTGTTGCAGCGGATCCCGGGGGGCCATTGCGTCACTGCATGTGTTTGGCAGCGCAGAACCTTTTAGGAACAATACAGCAGTGGCTCACAGTGGCCGTAGTCACGGCGCTGTTAAAACAGAAGCTCAGCAGTTGATCCGGTGGATGTGGATGTGAAATCAAGGAAAAATTGAAGCCTGGTTCTGGAACGAAGGGCGTGTGCAGGATACACTGTGAAAACTGAGGCTGTCGGCCATTAAAGATCCCAGCTGTGTGTGTGTGTGTGTGTGTGTGTGTGTGTGACACTGACCAAAATATCTTAAAATTAGGGCTGGGAACCTTTTACTATCTCATGATTCTATTGCGATTTTTGGGGATACGGTTCGATTCAAAATCGATGTTCGATTCAAAATTATCTTAAAAATATAGGTGTGCAAAGGATGATCGACTCCAGTCTGTTTTAAAGTTGCATTATGTAATAAATCTAAATCAACTGGCCGTAAAATCCTCCGAATATGTCACAGAGACTCAGGAATAATGTTCATATAACAAACTGAACTCACCAACAACAACAGTACAGACAAAATATTTGCATTAAAACAAATATTTTTCAGACTGCAAATCATGTTTATGTTTTGATATCATGTGGCGCCACCTAGCGCCGACTACCAATCATTGCAGTCAGTAGAGTCTCAGCTGCCGAGCATCCACGGGTTGCCAGTTACGTCAGAAAACGAAACATAAAAGACCTCTGTGTTTTGAATTTGAATGTAGTAACCGTTTTTGGCCACATTCTTACATTCGGCGCCTTTAAACATTTGTCCATGGTTAGATAGAATTGTTGTAACTTTTGCATAAAAGCAATATCATATTATTGCATAAGTATCAACCTAAAAGTGCCTCTTTATAAAAAAAAAATTGATTCTGGGACATTTTACATCGATTCTGAATCGTAGTAAATGAGAATCGCGATTCTTATGTGAATTTAGATCTCTCATACTGTCTTACCGTCTTATGGGATAAATGCTTCTTGTCTCCGCCCCCCGCCTGTGCTCTGCTGCTGTATATGCACACACGCTTCCCTCAGTTCAGTCAAAATATCAGCAAAGGTCACACACCGGAGCTTTATTGTGAAACTGTAACTCCCCTTCTTTCCTCTCCAGCTCTGTAAGGCGTGGAGTCCAGTACCAGTACGCGGTCCAGGTGGAAGCGGACGGCCTCGTCAGCGCTCACTCGCCACCTCTCGTCTACGCTCACGGACAGAACTACTGCGGCGACGGCCTGATACAAGGGTCTGTGGACGTGTTAACTCGCGTCACTCCAAATGGAGACTGGAGTACAAATAAAGGTGATGATGGTTGTGTTTCGCCCCCTGTAGGACGGAAGAATGTGATGACGGTAATCTGCTGGATGGCGACGGCTGCTCCAAGAAGTGTCTCAAGGAGACGGGCTTCAAATGTAATGGTGAGGAAACCCCAAACCCCCCCCCCCCCCCACACACACACACACACACTCTGACATGTAAAACACCACATAAACTTTACCAAAGTCACTTAAAAATAAGCCTCAATTGTCTCATTAGCGCACGCAGCAGCAGCAGCAGCAGCAGTTACAAAACAAAAGAAATCACGCCAATCAAACTTAATTTACGAGTCGTAAAAAAAGCTTCCGAGTCCACGGGCCGATAACGCAACATCACGGCGACGTAAGAGGAAACAGATGAGGCGAGCGCTACAACGTGAGGTTCTGGTGTTCTGACATCAGACACATGTCAGACATGGCTCCTTTATTAAATACGGATTTGGCTTTTACAACATCTTTCAAGGAATCGGTTCCAATCTTTGGAATATCGATAAGCAAGGTTGATTGATTTCTTATCAAAGATCATGTTGTGGTTACGGTGAGCTCGAAAATCTTTAGACGTCTTAAGTAAATAATAGGTTTTTTTTTAGGTTTTATTAACCTCTTCTTCTCCGGGGGCAACCGGGGTCTAAAAAGAACCAAAGTTCTTTTTTAGACCTGTAGTGAAATGGGTTTTTAATAGTTTGGTACCTAAGAAATCTCAGATGATGCCAAACTGAGCCAAAAGAGAGAACACCTAGACATCTCTTTACTAAAACCTCTGTAATTTCACTCTGCTTCATTTCCGCAGCATCAGACTTTGCACAGCTGTCCACATGTTGTTACATGACCTCCATGTGTTTTTAAGCTCCTACTGCATATTTTAAAGGTGATATTTGCATTAAAATGCAATATGTTTTTAGGCGAGAGAAAAAAATCCTTCAGTTATGCTGTGTTCCATGTACATTTACTCTGACACAGTGCCATCTACAGTGAAACTTACATCTCCGGTGGAATCTCACAAGTGTTATCTGTATTTTGATACCAAGATAATTCACATAGAGCTTGTAACTGCAGAGATTTACTCTATTTAGTTTGGGCATGTTATTTTCGAGCAGGGACTCCAAAAAGAGGGTCAGGGAAGAAGTGTGTCCACACTAACACACCCCGAAAACATCAATCACATGATGACCGTCCGGCTACACAGGAAGCTGATTCAGAAAATTCTATATGAACAAAGTAACTCATAAAGTTTTTCTGCAAAGGTCTCCGCTGCTGCCTGTCCACACTAAAACGCTAGTTTCTCACTTTTGTTTCGCTCTCGGTTCAAAAGTTTGGGGTCACCTATACAATTTTTTTGTTTTTTAACATTAAAAGTCACACTTTTATTCATCAAAAAAGTTGCAAAATGAGTAGAAAATATAGTCAAGACATTGACAAGATTAGAAATACTGATTTTTATTCAAACTTTGATGTTGTCAGAGAACCAGCAAAACTGTTTTCAGCTGTGCTAACATCATTGCACAAGGGTTTTTAGCCTTCTAACACGATTAGCAAACACAATGTACCATTAGAACACTGGAAATGGGCCTCTATACACCTATGTACATATTCCATTAAAAAACAGACGTTTGCAGCTAGAATAGTCGTTTACCACATTAACAATGTATAGAGTGTGTTTATGATTCATTTAATGTTATATTCATTGAAAAAAAGTGCTTTTCCTTCAAAAATAAGGAAATTTCTAAGAGACCCCAAACTTTTGAACGGCAGTGTACACCAGACTGCTCTGTTAAATATTGGGATTTTAGACATTTCCCTGGTAATTGCTGGAGATTAACCCATGTTTTAAGTCTTAAATATCAACTGATCTACAGTTCGACATGGTACGAATGCTACACTTAGAAATAAAAGTGCTAAGTAGAACCATATAAGGTTCTTCGGCTTGTCCTCATAGAAGAACCCTTTTTGGCTCCAGGTAGAACCTTTTGGTTCCACCAAGAACCATTTTAATATCCTTTATTCAGGAAAGGGCTTTTAAAGGGTTCTCTGGATAAAAATGGTTCTTACTGGAACCATTAGTGTTACCAAGAACACTTGAAAAACCCTTTCTTCGGGAAAGGGTTTTTCAGAAGCAAATGGTTCCAGGTAGAACCTCAGCCCTTGTAGAAGAACCCTCTAGGAACCCTTATTTCTAAGAGTGTAGTGGAGACACAAAATAACCGTGCAGGCGAGTTGAGTCAGTGTAAACACGCCTTATGTCTCTGTCTAAACTCCCACTGGTGAACCAGTTTATGACATGTACAAGAGACGGCAACCTCGGATTGTTGTGGTTATCGTAGCTACGCTACATGCTAGCCAATATTAGCTTAATGACAGTAAGTTTCCAGTAGTCTTAAAGCACTCTATTGTACTTCTGCGAGTACAGTGGGCCGCCCCGAAATAACCTCAAACAAGCTTCCATGGTTACCGTCGTCTTTGTTTTGCCTCGTTTGACCAAAACAACAATGCACCACCAGCCGGGACTGGAAAGTGTTGCGCTACAAGGAGCATTTTGCGGTCCACACAAACTCAAACTGTGGTCACATTAAACTTGAGTCCAAACAGGATTCCCGGGCCCGATTTCTGCGAATGCAGAAAATATGACCCAGGCCTAAGTGGTAAGTGGGACGAGAGACGATGTCTCCAAGTGTCTCTGTTGTCTCTCGCTGAGAGACTTGGACCAGATGAGAGCGTACGTTAGCCACAATGACAAAGAGGAACAGGCTCCACTGTTGTGGTGTTGGTTCCAGAGCCTGGAAATTCATCCACCATAGAAAGGAATGTCGGACACTAATTTAATTTTTACAAAAGTAGGATTTTATAATCGTTTTTTTTTTTTTTTATTGATTTCGTAACTCCTTCAGACTCTCGTAGAGATAGAGGATACGAGGAATGGCGTAAGGTCGCATGAGTGTTTGTGTTTGCGAGAGCTTGTTGTGGCGCTAACATTTCCATCGTTCAGGGCCCGACGCGCTGGGACTGAAGCGATTACATATCTTGTTTTACAATGAATGATTAGGAAGGAAAACAATTTGGCAAAAACAGGTTTTTACAAATTGCTCCTCTTAAAAGCAGTTGTGCGTCTTAGTCATAGACTATTTGTCATGCTTTTCTTGCCACATTTTGCTCGACTCTTGCCAAAGGGCTTTTGTTATTGTGGGACTTGTACGACTTACTGTTGTTGTGCAGTTACAACCGCGGCTATTTGTTTGACTTCTTATCACCAACGAGCTGCATTTGTTACAGTTGTTTTTTTTATATTATATATATGCAGATTATTCAGATTCCTAATTTTTTTACTGGTTTATTAAATTAAGATTAAATTGCACAATATGGTCAAAGCACGTCGATCGAATACAAAACAGATGGTGTTAATATTACATTCGTAGACTGTCAATCAGGCCCCCTTTTTTTTTTTTTCAATAAAGGCAAACAAACTTAATCATTTCCACACAGGTGTTGCTTAAACAAGGTTGGGGAGTTTGTGGAGTTCACTTTTAAGAATGCCAATATGGTGTTATTTGTCTCGGCCTAATTTGCCTTTTTATCAGAAACAGGTTTCCAAAATCGACGAATTGAAACCAAATTTGTGCATCACTTCCTCCGCGAAGCGACGTCTACCTCCTGCAGCCCCCCCCCCCCCCACACACACACACCTCCTTAATGAATAGCTTCTGGTTTACAAGCTGTTCTTCATCTCTGTGAAACACTGCTGTAGCGCATTATGTCAAGCTGCAAACCAACAACTCATTTGCCAAGTTTGGTCCAAAAAAGTGAGAAAAAAGTTGATTGGTGTTTCACAAACGTCCTCTAAATGGTTGATATCCTGTCAAATACATTCACTTTACTGTCACATGAAAGAGATTGTAATATACGTAATCGTGCCTCATCACTCATGTTTATTTACTCTTTTACGTCAGTCGGACGCTGTGAAATTCACTCTTATTTTCTTAGGTTTGTTATTGCGAGAGCGCCTGGACCATAGACCACATTCCATTCAACTGTGAAGAAATTATGTTTTTAAAGAAATCTGTTCCATCTAACTTTGGTTGGACTTAAGTGTAATCTTTGGAGTCGCTCGACAACCTTTTACTAAGAGTTATGAGCTTATGTCATGTGCTGTAAATTACATGCTAAATTAAAAAACAAAGCCATAAGTAGTTTTCACTATGTAGTTTTGAGGGTTTATTTGCATTTTTAAAAAAATATACCACCCATAACTATGTTTGTACAAGAGTACAACTAGTGCTGGGCAGGTTAGCGGCGTTAATATCGTCAACGTACCCACCACATGATTGGTTTCCATGACGACTGACTGGAAAAAAGGACGCGAGTCACGTCATGTTTACGTGACGCCCAATTTGTTAAGTTTGAGTTTCTAAAGTGACGTAGTTTTTCGTGCCGCGGCACTGGCGTCCAGGCACTATTTACCAGTTAGCTCCGTTAGCATAATACCAACTCTTCTTTTACTTCTTCGTCTGATTTTATTCGGTAGTAACGAGTAACAAAGAGAGTCAGATAGTAGGAAATGTGGTGGAGTGATAAGTAAAAGTTCCGTCAACGTTAGCGCATGACGTGTTTCCACGACGACTGACTGGAAAAAGATGCGCGTGACTTCATGTTTACGGGTCGCTGAAGTTGCTAACGGAGGTAACGGAGCTAACTGGTAAAAGGTGCCTGGACTAATAAACATTAGCTGCGTTAGCTCCTTTAGCACCTTTATTGCCGTTAGCGCGCCTACAGTAGAACTGTTTATTAAAGGAAAAGAGCAGCGCTATAAATAACCAGCGTACCTGTGTACTGCGTACCTGTGTACTGCGTACCTGTGTACTGCGTACCTGTGTACTGCGTACCTGTGTACTGCGTACGTGTGCTTAAACTTTAGCGTTACTTTAGAGACTCATTTTAACAATCTGGAGTCGCGTCTTTTTCCGGTCGTGCGTCACCGGTGACGACAGGGACGGGCCCTTTACGAATATATGCTTTAAAACTATGTTTATATTTGGTCATTTTTCTAATTTTACCTCTCGTCTACGTGCATTGGGCTTGGACTTTATTTCCTCTTGCCTAACGTTTCTGGATCTTTGAGGTGTTATTAAAAGATGATAAAGAACCACATTCTCCTGTCTGTAATTGTGCTAAATCTGCTCAACATGAAGTACGTTTTGGCCGCCGCTTTGGCAGATCGCGGTAACACGTAATGCTGCTGTTGTCACCCGGTGTCAGACAGCGCAGGACCTTCTGGTGTCAAACAGCCCGGGCCAGAGCACGTATGAGCCTCCCCCATCTGCATATCAACATGAAAGAAAGAATCCTGTGATCTGAAATTATTAATTCAAAGTCAGAGTTCATCTCTCGCTGATATTTACAGCGTGTTGACAGCGCAGAGAGTCAGATACGGTCGACTTGACGTGGCTAATGCTACGAGTGGCCAACGAAAATACAGAATGGACTTGTCTCCGCTCTGGTTCACTGACAAATAGATTTGGAGAGGGGATGAACAGTGGGGGTGAGTGCACACCAGGCCAGATTAAGAAACCAGGCTTTATACTCTTTCATAAATCTCTCTCACCTCTTCACGTTCTCATCCCCCACAAGGCGAGCCCAGTCAGTGCTACGTGTTTGACGGCGACGGCGTGTGTGAGGAGTTCGAGCGGGGCTCCAGCGTGCAGGACTGCGGTTACTTCACGCCGCTGGGCTACACGGATCAATGGGCGTCCACCGCTACTGCGTCTCACCACGATCCCAAACTCTGTCCCGCCCACGCTGCCACCGGGGAGCCATCGCTCAAAAAGGTATGACGGCGGGATAAAGTACGAAATGCTCACTCACGCACATAAAAAGATACACATTTCCTTTTGTGCAACTGAAAAATAGGAAGAATTATTATAGTGTTAGTTTTGACGAAAAGCAGACGTTTATGGCGAGCTCCTGGTCAGCTATCATCGCGGGAAAAGTCAACGCAACCTCGCAAATCACCGACATAAGATTCCAAGGTGGCCACTAGAGCCGGTTGAGTCCCGAGTCAATCGGATCTTTCACCCGTGTCTTTAAATTAACCCACGAGTCTCTAGCGTCATTAACCCGGATCGGTTGAGTCATGCTACAATTTAATTTGAAATGATAAACAACGCCACACACAAACATCTTGCAACATTAGCTACTAGTCCTAGCCGTCTCAGCTGCCAAAAGTTGCACAACTTACAATTTCAAAACTCCACAAGTCAACTCAAGTCCGAGATAGGAACTTCCTGCAGAGCCGGAAAACAGAGCTGAGTCTAGTTGTCGGCTACGTTGTCATGAGTGGATCTGTAAAGTTTGCCCGGCCTAGTGGCCACCACTTCCGTTAATAGGGAAAACGATCACATTAAAGGAGACTTTATTATACCCTATTTCTACATGAAATGAACCTAGTTCCCTGGTGTCCTAATGAACATGTCTGTGACATGCTTTGGTCAAAATTACCTTAAGGATGAAGCACCACAGCAGTTCAATCACTCTGGCAAAACAGCCCTGTTCAGAACGCTCGCTTTTGAGTGCCTGTCTCTTTAAATATGCAAATGAGACACAGGAAACTACGTCAGTGTCACTGAGGCTAACGGCAGCGTCGTTACGCTTTCTCATTTAGTCTTATTTTTGCTGATTTAAGAGATACATTTACAAGTATTATTATCTTTGAACCAACACAAGTCATATGCTGGGCATTTTGAAGGCGTAACAACAGAAAATAAAGGCAGATTTGATCTTTATTTCAACATTTTAGTCTTATATATGGTCAACAACGCATGCTAATATAGTCTTAGTCAGTGTTTTAGGACACCGGTGCAGTCTCGCCATCGTCTCGTCTTAGCCGTGTTGACATCAGCACTACGCTAACATCGGCTACGGTCGACTCGGAGGCGGTGGCGGCGGCGCTCCCACTTCTTCCCGACTTCCGATGGAAATGGAACGCGATCACAGAAATGCATGTAGGTAAAAAAAAAAAAGCTTGGCCGGGCATTCTGTGCATGTTTCACACATCGAAGAAGAGGACAACAGTGAGATGAAACATGGTGAAATCCAGAGACTGAATTTCTGCTCTGTCAGCTTGAAGAATGAAATATTTTGAATTTAACGGATCGTAGAATGACACATGCACGGCGGTGCTCGAACATCGCCACTGCCAGCTAATGTTAATTTTGGTCTGTGACATGCGGGGGCTACGACCGCTACAGCTACCAAATTCTTTCATCTTCCTCAGGTCACGGTGACTTCCATGAAAGAAGTGAAGCGCGGGACAGTCATGAGCCTGTGCATCATTAATCCATATAAAAGCCTTTCTCTCTGTTGCAAGACTGACGATTGAGAAACACACTTAGCTCAGCGACTGGTGAATAAAAGCAGGCTGAAGACGAAGAAGAAGAAGAAGAAGAAGAAAGGCTTTGCACGTCTCTTTGAATGAGTTTTTTTTGGCAGCGCTCACCATGACAGCACAGCAGCTTTGATTATGGCACCGCACCTGTCTGTCTTTTTTACAACTTAAGTGCAAAGCACATCAATCACGTTGCAGCTTTGACACCCGCACATAAAAAGTGCTGCAATCGTACGATTCTTCTCAGGCCCGTCACCGCCGGCGTTTTCCAAATGACGTTGCCTTGTTGTTTGAGAAACACGCTAGCGTTATACCCCCGCTGGTAGAAAACGGCACGTCCAAAGTGATGCACGGCGTTTTAGTTCCCAAAGAGCAAAGAACATGATTCACTGTCGACCGCGGGAGGATTGTCGGTGTCAGAACGCGGCCGTGTGGTTTTTTTGCGGCGTCTCGAGATCTGGCGCGGAGACTCTCTGAGGGAAAACTGCGATCGACAAAACAAATCAAAGTGTCACCGGTTAAGTCGAGTTAAACGCTCAGTTAGACGCCTAGCCACCGGGGGATTTGGGCTCCGGAGAAGGTGCTAAATAGAATTTATGAATATGACTACAGACCTAATGATGACACAGCAGAGTAGATGATCAAGGTTTGAAGAAAGGGAGAGTTGACTCGCTCGCGAACGAGGGCGTTGAGTTCGCATGTTCTCCCCACGTGTGCGTGGATTTCCTCCAGGTTCTGCTGTTTCCTCCCGTAGTCCAAAAACATGAACACTCTGGAGGTGTGAACGTGAGAATGAATGGAGGTCTTTCGTCAACCGAGATTGGCGCCAACGGCCTCATATGGAGGGTTCAAGGCATCGCATTCAAATCACTGACGCTAGCCTACAAAGCGCACCATGGGTCCGCTACCACCTACTTTAATGCTCTCCTAAAGGCTTCTGTTACGCCTCGACGACTCCGTTCTTCGAAGCATTGTCGTCTGGCGGCGCCAACGCCTCGCACGAAACAATCCAGACTCTTTTTGTGTGACCTACCGAGTGCTAGCAGAACAGGTTAGCGTAACCCTGTCTATCTTCGAGAAGCTCTTGAAGACCCAGCTCTTCCAAGAGCTTCTCCTTCTGCACTTGGATCCACTTCTGCACTCTCGCCCTCTGTCAGTCCACTGTTCCAAGACACAATTCCAATTCCAATCTTAACCCTCAAGCTCAACCCTTAATCTTAACTGGCCCTCAAAACCAAGTGTTGAGGGTTATTTTGTCACTTAGAAATGGGACACCCCTTAAATGCAGATACGTCTTCAGACTGTAGGGGGCAGAATAACGCGAAAGCTGCGTCCAGTCTGTCAACTCCAAAAAAGAAGAAGAAGAAGAACACATTTACGTCAGGAATTTTTATTACGATCCGTTTGTCAGTCAAGTTATTAGGTTGTCAGTTAGTTATAAGATGATACTCATACAAATATTCAGCTGACAGTTACCACACACCACGACTTATTGAAAAGTAAACCACACCGGCCGACTATTGACAAAAGATGGTAAAATAAAAATAAATGTTACGCAACAATGACGTCAGTAATCCATAATATGGGCCTAAACTAAGATAATACAATGGTTTTCATCATTTTTATATCTCTATTAACAAAGAAAATACTTAATTTGTAGCGTACTCGTTTCACTGCTTTCGGCGCCATCTTTGTTCTGTCAAAACACGCAATGCATTCTGGGTAGCCTTTGCTCCCAAGAGTGGTCTCGGAAATTCTCAATATTGAGGGCGATACAGCCCTTAAACTTGCCCCTCAACTTAATTTTTCTGAGAATCGGGACAGAACTTGCACTAGAGGGAGAGCATTTTTGAGATTGAGGGTTAAGCAAGGAATTGGAATTCACCCTTAGACTTGTCCTATGGAGCTTATTCCTTTGCACGTGTAAACATAGCTAACAAATACATTTTCTGAATTGGAGGGGGGAAATAAATGGTCCCACCAAGTTTGGTGAAAGTCTTCCCGTGCACCTTTGAAAGTGGTTATTTTATGGATATTTCCCTGTCTGATAAAGTGATTCTGACTGTTTGCTGTTTGCTGTGTGTGAAGCTCTGCAGATATCAGCACCTCGACGAGAGTGACAAATCGCCCACCGACGCCTGGTCTCCCTGCACAGCCCAGAAAGACACAAATAACGACCTGGAACATTCGTTTTGGCTAAAGGTAAAAAAAAAATAAGTTATTATCTGTAGGGGGAAATGTGTGCGCTCTGGTTAAGGTTAGGGGGGAAAAAATCTGTCCAAATGAAGGGAAGTCAATGCAGAGACAAGGGGATTTTCAGATTAAGAGCTCTCATTAGCTCAAAGTAAAGCATTGCAGCAAAGGTGATATTATTAATGTTAGCATGATGGTGATCAGCGCCCATTAGTGTTTGGGTCTGTGTGATATTGAGTTGCAAACCGTGTTATATTTTTGCATCTCCAGATTAAATAGCTAAATTTTCGTAGAAATTATAATAATAATTTTTGTCTTTTGCTCAAAATTTATTCATAAAACATGTCATTTAGTACCTTTTTAGGTAATGGATGATATTTTTGTACTGAGGCTCGATACTTAGGCAAAGTCTAAACTTGAAAAGATCGGGAAACACTAGTTTAGGGCACTGATGGGTCACTGGAGATGTTTTTTTAAGCTCTTTAAGCATTTAGTTAAGATGAATTTAAAGTGTTTTAAGTGTACCCTTGTCATGATGGCTATTGTGATTTGGATCTTTAAGGCCTTTGCACACCAGTGAACTTTTTTTCTGCACAAATGATTTGCACATTTAAGGTATGTTATGTGTCCAATCAACGTAATTGTCCCGTCTTTTTCGCAAACATGTCCGATGTGCAAAGACCTTCAAAGGGTCATTAAACCACCAACCGATGCCCGATTTTGAAAAATGCCAAGAAGTGGGCTGAGAACGTACTGAGAGCGGGCGTGGTCTGGTAGTGAAATCAGGTGCTCTGTGAGATGAGCCTCTCAAAGACGATAAAGCTGCAGCTTATAAGTGCCGTTTATAAAAGGGGGAGGAGTCTGAACCAAGCAAGCCAACAGCAACACTTGAATGCATTTGCTGGCGTTTTGACCAGAGAGGCAGTAAAAACGTGTATAATAATACTTAAGGATAAAGTGTGAGCAATTTGCTCCCGGATCAGCAAATTACATTAACTTTTTACGCACATACACTACGGTTCAAAAGTTTGGAGTCACGGATACAGTTTTTGTGTGTTTTCCATTAAAAGTCACACTTTTATTCATCAAAAGAGTTGAAAAATGAATAGAAAATATCATTGCACAAGGGTTTTCAAGGGTTTTCTAATCGTCCAATCGCCTTCTAACGCCATTAGCAAACACAATGTACCATTAGAACACTGGAAATGGGCCTCTATACACCTATGTACATATTCCATTAAAAACCAGACGTTTGCAGCTAGAATAGCCGTTTACCACATTAACGATGTATAGAGTGTATTTCTGGTTCATTTAATGTTATATTCATTGAAAAAAAAAAGTGCTTTTCCTTCAAAAATAAGGAAATTTCTAAGTGAGCCCAAACTTATGAACGGTCGTGTACACTGGTTTAAGGATCCACATTTAGAAAGTGGACCGTATGTCAGCAACACAGCAACACTAACACACGCACATGTGTGTGCTTGCGTGTCTGTGACTGTGGGTGGCTGCTCTCCTCAACGTCTTCCAGCACTTTCCAATAAATGGGGTTGAAGGGTCGGCTCACACAGACCGTTGGCTCGCGGCTCAGCTGTGCGCACACACACACACACACACACACACACGTATGCATGCACGCACATTCTTAGCTTTCTAACAATTACAATGATTCCTATGATGCACTGGTTCCCATAATCACTCATTTTCCAGGTCAACGACAACGTGACTCAGGAGTTCTAATGATCTGTGGATGATTACACAACCATGACCAACGCTAATCACCGAAATCCCTCAGTAATCAGCATTACCAGGTTACTGTTAAGTTAACAGTGTTACGTAATAAAGTCGTGATTCATTCAAGTTATTAATACACTGGCATGTGAAGAAAAAAAGAATGAATACATTTCTAATTATACATCGATAATTTGGAAAAAAAACGGCTCTTGATCGTCTAAAAACCATCGTCCAACATTCCATTTCATGCACAATCGGCCTGCCTATCTTTGGGGGCTTCTCCTATTTATTAGTTTTGTATTATTTAATCTCTGCTGCAGCCACGATTCCCACAGTCCGGTGTGCGGGGTCGATTTGACTGATAGTCTTGTCTGTCATCCCCCTGGATTATGGCGTCCTTTACCGTCGCCACTCTCCTTCCACACACTCTCCGTTCGTTCATCTTGTCTCATTTCTCTCTCATCATCCCCCACTTCTTAGTCAAAAATGACTCATCTTTTCTATCCCCTGCTTCTTTTATCAGACACTTCTCCTCCGCAGCCTCTCTGGAGGGCTTCCTTCGCCACGAAAACTGAAAAGCCTTCATAATAAACACCCATATCTCGCCGCTCTCCTCCCAAAACAAGCATAATCTTTCCTCGATGCTCTCTCTCTACATGTGAAAGGCCTTAAACAGCTTGTCTCCCTGATCTGTAAAGTATTTCTCAGCATCCATCTCCGCGCCAGCCATCGGTCTCATTCAACAGTTCAACGTTTTCATTTGGAAGAACCTTCTCCTTCCATAATTTTTTGGAAACTCAAGATCTCGACTTTCCAAAAAAATAAAAAATAAAAATTCTAAAAAGTTTTCTAAAAGAAAATTATATTGTTTTTTCTAAAACATGTATTCAAACCTTTTTTTTCGAAAACATAAAAAAAAAAAAAAAATCATAATTTTTTGGAAACTCCAGATCTCGACTTTCCAATAAATAAATAAAAAAATAAAAAGAATGGAAAAAACATTTCTAAAAAGTTTTCTAAAAGAAAATTATAATTTTTTTTCTAAAACGTATTCAAAAAATTTTTTTTTTTCAAAAAAAAAAAATTCATAATTTTTTGGAAACTCAAGATCTCAACTTTCCCCAAAAAATTGAAAGAAAAAAAAAATTTGAAAAACATTTCTAAAAAGTTTTCTAAAAGAAAATTCAAATTTTTTTTCTAAAACGTATTAAAAAAAAACATTTTCACTTTCCAAAAAAATTAAAAAAAAAATCAAAAAATGTTTTTTCATCATTTTTTGGAACTTTCCAAAAAATTCAAAAAAAAATGTAAAACATTTTTTCCATCATTTTTTTTGGAAACTCAAAACTTGAAAAAATATTTTTTTTTTTGAAAAAAAACTTTGAATTTTTTTTTCTATCCCCTGCTTCTTCTGGAGGGCTTCCTTCGCCACGAAGACTGAAAAGTGTGTGTAGCAGTATGTATCCTAAGGGCACGCTCTTAGGATACATACATAAGTGCTCTATAAATAGAGATAATTGTTGTCATTATTATAATTATTAACATTTTTAACATGGTGCTTGTTATCTACTCACGTTACTATTGCTTCATGAGGGCTAAAACGGTTGCTATGGCAATGTCAACCACAATATATATATACTATATAGAATGTAGGTAATAAAAAACGGCTTTTCCATGTGGAGCTTAAAGAGCATTAATCCATCCACAAGGGGAAGAAAATGAAGGGAAAATATGGGTTTAATTGGCTGTATTTTGTTTCTCCATGTTTAATGTTTACTCTGGATCCAGGTGGGATTTGTCCACCCTGGAGTGGCAGCCTCGGTCATGGTGTACCTGGCATCAGACGGCTCAGTGTCTGGAGATCAGTGCCGGAGCACAGCCATCGTCCTCCTCTCCGACACGACCGGCAAAAACCACTCACTTGGTACTTTTTGTTTTTCTACTTATCTTCTACTTTTATCTGATCATTTTAAGGGAAAACACTTTTCATTTTCTACGTCAGATCGAGCCAAATACTTCTTTACTACTACTGTAAATGACCAATTTTGACTTTAGGAGAGCAAATTAGCATTATTTTAGCCACCGTGATGCCAAGTAAGCCATTTTGAGTGTGTATAGCATAACAAAACAAAACCAAAGAAGACCAACAACTGCGCTATTTTACAGCATAAAACAGTTATTAATTAGAGTGCCTGCTTGCTAGTACTGGAGTACTCTATTGATTTGCACTGCATAGCAAGCATCTCTTGCTATTCTTTTACCCTACGGCAAATTTTGGCGGGAAAACACCCCTCCTCCCCCACACACACACATCCTATATCAAAACGTGTAGTTCGATCAGGAGTGGGTGTGCTGTGACCTTTCTGAGCATTTCGAGTAACCGTGACGACAAAATAAAGAATGCAACAAAAACATTTTTATCACGTTTTATGAGTGTGTATTGTGCCCGCTAGAGTAGCGCACGCTAGCGCAGGGTTCTTCGGGTGTGTTGGAGCAAGGCAACTTCTCAAACATGCATCGATTGAACATGAGGATTGAAGAACCCTGCGCTAAAGTTGAACCTTAGCCTAAACCGTTTTTGAATTAAGACTTTAAAAACACGCCGTTTTCTCATTTTTTTTCACAGTTAGAAACAGGTGTAGTTGTAAATTATCTTTGTATGTAATTAAATATTCCATCCATTAGTGAAACACGTGATTTTGATAATAGCAGACTTTCATACGACTTAAATTGTACCATTAAAGAAGAATCTATCAAGAATAACGGAATAATAACGACTATTTGACCTTCGCAGGGACACACAACCTGTCGTGCCATCGCAACCCGCTCGTGGTGAATGTGACCCATGACCTCTCGCGGCCCTTCTTCCTGACGGCGTCGGTGATCCTCCTGTTGTCCTCGCGCTCCGTGGCTGTGGGCGGCGTGGCTCTGAGGACTTCCTGTCACTTCAGCACCTTCGCCCTGACCGGGTGCGCATCAGAGGGTGGGCTCTCCCACAGCTACCTACTTAACACGCGCATGCATGTCGAGTTTTCACGACACTTGCACTTGGGGGGGAAAAGGAGGAGCTCAGAAAAGCTGTGAAACTGCACCGATTTAAAGGTGTTTGAGGACATAGGGGCGTTTCCATGACGACTGACCGGAAAAAGACGCGTGTGACATGGGTTAGGATAAGGGTTAGGGTTAGGGTTAGAAAAATGACCAAATATAAACATATAAATAACCGGGTACGCTGGTTATTTATAGCGCTGCTCCAGTTCGACTGTAGGCGTTAACACATGACGCGTTTCCATGACGACTGACCGGAAAAAGACGCGTGTGACATGGGTTAGGGTTAAAAAAATTACCAAATATAAACATAGTTTTGAAAGCATATAAAGGGCCCATCCCTGTCGTCACCGTTAACGCACGACCAGAAAATGACGCGCGTGACGTCATGTTCACGTGACTCCCCGATTGTTAAAATGAGTCTCTAAAGTAACGCTAAACTTTAAAAACAGAGGCGCACATACACAGTACACAGGTACGCTGGTTATTTGTAGCGCTGCTCCAGTTCGACTGTAGGCGTTAACACGTGACGCGTTTCCATGACGACTGACCGGAAAAAAGACACGCGTGATGTCATGTTTACGTGACGCCCGATTTGTTAAGTTTGAGTTTCTAAAGTAACGCAGTTTTTCGTGCCGCGGCACTGGCGTCCAGGCACCATTTACCAGTTAGCTCCGTTAGCTGGGTTAGCGCCGTTACCATAATACCAACTCTTCTTCTTCGTCTGATTTTATTTGGTAGTAACGAGGAACAAAGACAGTTAGGTAGTAGGAAATGTGGTGGAGTAATAAGTAAAAGTTGCGTCAACGTTAACGCATGACGCGTTTCCACGATGACTGACTGGAAAAAGATGTGCGTGACTTCATGTTTACGAGCACTAAAGTTGCTAACGCAGCTAACAGAGCTAACGCAGCTAACAGAGCTAACAGGTAAACGGTGCCTGGACTCTGGTACCGTGGCACGGTACCATGACTTCATGCACGTCTTTCTGGTCGTCATGGGAACACGTCATGCCTCGACGTGCATTAACGTGCAATGCACTATTGAGAATATAACTGAGAGGTCTTTTTTGCAAACTTCTCACTTTCCACTGCACCAAAGTCCATGCACAAAATCGTCGTTTTGTAGCCCATGAGGACACGGCTGCTGCTGGTCCACTGCTGCCTCCTGTGGTCAGTTTGTGTCACTTTGGTTGAATTAGTCACAAAATAACACAGCGGCAGAAGTGGATCAACCACTCCTGTGGTCTGTGATGACAAAAAGTGCACAATTTTTCTGTGGACTTCGGTTCAGGGGACAAAAAACTCAAGTTTCTTATCACGAGCGGTTGCAGAAGCATCAAGAAGACGACAAATGAATTGATTAATTTGGTTTAATTTTAGCCCTGAAGATTCACTCAATGTGTCGTGACCTTGTTCAACCCAATTTGAACAAAACCTGAAGATCACTTTGACGCTAATGCTGGCGTGGAAACTCATCACAACAAGTTGAAAACAGAGCGTGTGATCAGTCCAGGCTTCTTTTGTTGTTGTTCTTTATCTGACCCTGCCTCTTATTCTTCCTCCTCCTCCTCTTCCTCCTCCTCCTCCCTCCATAGCTGTTTGCGGCAGCCGTGTCAGATGGACAGCTGCAGCCCGCCTCAGTTAGAACACGCCTCTGTCAGGTAGGCCGCACCGTCACAGAGAGGTGAAAACACACACACACACACACACACACACACACACACACACACACACACACACACACACACACACACAAACACAACAACCATCTATATGTCAGTGTGTCTGCGTAGGTGCACGGGAGGAGGAGAATCGTCTCGCTGCTCTGTTCAGTGTCACCGCGGTTTCAGCGTCACCGTCCTCAACGGCAAACGAGCCGCGTCCCATCAGGTAAACCTGGACGTTCGGTTTCACTCAGTTATTTATTTATTTATGTATTTATTTAAGACCTTGAGCAGGTTGAACGTCACTTCCTGTTAAATCATGATGAAACCAAGCAGGTTTCATGTTTTATTTGTTACATAACATGTCAAAAATGCACTTTTCTTTATTCACTTTTATGAGAGCATCTACCTATATTTGCATATTAATAATATATGTTTATTTGTTTTGCTCTGCATATGATTTTATTCTCTATTAATGTCTTTTGTGTAAGTAAGTAAGTAAGTAAGCTTTGTACTGAAGCTTGAGAAGAATAAAATTATTCTTATTCATTATATCACAGATTAAGGTGATTTAAATTAGACTGAGTTGCCGGAGAAACAACAGCAGGACAAGATGGCGGCCTCTGCAAAGCATGACCCTTGTCAAAAGTCTGATTTTAAGGCAACTAAAATATAATATAACTCACACAAACAAAGAATTATGGGTTGTATATTAAATTGTTTGCTGTTAAAGTGTATTTTAAGCTCAAAATCTCGATTCGATGCAGCGCGTAAAAAAAGGTTTTTGGTGTTTGAGGATTTGGAAAAAGTAACTTTCATCATTCAAACTGCTGTTGTTAAAGCACAGTTTTTCCTCCTCATCTCATTTCCTAACTCCTCGATATATAAAGCCTTTGATGATCTTTGTGAGGTCCAAAAAACCATACAAATCTCTCTTTGTGAGGAGATTTTTGACCATGTGGGGACATTTTTATCTGTGCACAAGAAGCACTTTATTACATTTTTATCTTTATGAACTCTATACAAATCAAGTTGTCTTTGATTGATTGATTGATTGAGTCGGGTCCAAGAAAGTGTCTGTGGAGTTCAAAGAGGGAATTCTCGGAACGTTGTGAAGTAAAGGTTATAAACCTTTTTTTTTTTTTTTTTTTTTAATAAACTTTTGCTCTTCTGCTTTCCTCTGTAGAGAAAGACAGAGCTGGAGTGTTTTCAGGGTTCATGGGATCGTATCGTCAGCTGTCAGCCCGTGGACTGTGGCCCGCCCGATCAGTCCCACGTCTACCACGCCATATTCAGCTGCCCATGGGGAACAACCTTCGGCAAACAGTGCTCCTTCACCTGTGGATCCCCGGCCATTCTACAAGGTAAGTCTGTGCATCGGGAGTCGTCTTTCCACTGTCTAGTCTTGTCACATTGTTTTCTATGGTTTTGGAACATTTCGCCGCCGCTGTTAAATACGATTGAGTTCAACAGAAGAAATAACCCTAACCCTACGAACTTGAGGAAAAGAACCAAGAATCTTACCAAAAAAAGACTTTGGTAGAAGATGAAGTCCAAATAATTCCTCTCCTGGTGTCACCACCTGCTCGTGATCATATTAACAGTGTCCAATTAACCCAATCAATGGGGAGCAATGGGGATTGGGCATGTTGTACCTCAGCCCTTGACCTGTCAAGGATTCAAACCGCCAACCCTCAGGTCCGAAGCCAAGACCCTTTGATAACTTTTAATCATTAACTTGTCTGGAACATATGGGCCGAGTTTGACACGGCTAGCACAAAGGTGCTATGCTAGGACGAGTTCATTCAAATGTGTAGACTGCCAATTTTGTTTTTCCAAAAACACGATAGAAACAGTCCAAAATTTAGCATTTGACGCGATTTTGGCCAATTTCTCTTGCGTCAAAAAATCCCCCAAAAATCTTCAAGAAACTTTAGAGTAAACCTGATAAACTCACCATTGTCTGACCATGACCAGACTTCTGGGGGGCGCTATAGAGCCCTGGCGCTACAAAATGTGTTTGTGCCCTATGCCAATATTCGTTATTATATTCGCCGAAAAATGCCAAATTTCAGAGTTTTAATGCACGTTAACCCCCTCAGAAATGAGCGCGACGTCGGAGACAAATAATAATCTCAACAGGAAAGATTGAAAACGTGATTTTGTGCTCCTCC
The DNA here is from genome assembly GCF_963457635.1 of Microchirus variegatus. Taxonomy (NCBI): domain Eukaryota; kingdom Metazoa; phylum Chordata; class Actinopteri; order Pleuronectiformes; family Soleidae; genus Microchirus; species Microchirus variegatus. Next base: position 4,104,169 of record NC_139806.1, on the reverse strand, counting down.
TCCTCCTCCTCCTCCTCCTCAGGCGACAGCGACAGGTTGGTGTGTTTGGAGGACGGACTGTGGTCTTTCCCCGAGGCTTACTGCAAGATCGAGTGTCCGGAGATTCCGAACATCGCCAACGTCAGGCTGCTGACGGCCAACTGCGTGGCCTCGGGTCACGACGTTGGCTCGGTCTGCCGCTACAAATGCGACCCGGGTTTCTACGTGAGAGGGAGCCTCACGAAGAAGACGCCGCGGTAAGTGTTGCCATCATTATCACGCATCATATGAATGTGTTAAAACACACGCTGTCGTGTTTCTACTGCAGGACTGGCAGAGTCTTCTACGTTGATCTTTGTCCCCAATAGAGTGTGCAGTTCTAGAGTTACTGTAGGTGGTTCAAACACAGATTGGGCTTGTTTTCATGAGCCTGTTTTTAGGTGAATCAGAAATATCCAAAAAAAAAAACAAAAGGTTCTTGAAATATCACAATTTTTCAAGGTGGAAACAATCCCAAATCTCTTTTTTTAGTCATGAAAAAAGCTTCAAACTGACGACTCCATTATCAAAATAGTTCTAATAATCGATAAATTGAGTAATTGTTTAAGCTCTACTACAAATATTGTGGGGTTTTTCGTGGTTACAGAAACCAAAAGGCAACTCTTCAAATGTACTCCATTAAGGCGGCATTTTCCAAACCTTGAGATTTGACTTTTACGCTACAATACGCTACTGTACTAAATAAAACAAGCACTAGATCATTGGCATTTCGTGGCGCCAGGACTCTATAGCGCCCCCAGAAGTCGGGTCATGGTCAGACAATGGTCAGTTTATCAGGTTTTTTGGGGATTTTTTGGGGAGAAATTGGCAAAAATTGCGTTAAAAATGCTAAATTTTGGACTGTTTCTATCGTGTCTACGTCGTACACAGTCGTCCCAATTTTAACCAAACTGGGTCAACTCGTTGCTCTCATGATTCCAAACAAATTTCTAATGTACATCAATTAGCTCCGCCCATCCTAAAAGTCCACCATTTTGGATATACAAAATTGGTCGTCTACACATTTGAATGAACACTTCCTAGCATAGCACGTTTGTGCGAGCCGTGTCAAACTCGGTCCGTATGTGCTAACTCTCTATATATTTAGCATGGCTAAACCCATGCTAGTGGTTAGCATCGCGATTAGCGTTAGCCCAACCATGAACGAAAATAAAAGATTCTAACAGCAGCAGTAGAACATCTACATCGAGTAATTGTTTAAGCTCTACTCCAAATATTGTGGGGTTTTTCGTTGTTACAGAAACCTCCTCTCGAACACGTTTTAGTTTTAGAATAAAAAAAAAGCAACTCTTCAAATGTACTACATTAATGCGGCATTTTTCAAACCTTGAGAGTTGACTTTCACTGTGTGTTTATTTGCTCGCGCTGTCACCACAGGAAGTATTTCAAGTTGGAGTGCCTGGAGGGGGGTCAGTGGGAGGAAAGTGGCTGCGAGCCCATATCCTGCCCCGCTTTACCCAGCGTATTCCAGGGCATGTACACCTGCACCAACAGCCTGTACTATGACACCGTCTGCACCCTGCGCTGCTCGGATCCAACGGAAAATGTAAGTTTTCTATTACCGGTTTCTGACAAAAGTGAGAGCGACAAAAAGTCTGGTTTTGCTTTACTGTGAAAAAATGGAAATTATATAATAATTCAGTGGTATCCATGCATGCAAAGTGTGAGGAGAAAACACAAACAAATCAAAAAACCGTGATGACGTGGCTCTAAACCACTTCGGCGTTATATATTTGTTCATGAAGTCCTGGGAGAGCGATCGTTTGAATTCTTCTGGTGCCCACTGTGTGTTTAAAAGACACGTGAGACCCTGGGCTTTCAGATGAAGACATTCCGTGAGTCATTTATTCAGATTAAAATGTCATTTTTTAGGATACAATAGGACACATTGGCATGAAGACTACTGAAGCCGGCATTCAAACCCTTGACCTTTAAGCCACCTCTGCCTTATACATACAGTACATCCATGAAATTATTATTTCCCTAATTTTATTGTAGTAAAATACCGATACCGATGGTATCCTGCTATAAACAAACAAAATAATGTTTTATAATCGTACCTGCGTCACATCCCAGTCGCTGTTTCAAGCACTTTATCCTGGAAATAAAAGCACTTCCCAGCATTAAAATAAACAAAGCTAAATAAGCTAATAATTACGGAAGCATATAGCTGCCACACACACAAAAAAGTGGGGTGCTCAGTATTACGTTATAAAGAGAAACTACTACGTTATAACACGAAACTATCACGTTATTTCGAGATATTTACTCGTTATAACGAGAAACTGTCACGTTATTTCGAGATATTTACTCGTTATAACGAGAAACTGTCACGTTATTTCGAGATAGGATATTTTCTCTTTATAACGAGAAACTCTTCATATCTCGAAATAACGCGATAGTTTCTCGTTATAACGTAATAGTTTCTCGAAATAACGTGACAGTTTCTCGTTATAACTAGAAAACATCTTATCTCGAAATAATGTGATAGTTTCTTGTTATAACGTAATAGTTTCTTGAAATAACATGATAGTTTCTCTTTTTAACGAGAAAACAATCATATCTCGTTTTAACTAGAAAAACATTTTATTATTACATATTTTATCTCGAAAATATGTAATAGTTTCTCGTTAGAACTAGAAAACATCTTATCTCGAAATTACGTTATAGTTTCTTGTTATAACTAGAAAACATCTTATCTCGAAATAATGTGATAGTTTCTCGTTATAATGTAATACTGAGCACCCTACTTTTTTTGTATGTGTGGCAGAAATACCTTACCGTACTAAATGAAACAAGCAGTAGATCATAAAAAAGGCTTAACAAACTGTGCTAACTCTCTATATATTTAGCCTAGCTAAACCCATGCTAGTGGTTAGCATCGCGATTAGCGTTAGCCCAACCCTAAACAACAATAAAGGACTCCAACAACAGTAGTAGAACGTTGACACATGTTTTAACTACTTAAACAACTATAACTGACCATAGCCTACTCACTGATGGATGTTATCCAAGGATAGACAAATAACTCTGTGTACATGTACTGTGGACGATCTCCTTAAAAGCGCAATGATTCAAATCACCACCAGATGTCGCTACATAACGTTAACAGAGCACTGACACTGGTAGGAGTCAGCACAGCGTCATCAATGTTATTATTGTGAGGTCTTTTTCAAGAGGTCATTGCAGTTAAATTGACAAAATCTGTGTTCAGATCGAGATTCGCTGCACGAAGGACGGCGTCTGGACGGCCAAGTTCTCCATGTGCTCCGGGCTCCAGGGATCCTGCTCCTCTCCTCCCGATCTCAACTCGGTGGAGTACAGCTGTGACCAGGGGATGGATGTCGGTGAGTATTCAGCGACGAGAGGTTTCATCCGTCAAAACATAAACCTGTCCTGATTGCGTCTGCTTCCCTCTGTCAAACAGAATAAAGCCGTGCACAGTAGCGTGCCGGTGCCTGGCTTTCCTTGTTACGCACGTCTTGAATGAGCAGACAAAACAATCATGGCGGTCGAGGGTGTTTTCGTCAACGCTTGTGTTTTTCCTCCGTCTCTCGCACTCGATTCCCCGTATTTGTTTTGACAGCAGCGTTTGATTTCGGCTCACATAATATGAAACACTCAAGTCTGGATGCCAGATTCAAGCGCAGGACCGAACACTGGAGTCGTGACTGGATACGTCGGTGTATTGATATCAAAGACAGCGATGGTGGTAGAGAAACCAAACTTAAGAATGACATTTCTGACGTTTTTAAGAAAATATTTCATATATAAACGCGAGTTTGTTTTAACCACTTGTGACGCTTTTGGCCGAGATGAGTAAATAAGGGTGATGATAATCGTTTTCCTGTTAAGGATTTGGAAAATATCTCCTTTTTCAACATCCATTTCATACAGAAACAGTAACATGTTGCAGTGCCGTCAGATTGTGTCCTTTAAAACACATTAAAACACTAATAGTAGCGGCGATAAAACGATAAAAAAGGCTAGGTTAGGCTAGGCACGCTAATGCCGTCAACGTTGACGCATGAGGGGTTTCCATGGCGACTGACCGGAAAAAGCCTCGCGTGACGTCATGTTTACATGCCGCAGCACTGGAGTCCACGCACCGTTTACCAGTTAGCTCCGTTAGCGCTGTTAGCACGCGACTCCAGATTGTTAAAATGAGTCGCTGAAGTAACGCTTAACTTTAAAAACAGAGGCACACATACGCAGTACACAGGTACGCTGGTTATCTGTAGCGCTGCTCTTTTCCTTTAATAAACAGACCGCTACAGTTCGACTGTAAGGCGTGCCAACAGCGCTAAAGGAGCTAACGCAGCTAACTGGTAAACGGTGCCTGGACCCTGGACTCCACGGCACGTAAACCTGACGTCACGCGCGTCTTTTTCCGGTCAGTTGTCATGCCATAGTAGCAGCGATAAAACGATAAAAACTAGTTAGGCTAGGCACGTTAACGCCGTCAACGTTGACGCATGACACGTTTTCATGACGAATGACCGGAAAAAGTCTTGTGTGACGTCATGTTTACGTGCCGCAGCACCAGAGTCCATGCACCGTTTACCAGTTAGCTGCGTTAGCGCCGTTAGAACGCGACTCCAGATTGTTAAAATGAGTCGCTGAAGTAACGCTAAACAGAGGCACACATACGCAGTACACATGTACGCTTGGTTATTTGGAGCGCTGCTCTTTTCGTTTAATAGACAGACCGCTCCAGTTCGACTGTAAGGCGTGCTAACGGCGCTAAAGGAGCTAACACAGCTAACAGGTAAACGGTGCCTGGACTCCGGACTCCACGGCACGTTAACCTGACGTCACTCGCCTGTTTTTCCGGTCAGTCGTCATGAAAACGCGTCATGCGCTAACGTCGACGTCGTAAGCGCCGGTAAGCGCCCAGCACTAATAAAAACGCACCACGACAGATGCGACGTTTGGTCCCCGGAACATGATCGCGAAGTGTTGTTTTGCTCTATGAGCGATGTAATTCTCGCTTTAGCCCCTTATTTATCCCTTATTTTTAATCTTAAAAAAAGCTCTGTGGATCAAAAAGCATATCCAAATGGAGCCATCTCCCACTCTGCGAGTGTGTGTGTGTGTGTGTGTGTGAACCCAAAGCAAACACACAGAAAAGTCTGCTCAAGGCTGCTCTCTCGTCTCACAGAGCCACAGTAGCTTTGAAACATTTCGTCTCTGCTCCGAGTGCCAGGTTTTAAATTGAATCAATACAGCGCACGCTGAAGCACTTAGCATTTATGCATTTAGTGGATGTCCAACATTAAATGTATCATAACTTGACAGCTTAAAACATCGTCGTTAATGCATCACACACACACACACACACAGGCGCGCTGGCAGGCGGCCTGAATTAAAGCCGCAGTCAGCGGGGAATCGCTAAGAGAAGTTGTTGACTGTGAAATTTTATTTGTAGGTTGTTAAAATGCTAACGTTTTTGGGATCCCGGCTCTTTGCCATGAGCGGGGACGCTACATCTCGATTGCGATTTCATCTGCAACATAATCGCTCACCGAGTGCCGCCCCCCCCGACAACGCCGTCAGTAGAAGGTGGGGGAATGCCGAGTCAGCATTTCCAACTATTGTTTTGCCGTTTTCTCATCTTCTGCCATCTTTTCTCCTTTTGGTCTCCCAAACTTTTTCATCCAATTTCAACAAATCATGCATCAAAAAAGAAAAACGCCTGGCTCGTTGACGACATTCTCAGATTTCTCTCTGATTCTGATGCTGTTGGAGCTTCGGGAATGAACGGTGAGCGCAGATCAAAGGCGGCGGCGTTTGGCGCGCGTGCGCCGCTGCACGTAAAACGACGCTAAGTTTATCGCGGAGCAATATCAAGTAAATCGGTTGAGGTTGTCGGTAGTTTTGGTTCTGAATTCCCCCAAAAAAATATGTATGAACAATTAGGAATAAATCAAATTACCTGCAGTTTTGATCGTCAGTGATTGTATTGAACGACCATTTATGTTGACATTGAAGCATTTAGACTTACAAAATAGGAATAAGCTACATAGAAGAAGTCCTGGAAAGAACTCCACGAGATAGGAACAGTGGAGTGAGAGTGCAGACGTGGATCCAAGTGCAGAAGGTGGTAAGGAGGTAAGTGCTAGGACAGAAGATGCTCTTGGAAGAGCTTCTTTAAGACACACAGCCATGTTCTGGTAGCGCTCGGTAGGTCATTCCAGGACAGTAGGTGAGGTGTAATCCCTCCACTGGGCCCTGTGTTGGTCCTGAAGTCTCCTAAATAGAAGGACATGGCCGAAACACCTCCCTAACCCAGGTGACCAAACCCTAAGACTCAACATTCCAACCTTAATCTTCTAAACTACTCTACATTCTAATGGATCAAAAGTTAAAAGTTAGCAATTTGATATAGAACAATCAAAATGGGGATAAATACATTTTGCTCTTTTTGCGCCGTGTCAAACAATTGTTAACTGTATGACCCAACTGCTTGGAGTAACTATGTATATTTTTACATTCATTGCGATGGTTAAATGTCTTGTTGCGGGGAGATTGGGGGGCTGTCTCCGCTGCCCCGTACTGCCTGTTAATGGAAACCCAGCCTCGCAAGATCAAGGCCATAAGACTGAGGCAATGATAGCAATATTTTAATCATTTGTCATGGAGGAGGCGGCTCGGGCATCTGTATCGGATGCCCCCTGGACGCCTCCCTTGGGAAGTGTTCCGGACATGTCCCACCAGGAGGAGACCCAGAGGAAGACCTAGGACACGCTGGAGTGACTACGTCGCCCGGCTGGCCTGGGAACGCCTTGGGGTCCCCCCCGGAAGAGCTGGATGGATTTGTCATGGAGGAGCCGGAAAAAATGGAGCACTGGAATTTGTTGTTGGAGGAAACGACCACTTGACCGACAAATTGGAAGACACCGTTGCATGGGCAATAGATGGTTGTGATGGTGTCGGAAAAACATGTACTGTACTAGTTGTCTACTAGCTGTAGAGAAAAAGGTTCTGCTTTAAAAAACATTTTGAAACAGGACCACAGATGACGTATGTGACCTTCAATTCAATTCAAGTGTCATTTGATACGACTGTTTTCTACTCTGTTTCCCCCGCTCTCGCAGGTGCCGTTTGCTACCCAACATGCATCGTGGCCCTGGACATGGACCTGCGCGACCCGGTGGTTCTGCCCAACGGCACGACATCGGCCTCCGTGAAGCACTGGATGCTGCCCACCCAAGTCCAGGTGAGGACATCATCACGCCTCTATGGTTCTCTTTGGAATGTCCGACAAAATACAGACAGCAGCAGTAGAGTGAGAGAGAGAGAGGGGTTGCTATGGCGATCTTGCTGCAGAAGCGAATGCACCTGTTTCTGCGTGATGAAGCGCAGCGCGGTGAAATACGAGACAGCTCGATTGGTTTAAATAACCATAAAGGAGAAAGAGATTGCGTTTTTTTTTTTTGCGACTATTTAAAAATTCCTGGAAATCTTTTTTTTTTTAAAAACAAGCATCAGGTTGAATAATGCACTGCAACATCTGGTCGTCTGAGCAACAACACGGAGTAAACTTGGCGACCGTTTCTCACCGAAGCACAAAGTTCACTCGCAGGCAAAGGACGGAAAACAACTCTTGCAGCGGAAACACATAAACAAACACATTTCCTCACATTTAAAGGTGCATTATGTAATAAATCTAAAGCAACTGGCCATAAAATCCTCCTAATATGTCACAGAGACTCAGGAATAATGTTCATATAACAAACTGAACTCACCAACAACAACAGTACAGACAAAATATTCGCATTAAAACAAATATTTTGCAGACTGCAAATCATGTTTTTGTTTTGAAATCATGTTTTGGCGTCATGTGTCGCCACCTACCGCTGTCTACCAATCATTGCAGTCAGTAGAGTCTCAGCTGCCGAGCAACCACGGGTTGCCAGTTACGTCAGAAAACGAAACCTTAAAGACCTCTGTATTTTGAATTTGAGTGTAGTAACCGTTTTTGGCCACATTCTTACATATGGCGCCTTTAATATTTCTGTCTTTTATCGTCTCTATTTGTGATCATCAGTGGAACAACCGATACTTCGGTCTTCACGTCTGTGTCTCACACCTTTGGGTTTAAAACTAATAATGTCCGAGAGGACAAATGAGGCAGAGATAATGACGACCGGAGATGAACGATGACCTCCGTTTAAAAGTCAAAAGTCATTTTTGTCCAAGAGTCTGAACATAATGTGCTCATGAATCACTTTAGGTAGAGATTTTTCACGGTGATCCGTTAAAGATCAAGGACAATTTTCCGGCTTCTTCATGAAGCTCATTATCGAGGCACACTGCAGAAATGCAAGGAACAGCAATTTTAAAGTGAAATAATACGCATGTTTTCAAATGTGAGTGTTTAAGACATTCAGGGCCCCGTAAAGTTTATCGGAGAACTTGCGAATATCAACTTTTTATCCTCAAAATGTTATCCAAAATAAACCAGTTTATGACATGTACAAGAGACGGCAACCTCGGATTGTTGTGGTTATCGTAGCTACGCTACATGCTAGCCAATATTAGCTTAATAATATCCTTGGTTACCGTCGTCCTTAGTTTTGCCTCGTTTGACCAAAACAACAATGCACCTACACCTATGTACATGTTCCATTAAACACCTGGATTCATTTCACGTTATATTCATTGAAAAAAAAGTGCTTTTCCTTCAAAAAATAAGGACATTCCTAAGCGAGCCCAAACTTTTGAACGGTAGCGTACGTCACTACAGTTACACAAATATTAGATGGATTTAAAATAAGGATTACACGCGTCATACTTCATATCACATACTTGACCTACTCGCTGGCAGGACATCACCTTTCAGAGTCGACTGGGAAAATGTTGTAATTCCCCCCCCCCCGCCGCAGCAGCTAATATCACAAGAAAAATCCCACCTCGTGTGTCTATGACGGCGTTCGTTATCAATAAGTGTTTTTTTTTTGTTTTTTTTGCATTACTGGAAAGCAGAGGCAGATTCCAGTTGACGTCAAGAGATATCTCTCACCGACGGCGTGAGCTCAGTGGACAAACTCACGCGGTTGCCAGGTTTTCAGAGTTAAAGAGTGCTGTGCTTTAGAGGCTGGCTCACGTTTCCCAATATCATTATCTCAGGAATCGCTTCCTTGTAGCTGCCGCCCGCCTGACTTTTTGGGTGGTCAGTTAACGCCAGACAGACAGCTACGCCAACATCTGCCAAGGTCAAATAGTTGGACGGCCGTTGCTGTTATTTCTGCCACATTTGAAGCATTGTCTTATCTCGAATACTTGAGAATCAGGACTCACTGGCGAGGTCAGGCTTCTCAGGAAATCACACAGGGAGGATCCACTTTCTCCTGCCATATTTGTTAGTCAATCAATAATATTTCTTTTTTTTTTTGCCCATATGGGTCGTATAAAACGGTTATCTCTCTTTGAAGCCGCAGTACGTCACTTTGAAATGTCAACGTGGTGCGAGTCGTAGTTCAAGTCTATAATGCTGTCGTGTAATCTGCCAAGGAGCTGATGGCACAGTAATTGTGGAATCTCGTCGTTCTTGGAAAATGGAAAATCCAAAATTTTCTTGCTTGAAAAGTAAAGTTCACGTGAGTTCAGTGGAGTTCACGTGAGTCAGTTTGGTGCAAAACCTGTTCTGGATTCCAGCTGCTGGAGTTCAATCCGCATTTCAAAAAGCCACGGACATCAAACTATTTATCACGGAACTTAATCGCGTATGCAAAGAGCCCCCAACTTTAACTTTCTGGGGTAACTTTCAACTCCAAGAAAACCTGTGAATGCTTTACAAATCACAAGAAAAGTATGTCAAATAAACACGTACATGCCTCAGCGGTGGATTCTGTACCCGATATGAAATGATCACAACCCAAGAGGAACCTGTTGCCTGTGGATTCTCATTTTCTACCTCTGTGGATCTTTGATGATCCAGTCAATCAGCCTGTCCACGACACTTCAACGATCCACCATCTTTACTTTAGGTGAAAACAGCCAATGAAGAGACGAGTTGCCTGACATATATAACCTGGCATACGCTGTCCGCTGTGGATGTGAACAGCGCCACTTCCTGCCAAAATGGCATTCTGAGTGTTGCGAGGAGATTGTGTGACTTCAGCTCACATTGGAGCTACGTTGGATTGATATTGAAACAGTAGTTTTCCGTCCTTCTGTATCGACTCAGGCTGGCTTTACAGACAACGCGCCCGGGTGAAACCGACAAAATATGTTATCAGATGTGCCTTTCGTTTCGACGGCGACGGCGTTTTTGGGGGGCTTAAAAACGCAAAAAAAATGAACCCTCCTCCAGAGTGGAAATCTTAAAAAACACTCCACCGTCGCGTTCCCGTCTAAAGGGTTGAAAACGCAAAAGTGAGCTCTGAGCTGCTCACGCTGGCTATCCTCCTGTACGCGTTGACGTCAGATCCATGTGCAGTACAGACAAACAACAACAAACGTGGGATTATTATCCATCAGTCTGACATTCAAGTTGCCTTAGCTGCTCTGATACTGATCCAGGAGTCATTTCAGCAATTACGCCAAGTTAATGCTCCTGGTGTTGTTGTATGACAGTGCTTCACAGTGCCACCTAGCCACCTGGCATGCATACTACATCAAATTTCACCCACTTTTGTGTGCAGATTTCCACCCAAAGATGCTCGTCTAAACGCGAAATAACGCAACGTGGGAACGCGACGACCACTTTTGCGGTTTGTGTTCAGATCGTTGTCGTGTAAAGCTTAAGCCTTAAAGGACTGCTCCCCTCATACCAGTGGGTTTGCCTCATCTAGTCCCGACTCGAGATTAAACGATCACGGCACAAGTGGAACCTGTTTCCTGTGGATTGTCATCGCTCCGTCTTCTATCTATCTACCTCTGTGGATCTTTGGTGATCCAGTCAAAAGTTCTCCCATTAGCTTGTCCCCAACTCTTCAACGATCCACCGTCTTCACGTTTAGCGTTGCCTGACACATGTAACCTGGTATCCACTGTGCGCTGTGGATGTGAACAGCGCCGCTTCCTGCGAATCCTGCAAGTGTTGCTGGTTCGACTGCTCCTTTCATATCAGGAGGTTTGCCTCATCTCGTCCGACTTTATGTGCTTTTGTTTTTCAGAGCATCGTCTGTACGGGGATGATGAAGTGGTTCCCCGACCCTCGACACATCCACTGCATCCCGTCATGTGAGGTAGGAGCTCAAACAGCACATCCAGGGCCCCTGTATCAGATCACACTCCAGTGTTCTGTTCTCTTGCTGTTAATGTGGTCATTTATTTACCTTGAATATTCAACATTAAAACACTACAGCCTCTATTATCGACCAAACATCTCTGACCAAGCTCGAGACAGAGAGTGAGAGCGTGACGGAAATAGAGCCATGGGCTTAACAAGAAGAAATAGTTTTTTTTGTTTTTTTTCCCCCCACTTTGGTAAGTTATGTGTTGTTAATCTGTGTCTGTGCAGATCGGCTCACTCAGGACAGAGCGAAGTCTTCAGGGAAGCGCTGTTGGCCGAGCGCTGTTCGTGAGAAGCTAAAATCGTAATCGTGATATAAAAAAAAAAAATAATAATACGACTGAGCGTCCAAGGTTTATTTTTAGCAGTAGAATCTTACTCCTGAACCCTGTCTACCTTTTAAATCTTCATCTTCTTATGTGCTGTTGAGTTCATTTTCATGAAAGTTCACGACAAACAAAACTGTGATGAAATTTCACAAAATTCAATCCGATTTTTGTGTACTTTTTGCTATATATATATTTATATATATATATATATATATACTGTAAGACTCTCTATGTTGCACGTTCTTAGGGCCTATATTGTACGACGTCTAAACATAGTAATGGAAAATGTGTGAAAATGTGCATAAAACATTGGTTTATAGACCACTCCAAGCAAAAATCAATAAAAACGACATACATATTTGAAATCACGCTGTCCAAATACACCAAAAAATTCATAATAATAATAAAAAACACACTATACACTAAGACACGTGTCAGACTCAAGGCCCGGGGGCCAGATGTGGCCCACGAGCGATTAATTGGTCTTAAAAATCTGTGTTAAAATAGGTCTACGCTGCTTTAAGGCATGCATTGACCATAAACTACAAACCACATTTCCCACAATGCAAGGCGATTGCGTTACCCGCAAAGTGACGGCATTATAGAGTAGTTCGCGTTATTTTACATTATATTTGGTTACATTTAGTTACATTTATTCTCTATGACAGTTACATCTGGCCCTTTCAGGGTCACCGTTATGCTGAGCAAACCCAACGTATTATAATTATGTCTATAGCCGTGACCTATAACCTCTCCAGGTGGCTTGATATATTATGGATACACCAGTTTGGCCGCGTACATGGTACACAGTCGTCTTCGTGGCTGATAACACACTGCGTGCATCGTGCGTTTGCAACTGTAAACATTGGGTGAATCATCTGTTCTTACGTAACGCGTCTTAAATAGCGTGTTTTCAGAGGCCTGGAGGTCACGGAGGATCTCAGTCTGGCGGCCGTTCCCGTGACTATCAAAGCGTCTCTATTAACACTGAGATAAGGGGGAATACTTAATCCTTTAAACAATTACACAATTCCCGGGCACTAATCTATCACGTTTACAGACGCGGCCCAGACGCGAAGCGAAACACGCTGTATCCCCCGTTGTCATCACCACTCAAGATAACACCGTTGATGTGCAATGTGCTTCGAATTTCACGACGATAAATCTCGGGGCAGAAATTGATACTCTCACACTTCAGGCTTTTAAAAGAATCCTTTTCAAACGGCTCCAAAGAAGTTGGAGAAGTCGCCGCCAAATGTTATTATGCCTGCTGAGAATAATGGGGGATATCTGATAAAGGGGAAATAAATTAATCATTGGATTATGTCAGACGCAGATGAATGATTCAGGCTTACACCGGGGCTTTTAAATCATCTGAAAAACAAGTCTGCCCCGGTCGGCGGGAGCAGGACAAACCGTTGCTGTTTATTGAAAAATGTCACTTTTCTCGTCAATGAAACGCGCATTAGTGATGAAAATGTGTGTTTTTGTTGGAAACAATAGTGGAGCAGATACTTTTGTTTAAAAACATTTAAAAAGTTTAACCGTTGAGTTTAGTTTCATCGCTGTATGATTCTGAGGGGATGAGCGAATCCGTGTATAAACACATTGGTGAAGTATCACTCAGTTCAGAACAAACCACTTCACAACGGCAAATTTGTCCATAATATAACGTTCCTGGCTATTTCTGCTGCCATTTCTGTAACAGTAACCTTCAAGAGTTACGTGTTTGATAAAGGAATCACATGCACTAAAGAAGCAACGTTTTATTGTTATATGTTAAACTACTGTTAGCGTCACTTTGAGGAAGCTAATTCTCTTTAAGTTTAGCTACTGTTAGCATCACTCTAAAGAAGCAAACTCTATTTATAGGTCTATATTTAGCTACGTGAGCATCACTTTGAGGATTCAAACAGTCGCTAAGTGTTTCAAAATTAAAATTGTCTGTATTTATATAGCACTAGCCCCGCTAGCCATGTAGACTAGCGGGGCCCGGAATCGAACCCTCAACCTTCCAATTAAAAGACGATTTACCCTACTCCTTACCCTACTCCTGACCCACCGTCGCCCCAAATCAGGTTTCAAATCATGTAAAATTCAAAACATTCTGTGCTGAGACAATGAGACAACATTTTTCGCAGATTAACGACGTAGCGTACACAAACACGCCGCTGCTGCAGCGACAGTCCTGCTCTCCGTCTCCCTCTTCCTCCATTAGTGGTACTGCGGCCTCACAGGAGTCTGCTCTCTATCTTTTCTGCCTAATTTTTTACTCTTTACTTCACAGTTGTTATTTCTTTCACATGTTCTCAGCCACTATTTTCTAACATATATATGTATAATATGTGAAGATGAGAATATCTGTAGCACATGTTTTTAGCGTTGAGCGCATTAACGGCAGTTAACGGCATTAACGGAATCAACGCTAACGCATGTTAGCGCATGGCACGTTTACACGGTTACTGATTGGAAAAAGACCTGCGTGACGTCATGTCTGCGCGCCGCTGCAACGGAGTCCAGGCACCTTTTACCAGTTAGCTCCGTTAGCTGTGTTAGCTCCTTTAGCTGCGTTATCTCCTTTAGCGTCGTTAGCTCCTTTAGCGTTGTTAGCGCGCCTGCAGTCGAACCGGAGCGGTCTGTTTGTTAAACGAAGAAAGAGCAGCGCTACAAATTACCAGCATACCTGCGTAACTGCGTATGTGTACACGAGGAGTTAACCCTGTGTCTGGGGTCAATTTAGAGGATTGGTGTCCAACATACGGCCCGCGGGCCAGAACCGGCCCACAGGAGGGTCCGATCTGGCCCGCAGGATGAAATTTGTTAAGATTGAATACTATATTTTTCACTTCCAGTGACTGTGACTACTATGTTTGTGCCTTTATTGATCCACTGTGATCTGTCGGTTTAATTGTTAAAATTATGCATAATATTGTAGAAATTGCACTTATTTTTAAAAAAACTAAAAAAAATTGGACATCTTGTTGTTCATATGTTATTATGCTATTATTTCACTGGTCCGGCCCACTTATAGTGTTGCATGTGAACTGTAATCCAGTTGGAATCCACACGTATTCATAACTGCGGAGTTCTCTCGATCCAAAACTACTAAATTACAAGCCACATTCAAATAAACTACCTAGCAAGCAGCTCTGCCAGGTCAAAAGTTCCTTTTTATTAATATCTTAGTTTATGACGCCTTATTAAAACTAAGATCTGCTGATATTTTGACAGATTAATCCAAATTTACGGCCCAGTTATTAGCATTTCGCTCTGCGTCTCACGTTCTTCATTTCCAGCCGAATTTGCTCTGACTTGTCACGTAAATCGGTGCAGTTGTCTTTAATAATTAAACTACACCAGGAGGATCAGCGTCACCTCATTAAAGACACTCGTTGGACTCTTTGTGAGCAAACATCCACTTATACACATATTACAAAAGAGTTGATCCAGAGTTATGTGTTCAAAGTAAAACAAAACGTTTATCTGTTGCCACCATCGGGGGCCAAAATTTATAAAGAAGAAATTCATCGACTTTTGATCGTCACAATTTCCAAGTGTATTAAATTCCTCAGAGTTTGGTTTGGTTTTCCCACCACAGAAACCCTGAAGGCCGAGTCGTGCTTCGCTGTAGCTCAACACTTTGGAGTCCAGTCGGTTTGCCCTCTTCGTTGGATTCAGCGTTACCGCGGAAAACATTCCTGAGGTTATATGAGGAAGTGTCCGCGAGTATCTGCACATGCACGACCAAAAAAAAAAAGGAAACGTGAAAAAATGCGGGAGCGAGGAGAATTCTCCACCACTGGCACGGACGATTACGTATTTGTAGAGTTTGTTGAGAGTGAATGGAACACATACAGAAAATGTGTTGACCCGGCCCTTAAAGGTCAATCTCATCGCCACAATCTGAAAATATGAGGCCATAATAAATAAATATGGGACCATACCGTCCGTAGTATTTTCAATCATATAACGAAAGTTTACTTAATCTACGATTCAGCATCCGTCTAACGCAGAGCAACCCTTCAACAACGACAGTAAATCAACCGACATCATAAACCCAGATAGTTTTTATTTGGCGTTCGTCCGTTGGGTTCGGCAAAGGCTGGAACTGCCGATGGAACACATAAACTGTTGATGTCTCATGGTATTAAAATATTCTCCCCACCTGCCAGCACTACATTTTCCCCTTCCACCTTCCCGTGAACGTTGCTAGGCAAAGCAGTTGCTTATAACCCGCTCCTCCATGACAACACTGTAAATTATAGCGGACCACATGTGCTGCATGTGCGCTTTGCCAGATCTCGTCCAGATGCCATTGCTACCTTTCTCGTTCTCCTACTTTCTCCAGGCTCCGGCCTCACTTTGCACGTTCGCTTTAAAAAAAACAAACACTTTAAACACAAGTCGGACTCAACATCGCGAGTGACTCGGTTACAGAATAACTGCGAGGCTGGGACTGGACCGTGCGCTTCTCAACTGTTTTGAACGTTTCCACTTCCACACGGATCACCTGCTGTGTGGCGATCTCCTCTGACTTTTTTACAGCATAATTAAAGTGTTTTCTGGAGCAGTGAGTACAAAGAACGCCACGGCCGTTCCAGCAGGTCAATTAAACACATGCATCACTTCATACGAGGCATTTATTCTTTCACTGTTTACCACTGTGTCCTCCACGTTTCCTCCCAACACAGTCCGAAAACATGCAATAATATGGCGATTAGGTCAATTGGACGCTCTAAACCAGGGGTGTCAAACATACGGCCCGTGGGCCAGAACCGGCCCGCCAGAGGGTCTGCTCCGGCCCACAGGATTCATTTGTTGTTGAAAAACTATTCGAAACTACCTCTGTGATGTGTAAATGGTAAATTAAGGGTTTATATTATTGAAATTGCAGTTATTATTTCTAATTTTTTCTCATATTTTGACAAAAAAGATACTTCATTTAAAGGTGCCAAACAACAGTTACTACATTCAAATTCAAAATACCGAGGTCTTTTAGGTTTTCGTTTTCTGACGTAACTGGCAACCCGTGGTTGCTCGGCAGCTGAGACTCTACTGACGGCAATGATTGGTAGACGGCGGTAGGTGGCGCCACATGACGCCAAAAACACGATTTCAAAACATAAACATGATTTGCAGTCTGCAAAAGACTTTTTTTAATGCAAATATTTTGTCTGTACTGTTGTTGTTGGTGAGTTCAGTTTGTTATATGAACATTTATTACATAATTCAGAGTTCTTGTTATTATGGGTTATTATGCTATTATTTTACTGGTCCGGCCCACTTGAGTTCAAAGTGCGCTGCATGTGACCCCTGAACCAAAAAATGAGTTTGACACCTCTGCTCTAAACTGACCGTATAGGTGTGAGAGGTAATGGTTGTTTGACCCAAAGTGGTTGGACAAAGTGGTAGAAAATGGATGGATGGATGGATGGTCACACCCGGACAGGGTCACCGTCTAACTCATTGTCCATCAAATTCAAACTATTTTCAAATGAGTTCACACGATGCTAATTAAGTGCATGAGCTCCACACAAACAGGGTCAGAGTCTGACTGAGACCTAGTCGTTCAGCACTTAAGACCCAAGACTGGGGCCAGTTGCTGTGCTCGGCTCTATTTACTCACCGCTTATTCTGAAACACCTGCTGCAGACAAATCCAACAAAACAGTCACACAAACACACACACAAAGACACACACACACACGTCAGTAATGCCTGAGGGAGTTTCCTGGAGAGAACTTCCTTCAATCTGGCACAAATAGGCACAAAAGAGCTCAACAGAGCAGAAGTGGAGGTCACTCTGACCCCACAAACATGCATCTGGGCCAGAGTTCATGAACTAATTATAAATAAACATATATCTTTAAATGATGTGAGACTGGATGGATGGACGGACAGGGAAGAACTACAACTCGCCTCGTTGCCAGAGGCTTTCATCCACTTAACTGCTTTGCCTTGGGCTAAATTCCTCTCTGCCTATCCAACCATTCCATTTTAAGCACAAGCACCAGGTCAGATCTGTTGGTAACGACAGACTCTGAGAGTCAGATTGATGTTGCCCTAACCACGTCTTTCAAAATTTCCAGCTGAATTTCACTGCTTTCGCTGGCTAATCTAATCCGTTAGCGTGAGATTATATCTCATCATTGTGCTCTCAATCTTATCCCACATCTTCCATTAGAAGCTTCCTGTCGGAGTTGCCTGGAAAAGCTCCAGAGGGACGTCCAGATGTGCCCATTGGGAACATTTTTACAGCTTGACTCTTGACTTTTTATTCTGAAAAGAGCTGCCGCTCCACGTCCAAGATGTGTGGGGGTTACGACCTCACAGTCAGCGACTTATTCTTCCTTTGCGAAGCGTTGATTTGCTGATGCTAGCTGTCGTTTTGAGCTCAAGTCGTTGCATTTCAGCAGCCTCTGGATTTGTTGCATTTACATTGCTGTCAAAAAGACCGGGGCGGATTAGGTCACTCCCATCCACTCCAATCCACCAGGTGGTGATAATCCAGAGGAGAACACAAAGCTGTTTGACCATTCAATTCAAAATAGATCAGAGTCATTATGTCATGACTATCTTGAGCCTCTGACACACTTTGATTTATAAAAAGTGGACCTCGTCTTAAAGTTTGCCAGATGTGGCCAACCAGGAAGTAAAAATACACTGACTTGCCACCAGGAGGCATATTTTCTGACAAGTTAATGGTCCCAATGGCTGCTTTCAGCTCTTCTCCAATAGAAGATACTATCAATTGTGTTAAATTATGTTCCAATTTAGAGGAAAATAGACAATAAAACTTGACACATGCTACACCGGTGTGGCTCACGGCTGGTATTGACCAATAAGTACCTGTTTGCAGGTTACACCTGTGTGTGTTTCCAACCTCAAAATGGTGTTGATTCAACATGGGAGTTCAGATCGTCACTTGGCTGAGAACACTTTGTGTTTTCCATTAAAAGTCGCACTGTATTAGAAAATACAGTCAAGACATTGAACCGTCAAAGAAGCAGCAAAACTGTTTTCAGCTGTGCTAACATCATTGCACAAGGGTTTCTAATCATCCGATAGCCTTCTAACGCAGACAGACGTTTGCAGCTAGAATAGTCGTTTACCACTTTAACAATGTATAGAGTGTATTTCTGATTAATTAAATGTTATATTCATTGAAAAAAAAGTGATTTTCCTTCAAAAATAAGGACATTTCTAAGCGACCCCAAACATTTGAACGGTAGCGGTCAGTTTCACTTGTAATAGGCCACGACACATTGATACATTTCAATCATTTTAAAGCAGTCTGGCCGTCCTCCTCTGACCTCTGCCAAGGCGTTTTCACACAAAGAACAACGCGCTCACTGGAAAATTCCAGTGGATCAGCAGTTTCTGAAATACTCCGAGCTCTTGGTGCGGCACCAACAACTGTAGCACATTCACCGTCAACCAAATCGCTCTTTGCGATTGCTTTGGTTTGAGCTTCAGCAGGTCTTCTCGACGGTGTCTTCATGCTTAATTAAACACACTTGTGTCATGTGATTGGCCGACTCCATATCAGCAGTAACGAGCAGCTGAACAGGTGAAGCCAATAAAGTGGCCGTGTCGTTAAACACGGATAATTGAATTGAACGCGAATGGCGCTCGGTACGAGGTGAAAAGTACGAGTTTTCACAAGAATAATTTACAGCCCGGTTTTGATAAAGAGCTTGGCAGGTGCAGATGACAGCACATCCTGCCCTGGAAATAGTCGATGTTAAGAGGTGGAATATTTATGTTAGCAAGGTGTGAGGCTGGCTGCTGCTGTTTGATCTGCCTCTGTATGCACTGAACCCATGTGAGAGAGTAAAGGTAATACTCAAAATAGCTGTTTCCCCACAGTGGGTCAGTGGTGCACGCTCAACCAAACCCTTTGCTAATTTAAAGCTCATCATCAGTCTGTGCATTGCTGCTGAACGTTAGCTTAAAGCTCACATAGAGTGGTCCTGTTGCACATATATGTTAGTTATGGAGGTCTACTTACATACATTAACTTGTTTTTATGGTCAAAAACCTCCTAGTTATTGTAAACGAGCCGATAGAAATCTCTCCTCACTGAAGCTCTCCTCAGCCACGATATTTCAGACATAAATCTCACCCCAAGAAGACAGGGTGTATTGTGATTGGCCAGCCAGCGTAGAGCCTTCCCAACTGTCTTGTGATTCGCCAATACCCGGAAGTGACATATTCAGTACACCCGCTCTCAGAAGCGCAGCTCCCCCCTCTGGAACGGTGGATGCACTGCTACTCATTATCAAAACATTGTTTTAACAATGTTTAAAAATAGCTTCGTCACGACTCCCCTTTGACGACCTTTGACCCGGAGTCAGACCCAGAGTCAGAAGACACTGTCGCTCGTGAAACACCTCCACAACGGACGTTATTCTTCTTCTGCGGTTCAATGTACGCAACTGGATGTGCCCGGACTAGTGCAGGAGAACCGGTGTTTACGTAACCAGAAGGGAGATCTCGCTGAGCCCGAGATTACAATAAAACACAGCCTTCTCAGCAATGGCTGAACTGTTTGTTTTGAAACTTCAGGGCTTGTAAACGAGGTAATGACACTAAAAAAACAGCGTTAATTGGAACTTCCGGTCTAGGTCCGCTTTAATGCTGCTTGGAAAAAAAGCAGATGCCAGAATCAACCACATGTGATTTTCAGCAAGGGTATACGACGTGCACGTTAGATCAAACCATTAATAGATAATAAAAAAGGTTTAAAGGTAGGTTAAGGATTTAGCAACATCTACTGGTGGAGAGGACGCTGGTGCCAATCTCAGCTGACATAGGGCAAAAGGTGAGGTACACCCTGGACAGGTCGCCAGTCCATCACAGATTGGACATCAAACTAAAGACAAACAACCATCCACTCTCATTCATTTAAAGTTTCCTATTTGCCTAATGTGGGAGGGAACCAGAGAACACACACATGGGGAGAACATGCAAAGGCCCTCGTTCCTACCGGGTCATGAACCCGAGTAGAATGAGCGCTAACCACGACACCAACCGTGTGGCCCATTTTACGTTCAATTTCTTCCAAATGGAAATCATTTCACCTCGTCTTATTCGTCATTTTAGCAGTAGTCTTTATTAAGCACGGCTGCCTTAAAGCGTGGAGATGTAATTCAAGGGTTTAAATCCTCGAAATTACATGCATCTGGTGCAGTCGCTGGTAAAGTCTTTACTCAGAAACGGAGCGATTAAATAGATTTATTTACGCTGCAGCCGTTTAGCTGGGAAAGGCAAGGGGATTCGTCAAGTCGGGAGTTCTTTGAAGTGATGAGAAAACTGCAGAAATCTTCTCAGCAGCTGTTGTCTCCCCCTGTGCCGTTTGGGTAGAACCTGGAGTCTTTGAAATGGCTCCATCGCCCCACCGTAGAAAGCCAAAAGTATCTTTGGCGTTCAGCACTTGTTTTCATTTTTGCTGGCACTTCAGGAAAAGTTTTTAGTGGGGGAAAAAAAAAGGCTTTCATCATTCGTTGAGATTCAATTTAAGTAAAATGACACACGTTTGCGTGCTAACCAGGTTGACTACGGGAGGGCGATTGGAACGGTCAGAATCTCAAAAACAGGTTGAGGAATTGTCATTAACAGGTACTCTGACTAAGGTGTAGTGAGGTCTGTCTAGACTCGATGTGCCCTCATTTAAAACTGAAGTAAATGTCAAAGTGTTTTATCACGTTGTTTATCCTGGAACGCCGCGAATCCTCAGAGAAGTGGAAGTCATTTATGTTGGCGCAGCAGGTCTCGAGTATTCCTGTGTCGAAAAAAACAACAACTCAGTACAGCCGAACATGATGAGCTACTTACGTATTAATTCAGACGTTACTGAAATGATATGGCAGCAAATGCCGTGACGGTAGTTTTGAGACATAAACGTCACACTTGATGCCCTTAAAGTTAAAGTTTTATACAGCAGCTGTTTTAAATTCTGCGTAGATGAGAGTAAGCACATTCACTGCTGTATGTACGCCGAGGTTTCGCCAAGTAACTTTTTCCGTGGGCCGATTATTTTCTTAGCCTTTAGCTGGAGAGTCGGACCAGAGAGTAAGTTCAGTCAAGAACCGAACAATCCACAGGTCTGTGCTGGTATTTGCACAGTATTAAGGAACAGTATGATTCAGTTACTGCCTAACTTCAACCTTAACCTAACCACATAAATGAGAATTTGCCTTATTTGGACCAGGTTTTGATCTCAGTGAGGAATACTGGTCCTGACAAGGTCAGCGTTTATGGCAGAAGAAGGTCTTACAGAGATAACAAATACAAGAACACACACACACCCCATTGACAATGGTCATTTAAACTTAAAGGAGAAAATGTGTGTCAGAACTGACACACATTTTCGTGTTTCTGGAAACACGACTCAGAAAAACATAACCCACGTTTGATGTTGCACCAATACGACGTCAAGCTACATCTCTAGCTGACACGGCCATCGGGCACAGGCCACACCCCTCCGCCTACAAGCACAACTGTTCTCAGTCCAAACGCAAGCTTGACCCAGGGCTTTACCATTCCAAACCATACCGTACTGTACCAAACTGAACCCTACCACGATGTAAACACAGCATTAGTGACCTCTAATGGTGAGATTGCAGATTGTAACAAATCAAGGACTCCTTCACTTACTCCCTTTCCCATGTTCCCAATTTCCTGAACTCTTGGTTTGTCCGTTAGAACTTCTGTAGAGACACGGCGGTGCAAAATGGTGGTTCCCATAAAGCAAGACTACCAAGACCTGACTACCTTTTTTTTCTGCAAAGAATAACATTAGTTTTCTGCCAACAAAGCCTCCAAAATGTCACCCACTGAACCCTAGAGTTTGTTTTTTAACGTTAGCGCTCGGTCGCCGCACTGGCTGAACTCTGCTCACGCTCCCGGGGCCTCGATTTGTTTGCAGCTCATTCTTTCACGGGCAAACACTGGCGTGCGAAGAAATCATGCATCTGATTTTTTTTCGAATACAATAAAAGAAAATGTTAAGTCCTTTTCAGCTAATATTTACGCAAACCAGCTGTTGTGCATCACCACAGATTTTGTTTGGTGGTTTTTTTCCCCCCTCATGTTTTGCCACAAGCATTCAGTGTGGCCACGGCCGCAGCAGCTGAACGCAGGGAGCGGTGGCATGCTGTGTCGAGTGCTCGCCGAAATGACATGAAACAAGAGTACATGTTGTTGTTGTTGGGCCAAAGAGAGGCGTCTTATGAGCCCAACAGACTCGACTATGACTGAGTTACAAAATTGAAATTGGACTTGTTGTGCAGTGCAGGTGGTCGTTTTGATTTGTTAATGGCTATTTGTTTGAAACCGAAGTGCAATTGCACAACATTTAATGCCACTTACCCAAATCCGATTTCTGAGAAGACGCTGTGTTAATTCTCAGCCTCGCCCGTTCCAGCTCCCCAGCTCTTTCGTGCCGTGCGAGGTAAAACGATCAGCGTTCGGGAGGATCGCGTCTCAGTCAATAAACACTGTTTCTTGTTTGTTGCTTTGCTTGTAGCCTTTTGGAGGGGACGGCTGGTGTGACACCAACAACAACCGGGCCTACTGCCAGTACGACGGAGGAGACTGCTGCCCGTCCACGCTCTCCAGCCGAAAGGTACACAAACACACACTTTCGACAAACACGACGCTTGTTTTTTTCATTTTAAAAATTAACCTTTAATATGTTAAAAAAACGGTGGTCAAGTGTTTCTTGGCTCGCCTCGGAACTCCTATCTTACAATCAAGAAGGAGCTTAGAACCCGTAGCTGGTTCCCGAGCCAGATTCTTCCTGTTTACAGTAGAAATCCGTCTCTTTTGGCACGATTTCGACTTGGTAAACAAACACAGATCCCTGCTACTTCCCCCCCCTCCCTCTCTCTCGCTCTCCTGTTAGCGACTGCACCTCATCCCTTCATCTGGACCTAAAACAACAGAGCAGAGGCTTGTTCCCTCTGGCCTCTCCACTCAAATGGGCAAATAATGAGGTTTTCACTACCCCATGCTGCTGTACACATTCTCACCTTGCATACGAATCCGTCGCTCTTCCACAGAGGAACCTAGTCAGGGTTCGAAAAACAAGCGTACAGACATTTTGGTGATGTCCCGAAAGAAGAGGCCATTTATTCTAAGACACTAAAACCAGACTTTTAGTCTTTTAGAAAATGTTGTTGGGTGCATGTATATGTTCAACTGATACTAAACTCGCATGCGCATGCTCATTAGTTCATTTTAATCCAGAAATAACGGAACTAACTGGTGCTTAAAGAATTCTATCTTTTGCAATGATTGAATGGTAGAAAGACCGGGAAATGGTGCTCGACATGATACGAATCTTAGCTGAAAGAGGGCCTAGATCGCCACCTAGTGTAGTGGTGGTGGACACAATTAAAGGGTCTGCACGGAAATGTACCCTAGGTTAAACGCTAAACCCTTAAAAACAGAGGCACACGTACGCGGTACACAGGTTTGTAGCGCTGCTACTTTTCGTTTAATAAACAGACCGCTCCAGTTCCACTGTAGGCGCGCTAAAGGAGCTAACCCAGCTAACGGAGCTAACGGTGCCTGGGCGTCACACGCGTCTTTTTTCCGGCCGGTCGTCATCGAAACACGCCATGCGTTGACGTTGACGCCGTTAACCACCGCTAACGTGCGTTGGGACGAGAACCCTTTGTCCGCGATCTCCTCGGGACGCTCTAAACTCTCCAAATTCCCAAATCAGCCGCATAGACGCGGTGTGTGTGTTTATCGTCCTAACAAACTCTCCCTGGTGATAACTTCACTCGCTCGTGTTTTCGCTACAAAGATGCAAAATGCATCGCATTAGCGTAATTGCTGCGAATGCTTGCTGTATGTATTGGGCGGCTAAAGAGGAACGGTATGAATAATAACGAGGGGAGCCCAGCGGTGGAAAGCAGGGACCTCATTCCCTCGTCTGTTTTTACATAAACACGTCTATTTTTCTAACGTGCTTTCATGAGAACTTCTCTCCCATGTGGACATTTGGGAATTAGCTCACTCTAAACCCCCCCCACAACTGACACTATACTCTATTTGGCTACTGTACAGCCACATATTCATGACACTCACGGAGGCCCCCGGTTATTAATTCCGATGGCCTTCAGTTGGCCGAGCCTCGGCTGTCTCCTTAATGTCCGCGGCACGCCATGACTCACCGCTTTCCTAAATGGTGGAGTTCAGCGAGTGTGCGACTGCCGTCATAACAAACCCGCTGCCAAATTGCCACTAACTGCTCTTTTACAGGGCAACGGGGGGAGGATGAAGGGGTGGGGTGGGACCGGAGAGGTGTCTTGACGGTCTGCGGTTTAGTCAGTCACTGTAAAACAGCAGAGTGGGGGGGGGGGGGGGGTAAACAGCCGTGAGAGTGCAGCAGCAGCAGCAGCAGCAGCAGCAGCAGCAGCAGCAGCAGCAGCAGCATCAGCATCCTGACTGCCACCACAGGCTCCAGCAGAGCGATGCAGTGGTGAATGAAGGAGCACTTTCTGCTCCTGTGTGGTTCAACGCATACAAGTGCGGGAAAATACAGCTTTACGTCATTTTCTGTGTTGAGATTTTAAAAAAAATTTTTATACAGTTTTAAAAACACAAAAATTACTAATAATAATTAATCGTCAACTATTTTGTTATATTTTTGAGTTTAAAAACAAAAACAAAAAAAACAATTAAAACAATCTTTCTGATTTTTGAGCTTCTGAAATGGGAATATTTCTTTGCTCCGTTTGTGACAAAAACACAAAAAAAATGAATTTAAACTGAAAAGACATTTGAGAACATCATGATTTCCAGGTTTGGTAAACACTTTTGTGAATGTGAATATTTTCTAATCTCGGAATGCAAAAATGCTCTAATCTCGGAATGTGAACGTTTAATAATCTAAAATGCGATCATTTTCTAATCTCGGAATGTGAATATTTTCTAATCTCGGAATGTGAATATCGGGCCGGACCGAATCCCTGTTGACATAGACCAAAAGGTGGCGTACATGTGTCCAATTAACCTCATTTTAGCTAATCGCACAAGGGTTTTCAAGGGTTTTCTCATCATCCAATAGTCTTCTAACACCATTAGCAAACACAATGTACCATTAGAACACTGGAAATGGGCCTCTATACACCTATGTATATCCATTAAAAACCAGACTTTTGCAGCTAGAATAGTCGTTTACCACATTAACAATGTATAGAGTGTATTTCTGATTCATTTAATGTTATATTCATTGAAAAAAAAGTGCTTTTCCTGAGCCCTAACTTTTGAACGGTAGTGTAAATATATATATATATATATATATATGGTCTTTGACTTAAACAGGGGATAAACATATATAGTTATGTTTCCTTTTTCTCCCAGTCTTCCTCTTAATCCTCTCCTCCAGGCGTGAATGTTTACATTTCTTGCAGCAGAAATGCTTCGCGGGGCGTCGGAGTTTATTTTGCAACCTGTGGCGATGGCGCGCTTCCTAGACCAGAGCTGGAAGCTCCTCTTGTTGTTGATTCTTAACATGTGTTCATCCGTTCACCTCCACGGCGGTGTGTGTGTGTGTGTGTGTGTGTGTGTGTGTGTGTGCGTCCCCTCACCCCCCCCCCCCCCTCCCTGGATGTTTTCTCACCATTCAGAGGCCACGGTGAATCACTTGACACTGTGCACTTTATCAGCCTCCCGGGTGCCGTTGGACTCCTCTTTGAAAGCTTGTGAGGAAACGGGACAAATCTAAAAATCTACGAGCGCTCTCGAGTTACTCAGCCGCACTTTAGCTTCCAGCGCGCGGCCGCTCGCCAGCTGCCGGGGCCAGTTCAAGCAAATTTAGTTTTTATTGTCTGTTTTTGCCATTCGAGGTCGTTCTCCTTGCTACAGTTGAAGTGTAACGACTCTGTGGGGAAACGTCCTCAACTCCTGCATTTTTTAGTGACTCTGCTCAAAGTCCTGATGTAAACGCTTCCTCTAATCCCCGCTGCTCTCCATTAATCCTCCTCTGGGCTCTTCCTCCACCGGGAAACAGAAGCTGAATAATCTCAGAATGCAATCAATTTCTAATCTCAGAATGTGAATGTTTTCTAATCTCGGCATGCAAAAATGTTTTAATCTCGGAATATGAAAGTTTTCTAATCTCAAAATGAGATCATTTTCAAATCTCGGAATGCGAATAATTTCTCATTTCTGAATGTGAATATTTTCTAATCTCTGAATGTGAAGATTTTCTAATCTCTTAATTTCTAATCTCGACATGCTAGCATTTTCTAATCTTGGAATGTGAACGTTTTCTAATCTCTGAATGTGAATTTTTTCTAATCTCTGAACGTTAACATTTTCTAATCTCTGAACGAGAACGTTTTCTAATCTCTGAACGTGAACGTTTTCTAATCTCTGAACGTGAACGTTTTCTAATCTCTGAACGTGAATGTTTTCTAATCTCCGGACGAGAACGTTTTCTAATCTCTGAACGTGAATGTTTTCTAATCTCCGAACGAGAACATTTTCTAATCTCTGAACGTAAATATTTTCTAATCTCTGAACGTAAATATTTTCTAATCTTTGAACGTGAACATTTTCTAATCTCTGAACGTGAACGTTTTCTAATCTCTGAACGTAAATATTTTCTAATCTCTGAACGAGAACATTTCTAATCTCTGAACGTGAATATTTTCTAATCTTTGACCGTGAATATTTTCTAATCTCTGAACGTGAACGTTTTCTAATCTCTGACCGTGAACGTTTTCTAATCTCTGAACTTGAACATCTTCTAATCTCTGAATTTGAATATTTACTAATCTCTGATTTCCAGGCTTGGTAAACACTGTTCCTACATTTTACTGACAAATTAATACTAGATTAACCGAGAAAATAATCGACAGATTACTCTAATCTAAAAATCACCGTTAGTTGCGGCCCGGGTCTCCATCAGGGGAATGTGTTTTGTTTATTTTTGACCTTGTGTGAAGTGGAGCTCTGAACGTTGTGCTCGTTCACCCCGACAGGTCATCCAGTTTGGGGCGGACTGCAATCAGGACGAGTGCTCATGCCGTGATCCCAACGCTGAGGAGAACAAGAGCAAAGCCAAGCCTCTGGATGGAGGAGGAGGAGGAGGAGGAGGAGGAGGAGGAGGAGGAGGAGGAGGAGGAGGAGCAGCTGGAGGAGGAGGAGGAACGCTGTGAGATGGTGGGATGAAAGAAGCTGAACTTCTGTACGACACAGCACCACCACCACAACGAGAAAACAGACAGAATAACTATTCATTCTTTAATGTGAATAAAACGCTATTAAAGTCAGACTTCATGCAAAGGCCGTGATAAAAAAAAAAAAAAGAGTCATGTTGGTTTCAATGTATTTCTGCCTCCACTGCACTAACTCTCACTGCTGGATTTGTGATATTTTTGTTCAAGCGGGGGTTAAAAGGCCGTTTATCCACTCTGCCATAAATCAAATCAAAGGTAATTGGATCAAGTAAGTGTCGCAAATGGATTCGAGTACTTTTCTGGACTTGATTAGCCTCGAGAGGAGGAAACTAAACAAAAACAAAAGAAAGAAAAGAGGACTGGATGTACCTGAGGAGTGTTCCGCACAGAGCGACTGCTACTCGACGTGTTTACTCTCGCGTCGCGGATCACGTTTCATAGGAATATTTCCAAGACGGCGATTTAATCCAAAACAGGAGCAAATTTACCTCAAAACAAACTCAAAAAACATGATTTCTCTTCATCCTCCTCCTCTGTGTAGCTGTGAGAGGACACATAATCCCTGTAAAGACTAACGTGTATAGACTAATATATTTGGATTACCCGACACACACACACACACACACTGTATCTACTACATTCACGTTATTATTAGCTCCACACGTCACCGCTCTATTACTATTTATATATCACAAACATTTACTTGTACCACGCAGCAGCATGTGCACACAGCTTGCCAAAATTGTATTTTATTTTTCATTGAGAAACACACAAATATACGTTTGTCGGATCTGTACTGTAGATGAATCGGAGGTTGGTTTTTAAAAACAAACACAAAGCGTTGAAAAGATGCCATAAATGGACGTGGCCGTTCACGTCACGTAACCCCCCCCCGTCCAAATATTGTCTCTATAAAAGTGTACTCATGTTATTTGTGATATTTTACTGTACTTTATACACTATATGAAATAAATAGTACTTTATACCGACCCATACGTATGTGTTTCTTGTGGATTCATGTTCATTAACACACGATGTTGATGCCTGAATAAAAAAAACACGGAAAAGGCCGTGGACGATGAATCGATTATTCATTGAATACTAAATTAATTAGTTGTAATTAGTTGTTGTACCAAGTAACAGTGGACGTACTTTGGTTTTATCAAAGTGAGTAAAAATATACTCATACATTATATGAGGCTACTTGTGTAATATCACATAGACGTGGAACTGACCTGTCCCACAACATTGCTAAGAAAGCAACAAACAACAAATACAGGAAGTGCCGCACAAAAACAGGAAGTAACTAAATTAATTAGTTGTAATTAGTTGTTGTACCAAGTAACAGTGGACGTACTTTAGTTTAATCAAAGTGACTTAAAATACACTCATACATTATATGAGGCTACTCGTGTAATATCACATAGACGTGGAACTGACCTGTCACACAACATCGCTAAGAAAGCAACAAACAACACATACAGGAAGTGCCGCACAAAAACAGGAAGTCAGAACCACTGGTCACTTCCTGCATTAAAAAATAAAAAAAATAAGCTCTGTAATCCAATCAAACTCTGCAGCCATTTTCCATAATATATTATCTTTATTGTTCTTTGAAGTAGCAAAGATCAAAGTGAAAAAAAAGTTAAATGCAAGATGCCACATTCATTAGAGACGGATTATTCATGCAGAGATTAGAGAGTAGAGGGTGGGGTTTTACACGTTTCCTTCAGGTTATACATAACGTTTTTCATGTCTCAAACCAAACAATCTTACATTTCCCGTCCCGTTCAACTCCACGCGGGTACGATGCAATTAATACTTTGTCATCACAGGTCACATGTTCTGTTTTTAAAGTAAGGAGAATTAAAGGGCCACTTAAAAAAAAATGGGTGAAACGGCCCTTTAATCAGAATTGAGTCTTTGCTTCCCACTCCCCCAGAAAACTCTTGAGGAAAAACTACCGTGGCCTTAAGGCAGGCTTCTCAAACTCAAATGATTATATTATAATTTCAGGAACAGTCCTTTTATTAGTTATTATTTTCTAGCCCTTTATTAGTAATTATTAAGCACATATAAGACCTTATACTACCTCTATAATGACATGAATTAAGATTTAATCCTACATAAGGTGTTAATACATGCTTAATATTTACTAATAAAGGGCTAATATGCTACGTATATGCATGCTAGTAAGCACCTAGTTAATGGTGAATATGTGTTCCCTAATTTAAAGTGTTAGAATCATTTCAAATTAAAAGTCTTGGCTTTGATAAACAACTATATAAAGTTATAATTAAAAAAATAAATAAAAAAAATCTATAAATATCAAGATTATGCTGTGAGTTTGAAACCTCTGCCTTAAGGTGTGATAAAAACAGTGTTGTGAGCCAATGTTTGAGCATCGTTAACAGGTGATAATTAAAATGAATTAACCCGACTAAATCCCACATACCGGCCCTTTAATCCTCTCCTCCCTCGTCGGTGGATCGATCGGGATTACAAGTTTACGCTAAACTACACAGGAGAGATTACGGTACAATAATATGATACATCTACTAAAAGCACACGTACGGTAAATGCTGTAAAACGTCACCTGTCGTACACATATATAATATACAACAGGCGCATAGAAAACACCTGCTTCAAAACACAGTACTGTGCGAGAATAATGCGACGATGCACTTGTGAAATACTCTGCTGCCTATACAAAAACATCTACAAGCGCGCGTTTTAGTATTCACATTATGAGATTTGTTAAAATGTACTGTATATATATATATATATGTATATATATAAAAACAAAGAAAATCACCAACAATCTCCACAGTAATTTAACAACGTAGCATAATAATAACATGACAAATGAAATAATCAGTAAATATACGACACAATAAACGGTGCAAAAGTCAACGTAAACACAGTTAAATATTAATGATGGCGAATATTAAAGACACTTTATTTGCAGACTGAATACAGAGTTTGTCACATTTAAATCATCAGTTAGTTTAGTTATGACGTGGAGGAAATACTGGCAGTTTAACAGAAAACAAAGCTGTCGTCATGTAACGCTCCCTTATTTACAGCCTCCCTTTACAAATCCGTACCATCAGCACTACATT
Source organism: Microchirus variegatus (assembly GCF_963457635.1). Classification (NCBI taxonomy): domain Eukaryota; kingdom Metazoa; phylum Chordata; class Actinopteri; order Pleuronectiformes; family Soleidae; genus Microchirus; species Microchirus variegatus. Next base: position 4,073,236 of record NC_139806.1, on the reverse strand, counting down.
CAGCTGCTTATACGACTAAAAATGCACGGTTAACGCAAACGCGCGAGGTTTATTCTACTAAAAATAACCCTCGCTCCTCTGTTATCTACATAGATTTAACCATTTATTTGACCTTTCCTCTCACACGCTAAGCAAAAATCAATGTAAAAAATACTGGAGTTGAATTATTTACGCGTAGCATCTTTCTTCGCGTTGGCATTCGGCGACAAAAAGAAACAACGTTAGTTGTTAGTCCTGACATTTGTTCGATAATCTAAATCTAATCACGTCTGAACGCGACGTTTAGAGCTCGTTTATGTTCCCACACGCAACCACACCACGAACTTGCATCGCTAAATTTATCGCAATGTTTTGGTACGAAAGCGTCGCGATAAATGAATCAGTGCCAGATTTCGGTCCCGATATGACCCTTTTACGATAATCGTGGGTGTGAGGGATTAACAGGCGATTATTTCATCGGCCGCATCAGAGTCTTCCCGATTTCAAATCGTAAGCGTTGTACATCGATATCGATTTTTACGACCGAGCGAGAGTTGCCAGGGAAACGGACGTTGCGTACTTTCGTTCAGAACCGCGACTCGTACAAGAACGACAACTTTGCACAGTTGTTTACACACAAGAGCTGTTAACCGACGCCGCCGACAGCGTCTTTGTACCCTGAAGTCACATTAAATCACGTGAGTTTTCGGGGGATCGTGTGGTCTGAGCTTTCTCGGGATTAAAAAACGTATTAAAAAATCGGATCGATTCGACACCAAACATCTCGGTTGTGGATTGTTTTCCCTCATATAAGAACATCCTGGTGTGTTTCTATGCAGACAGACGACATTGTGATTATGAGGAAAAACCATATAACCGGTGCTTTACGTGCCGAAATTTTTACCAGGAAAAAGGTTCTAATCGCGCTCAATTATAAGAAGAAAACTCAATAGCGAATGCAGTTGTGTGGGAACGTGCTCTTTAACGTGTGCTTCTGCCCAGTTTGTTGCAGTTATTGTTAAAAAGCATACGAAGGGCGACTAAGAAGTTATCGTGACTTGTATCTGCAAAGTTTTGCTAAACCACTGCTCTACATTTCACGTAAAAGTCGCCGTAAAAAGCACCGACTCCGAAGGCGGTGGAGTAAATAAAGAAACTTGAAAAAATGTGCTGTCCTTTTGCGTCAAAGGTCCTAAAGTTTCATCCGACAAAGAAACAAAGTGAAGCAAATATTTAATGACTTTATCTTTATCTATGTGCATTTTATTTTATTAATAAAAGACGTGAAAGCTCTTCTGTTCAACACTTATATTAAATGCTAATCCCTATCCACGCAATCCTTATGAGGACGTTGGGTAAAACTAATAACGATGACGAAAGACAAATTCAAACTGATGAGAGAGTAAGAAAGCAAGGCTTTTATTGTGCAATCTCTCTTTGAGATTTGATTCTAAATGTTCTCCGAGTGTGTTTACGTGTGACAGCTTACAGTTTGATTCTCTGCAGGATCGGGTTCCCCCTCTCGGAGAACCCTCAGAGCTCTTTGGGCTCGCCGTAGTCGTTGTACATGACGGTGAGCGTCTGCTCGTCGCAGGCCTTGTGCACGTCCTGACCCATGTTTGACCAGTTTAGCCCGAAGACCTTGGTGTCGGTGTAGCGGCAGGACAGGAACTTGAGGGACATCCTGCGGAGGCCGATCTTGGGCTCCTGCAGGAGACCCTTGCACCACGGCGAGAGCTCGTCCAACTGGGAGAGGATGAGGCTGGCCTTCCTGTTGGGACAGGAAGCGCGTTAGTGTTCAACATATGGCATCGACAAGTTACTGTGCAAACACAACAATCAGTAAAATACAGAGAACTTCCTTCGCGAATTGGTCGTAAATCTGGATAAAAGCGCTGCTCAGATGGAGACACAGATGGGCAGATGTTCAGACTCTGATTGTGAGTTTTCAGCTTTAAATGCACCCAGATTTGTCCCGAAAGTGTCTCCACACCCGACATCTGCCCTCAGTGACCTGATCACATGTGACGGCCTTAAATCAAGCAGATCCGTCCTCCTGTGAGCACACGTTTTTCAAATCTGACGTCCCTGTCGACGTGATTTGAGATGAGAGCAGCTGAGCGACCTGAAGCTCTACTCACGCAGAGAAACCTTTTAACCATTAAAATACATATACAGTATATACACACATACATATGTAGTGGTTAGCGCTCTCGCCTTTGCAGCAAGAAGACCCGGGTTCCTGGGGTTCGAGCCCCGTTTGGAACAACTTCGGAACAAGGGCCTTTCTGCAAGGGGTTTGCATGTTCTCCCCGTGTGTGCGTGGCGGGTTTTCTCCGGGTTCTCCGGCTTCAATCCCAACAGTCCAAAAACATGCGATATGAGGATCAGGGGAATTGGTCACTCTAAATTGACCGTAGGTGTGAGAGTGAATGGTTGTTTGTGTCTATGTGTGGCCCTGTGATGGACTGGTGAACTGTCCAGGGTGTGACCCCCCGCCTATCGACCTATGTCAGCTGAGATAGGCACAGCACCCCCCGCGACCCTCTGGTGGAGGTAGATAATGGATGGATATACAGTACATATATATATATGAAATCCATTGCATTTTTTGCACAAATGAAAAAAATGACAAGGACCAGTGAGTAGAATTAAAGGGCCACTTCATGCCCAAAAAATATATTGTTTTTTTTTTACTAATTTCCAGAGATAAATGTGTCATCAGACAGTGGATCTGAGCTCACAAGTCTCATTCCCGAAACAACAGAGGAAGTCGGGATTGAAAAAAGTCAATAAAATCCACCAAAAATCGAAGTCAAAGTCACTTCCCCTCAAAGAAAATAAAAGCTTCCACACTGTGTTTCTGTCAATTAAAAAAAACACGTCCAATTTAATCTAAAACCGTAATAGAATGTGAATTAATGATTCTAACTTTATTCTTCACTTGACCAAGTGGAAGAAAAAAATAGGTGAAACAGCCCTTTAATCAGCACCTAGCCGAAAACAGAAAAAGCCGAGGAACCCGTGCTCGGCGCCGTTGACCCGGTGACCGATTATAAATCGTGCTCCTCCTCCTCCTCCTCTCTGCACCAAACACACACACTCCACACCTGGATTCCCCACTGCAGCTCTTTTATGTACGAGAATGCTATGTACAAACTCCGGCTCAAAAGCCAAAAAAGCCTTCCTCTCCCAGGCCAAACATCCCTCACATAAGTCAGGCAAAGCCAGTCAGCGACCAGGAAATGCAGTCAAGTGTGGGAAACGGCGTTGGTGCCAAGATGGAATCGGCACATCGTCAGATACACTCGACCGTCGTCGGCCCATAAATCACCCTGTTGTTTCAGAGTGACATCACCGCGTGACAGGACCCAAAAAAAACCCGACCAGCACTTCCTGTCTGAAGGGAAGCTCGCGGAGTAAAGGTGTACCGTTACCGACACATTCCCCGCTCAAGCACCAAAGCACACAGAGGTACGCTGGAGGTCCGGGCAGGAATGAAGAGAGTAAAAAAAAACAGTGGAAAGAATGAATGAACGAGTGAAGAAGTGAATGGCTGTGGTAAATATAAAGGGGCTTGAAGGCTGAAAAACCATCTCCATTAGTAACTCGATGCACAGAGTTCACATAAACACATCTCATAGGAGCGGCGAGTGCAATAAATAACCATTAAGCCTTATGCAGCCTGTTTGGCCCTCAAAGTCAAACCTTCTTTCAGATTCGGATTTCGTTCATTCCACACACGGTTTTTGTCCTCTTGTTTCCACGCAGGGCCAACGCGGCACTTTTTTTACTACGGCGCGGCGTCCGGGCCGCACGTCTGCTGAGACGCCGCAGAGCCGCCAGCGGAACATCGCGCTGATGAACCGACGACACGTCGAAGCGCACGAGGCAGCGCGACCGCCGTGCACCAGCGACAGAGGAGATTAAAGCAGATCTAGACCGGAAGTTCCTATTATCGCTGTTTTTTTGGTGTGTATCTGCGTCATTACCTTGTTTATGAAGCCCTGACAGTTCGAAACAAACAGTTCAGCCACTGCTGAGAACGTTGTGTTTTATTGTAATCTCGGGGCTCAACGAGATCACTGAAAATCCCGTAATAGTTACGTAAACAGCGGTTCTCATGAACAGCAGATCGTCCTGCTCTGGGCACTAGTCCGGGCACATCCGGTTACGTACATTGAACAGCAGAAGAAGAATAACGTCCGTTGTGGAGGTGTTTCACGAGCAACAGTGTCTTCTGACTCTAGGTCTGACTCCGGTTTAAAGTCATAAAAGGGACTGCGGCGGGGAGTCGTGACGAAGCTATTTTTAAACACTGTTAAAACAATGTTTTGATAATGAGGAGCAGTGCATCCACCGTTCCAGAGGGGGGCGCTGCGCTTCTGAGAATGGATGTGCTGGATAGTACTGGCCAATCACAAGACTCTGTCTTCTGGGGGTGAAAGTTCACTCTGAAATCTCGCAGCAGAAAAACACTGTCAGAAAAGAGGATTTCTATCGGCTAGTTTACAGAAACTAGGAGGTTTTTGACCATAAAAACAAGTTAATATATGTAAGTAGACCTCCATAACTAATAATTTATTTGCAACAGGACCACTCTATGTGAGCTTTAAAGGATTTATGGACCTTTTTTAACGTAAAACCTCATAACTCATAACAAACACTTACAGTACTGGGGGAGAAAAAATACATGGAGGTGAAATAAAACACACGTCGTGATGTAAAATCGATCGAGCAGTTTCTCACCTGGTTGTCATGAGGCCAATCTGATGCAGATGGTGGTGATGGTGATGATGATGAGGATGATGATGATGATGATGAAAATGACAGATGATGGAGGATGAACGGATGAAATGAAATGATGACGACAAACAATGACAACGGGGGTAAAACATAAAAGTAACGGAAGCGAAAATGTCAGCCACGTGTTTGTATTGCGAAGACTCCGTGTGAAAACAGGCGTTTATTATGATAAAAATGTGCTGTATTAAATCATAATATGACATAATAAAGTCATAATAAACTGCACTGGAAATTAAAAATTTCCATTTACCAACTGCAAAGGATTTAATCTTTGAATTTGTTGTGCCACCCCCGCCCCAATTTGTCGTAGCATTTAGAAACAAACACAGCAAGCTATAACTTTGTGACTGGACAAAGAAAGCCTCAGCACCCCTCTTAAAAACCTCTCGACCAGAGAAGAAGAATGAGCATCTACACAATGAGGATGTGACCCTAACCCCAACCCTGTAAAATGTAGATACATGGTAACAAAGAGAAATAATAATAATAATAATAATAAAATAGATTCAGATGGCCCCTCCCCTTCTCTCTCACTTGTATCATATCATTGTCTTGTCGTGTGATAATTCTCTGTCCACGACTCAAACATTAGCCTCATAAGTCCGCATAAAATAATATTTGCTATAGTGCTGGCATCAATGTTAGCGCATGACGCGTTTCCATGACGACTGACTGGGAAAAAGATGCGCGTGACGTCATGTTTACGTGACTCCCGATTGCTAAAATGAGTCTCTAAAGTAACGCATAACTTTTAAAAACAGAGGCACACATACGCAGTACACAGATACGCTGGTTATTTGTAGCGCTGCTCTTTTCGTTTAATAAACAGACCGCTTTAGTTCGACCGTAGGTGCGCTAACAGCGCCAACGCAGCTAACGACGCTAAAGGAGCTAACACGGCTTACTACTCCAAAGGAGCTAACGGCGCTAAAGGAGCTAACGGTGCCTGGACTCGTGTGCGTTAACGTTGGCGCTGTTAACGTGCCCAGCACTCATTTACATGGACGAGTTTGTGCGAGAACACCAGAGAAGTTCCTTGTTTACATCTTCCGGAGCAACTATCTGGCAACCCGCGAGAGCCTCGACAACGGGGATAACAGAGAGTATATTTTAGGCACGGGCGATTTCATCTTTACCGTATGTCAGAGAATGTGTTTTTTTTTTGTCCTTTTGGCTGCTCCCTCTCTAGAGGTCGCCAAAGCAGATTTCAATTTAATTTATATAGTATAGTAGTAGTACAATATTAGCCATGTAAATGAGCACAAACGTCTTCCTCCCTCTGTGTAGAGACAGTCTCTGTGGGGAAGCTGGACTCAAACTGTTGAACTGTTCTCAAATCCATTTGAAAACACTACCTGCTCATTTTGTTTTCGGAAAAACCTCTTAAGTTCGGAACGTCCTGTGCACGAAACGTGTCATAATTACAAGTTCTGCTTGAACCCATGCAACAGAAAAGAGCAGCGTGGTGGTGGTGGTGGTGGTGGTGGCACCAATAGATGAAGATAATCTGATCTTTATTTATTTTTAACTTGTGTGTTCCAGCCACTGTGGCAAGGTAATATCCTCCTGTCAGGCTCTCGTCCGTATGATAACCCACAAAAACCCCCGTTTCCCCTCCTTTGATTTTGTCAATAATCCTTGAGTTTTTTTGTGTGTTTTCAGCCTAAACCTGGCACTGATTGATGCCCCTGTGGCCTGTGGATTCCTCCGCACTATTTCACCTCCGAATCGACTGCTGTTCTGTAAACACAGCACACGCTTCCTGGTGCGTCGCCTCTCGAAAATCGGCAAAAACATTGCAGCGTATCGCCGCGTTTTCCTTGGCGTTCCTCTCTAATTTGCAAACCATTGGTACATATAGAGACACGCGAGACGCAGCGTCTTCTACACAGTCGCCCGGCTAATGCTAATGAGCGCTTTGCATGCGCGGCCAGATTATTATTGGAATCAGAGTGTATTTTGAGGGTGGTATGTACACACGGACACTCAGCAGGACGACATCCCCTTCTCGCAAAGCATGTCGACGATAAGATAACAACTCAAACGGCCTCCGCGTTGCTTTTCCGACGTCAGTCCTCTTGGACAGCGCCTCTGTGTGGACAGTGGACAGATTGGCCGTACGGATCGTTCCTCTCAAAACCTACTCATGTTCCCCACAGACTTTGTGCCTACAGATTTCAGTGGTTTTGAAGAAATCTGCTAAAAATTTGTTTGCTTTGAATAAAATAATATTTTTTACATAAAAGTGGTCTGCGATTCTTCCATTTGTCAGGGAAAACGCTCGTCATCATAAACCCAAGAAAACTGTCTCTCCGTGACACAACGGTGTGAAACCAGGAACTGCTCGGGCTCTTGTGTGGTTTTGACTGCGCACGCACAAACAAAGACAAACTGTAATATAGAAATAGATTTATATATATATATATATATATACATATATATATATGTATATATATATATATTTGCCATTTTGGACGACATACTAACCTATGACCTTTTTGTCCAATTTTGGACTAAATGTTTCTTTTGAATTTTTATTCAAATTTTGGATTTTTTTTTAAATATTTTTTTGGTCAAATTTTGGATAAATTTTTTTTTTTACTTTTGTTTGCCAAATTTTGGACGAAATACTAACCTATGACCAATTTTGGGCAATTTTTTAATTTTTTTGACCTTTTGTCAAATTTTGGTCTAAATGCTTCTTTTGACTCTTTAGTCAAATTTTGACTTTTTTAAAAAACTTTTTTTTGGCCAAATTTTGGATGACATACTAAAGTATGACTTTTTTAGTCCAATTTTGTACAAAATTATTATTATTATTATTTTTAACTTTTTTGTCCAATTTTGGACAAGATTTTTCAACCTTTTTGTCAAATTTTGGACGACATACTAACTAACCTATGACTTTTTTGGTCAAATTTTGGAAATATATTTTATTTCTTTTGTTTGCCAAATTTTGGACGAAATACTAACCTATGACCAATTTGGGCAATTTTTTTTATTTTTTTGACCTTTGGTCAAATTTTGGTCTAAATGCTACTTTTTTAAAAAAAAAATTACTTTTTTTGTCCAATTTTGGACAATATTTTTTTTTTTTACTTTGTCAAATTTTGGACGACATACTAACCTATGACATTTTTGTCCAATTTTGGGCACAATTTTTGTTTTGACCTTTTTGTAAAATTTTGGATGACATACTAACCTTTTTTTAAATCAAATTTTGGACACTTTTGTTTCTGACTTTGTCAAATTTTGGACAAATGTATTTTTGATTTGCTTGGAACCTTGCCAGAGCAGGTACTAAAAAAAGGTACCAGGGTTATGCTAGGGTGACACAACGGTGTGAAACCAGGAACTGCTCGGGCTCTTGTGTGGTTTTGACTGCGCACGCACAAACAAAGACAAACTGTAATATAGAAATGCTACTTTTTTTAAAAAAAATTTACTTTTTTTGTCCAATTTTGGACAATATATTTTTTTTTTACTTTATTGTCAAATTTTGGACGACATACTAACCTATGACATTTTTGTCCAATTTTGGGCACAATTTTTGTTTTGACCTTTTTGTAAAATTTTGGATGACATACTAACCTTTTTTTAAATCAAATTTTGGACACTTTTGTTTCTGACCAAATGTATTTTTGATTTGCTTGGAACCTTGCCAGAGCAGGTACTAAAAAAAGGTACCAGGGTTATGCTAGTGGAAACACAACTTAACCGTGCCGTGCCAATTATGTTTTCTAAATTTCCAGTAAAACTGTAAGAATCTACTTTTAGACTTTGCCGTTTAAATTTAGCTCTGTATTGTTATGATTTTTTTTTTTTTTTCAAATTGAAGTGAGCAGCAGATGAAGTCGTTTAAATAATTCAGTAATAGTGTTGCTAATAATGGGAGCTTTTTACTGGAAACATCAGAGCACCGTACGTGAGACTAACGGACACCGATAAATCACGGAATTCTGAAAACATCCCGTGTGTATTTTCGTCATCTTTTCAACTATAAATAGTAGGTAAACAGTCTGCGGTGATTATGACGGAGAGAAAGTTCCATTAACCATTAACTGCAAATATTATCACAAGCTCTCGTCTGATGAGAGATGCTGTCGTGTAGAAACAAAGGAATCAAACGGTTTTCAGTTCATCAAAGGTCAGCGAGGTCAGGACTTTGAGGATTTGTCTTCCAGTCCAGCCGATAACGTCTGCTGTTTTTTGTGAAAACAAACGTATGCGACGAGGCGCTGACAAGGCCGGGGGGGGGTTTGGGGTTGGGGGGCCTCCTTGGTCAAACCTCGGAGCAGCGACCTCACTGTAAGTTCATGGTTTGTCTTAAAATGCATCACACAACGATGGACTGAAACAGGAAACAACAACAGCGTGGCCTGCCAAGCGGTCTCGTCAGTGAGATTCGATACGTTTCTAAAAACAGCAGACGTCTGAGTTTCTGCTGCTGCAAAGAAAAACAAAGCCGCACTCGCTCCTGCTTCTTTGGCGGATATGAGTTTTTACGCTGAGCCTCCCGGAGCCAGTGGAGGCTTCTTGTTATCTGTGTTTTGACTAATGGCTAATGAAAATCACATTTTTGTTCAGGTTTTCATTGTTAGTGGCAGAAAATAGAGGGATTTCTCCTCATTGTACACACGATCAAAGGTTTGGGGTCACCTATACAATTTTTTTGTGTTTTCCATTAAAAGTCAGACTTTTATTCATCAAAAGAGTTGCGAAATGAATAGAAAATATAGTCAAGACAAGAAATAATGATTTTTATTCCAAACAATAATTTTTCTTTCGTCAAAGAACCAGCAAAACTTATTTAAGGTGTGCTAACATCATTGCACAAGGGTTTTCTAATCATCCAATAGCCCTCTAATGCAATTAGCAAACACAATGTACGAAATGCACAATGTATGTTTCCTCAAAAGTAGATTCTTGCACTTTTTTTTTCAAACTGTAAATTTCTTTTTTCAAAATTTTGTTTTTCTCAAAAAAAAAAATTCCCCAAATTTTTTTCCCCAAAATTATTATTATATTATTATTATAAATACTTTTTCAATTTTTTTTTTTAATTGAAATATCTTTCTCAGTTGTTTTTTTTCTCAGATTTTTAATGTCTTTCTGAAAATGTTATATTCATTGAAAATTACCACATTAACAATGTATAGAGTGTATTTCTGATTCATTTAATGTTATATTCATTGAAAAAAAAAGTGATTTTCCTTCAAAAATAAGGACATTTCTAAGTGACCCCAAACTTTTGAACGGTAGTGTAAGTGCATAATATCATGATTTGTGTGTTTGTGTGAGTGGTGCCATAAATGGGATCAGTTTGGGTTGGTAGAGGTGGTATATTCTCTCTGTAGAAGTCAACAAAATGGTGATTTAAGAAAAAAAACAACAACAAAAGACTGATATGAAGAACATAAACAAAAACTGCACAGTGAGTCATTAAAAAACCTTGTTTGACACGTTGGGATCATGGGAATTGTCATATTATTCTTGTCTTGTTTGGTTCAACTTGTGCTTAAGAGCTTCAGGTTTGCCCTGGAAATAACAGCAGAGACTGTAAAAGGGAAGACATCAATGAAAAGTGAGTGATATAATGATATGGCGGTCCATTACTTTGAATAGAAATATGGATTACTACAAATTTAAAGAGTGTTCAGAATGTTTTCGAGTTTACTACTTGTCATTTTTACACGTTTTAAGGCATAAATGTTAAATACTGCAGTACATATTAATGTTTCTGAGAGTGCTTCAAAAATAACCTCTCCATTAAACCCCTATGTGATGCCAAATATGTAAATATAAAGCATCAGAGAGGTGATAAATACCCTACACACGTACACAATGTATATACTTACTGTATATAGGGTAGCGTCAACCCACAAACCCACCAAAGAACCCAGTATTTGAAGCTTTGTGTTTCCATATTTGGGAATATTATCATCATTCTCGTCATCATTGGGAGCATACTTTATAAAAAATGAACATCCTGCTGTATTGAAGTAGACCTGAAAGTACCGATATAGACCATTAATACCTCAGGAAATTGTTTATTGAGATCATAAATCAAGTTACCCTGAGCCCGAGGACAAATCTTAATCCTCCAAAAAGCCATTGAAAGTCGCGAGGACCCGCCAAAATATCCCCACAAGGTCAGAACGCTCCTCACAAAACAGGTTTGTGTCAAAACGTGTCCTCACACACACACACACACACAGACTTAAATCAGAAGTGACAAACGGTTTCTCAGTCAGAAAATTCTCCACAAAACCAAACCGCACACACTTTGTGCCAAAGGTTGAGTGAGAGAGGATTTTCTGTCAGACACAAATATTTGACTGATCAATAAAGCCATAATAACATTTCAGCATGATGTAAATCACATGATTTAACACAGAACTATAGACAGATCTGAACAAAACCGTGGTCTCTGTTTACAGCCTTTGGGGAAATCTGGTGGGTGAGGGCGCCTCAAATGGACGGTTTTATTCAGCACGTAAAATGTCAAACATTAGCCTTTAATAAAACTGAGGCTGAGACGCAACAATCTCACTGTTTTTCTAGTGATCCTGTGTCTACTGACTGTAAGTCACAGCCACTATCTGATAGAGAATGTTAGCCAGCGGCCAACGGCGTCAACGCGTCAGCGCATGCTAACGACTCGCGTGACGTCGTGTTTACGCGACTCCCGATTGTTAAAATGAGTCTCGAAAGTAACGCTTAACTTTAAAAACAGAGGCACACATACGCGGTACACAGGTACGCTGGTTATTTGTAATGCTGCTCTTTTTTTGTTTAATAAACAGAGCGCTCCGGTTCGAGTGCAGGCAAGCTAATAACGTCGCTAAAGGAGCTAACTGGTAAACAGTGCCTGGACTCGAAAACATGACGTCACACGCGTCTTTTTCCGGTTCAGTCGTCATGGAAACGTGTCATGCGTTAGCGTCGACGCCGTTAGCGTGCCCATCACTACTTTTTCTTTTAGATTATTTGACCTTGCCGTATGGGTTTGGTGTCAAAACTACCAAAAAAGCTCAAGGATTGTGTTCCAAAAGTGTTGAGTACTGAGAACTATTTGTTTTTCAAGGGTCCTTGGTTCCAGGTAGAACCATTTTGATCCAGAGAACCCCTGAATAAAGGGTTTTAAGAGGGTTCTTGGTAACAGTAATGGATCCAGGTGGAACCTTCGTAAAATATTCTACCTGGAACCAAAAAGTGTTCTCCTATGAGGACAAGCCAAAGAATCTTATATGGTTCTACCTAGCACTTATATTTCTAAGAACGCAAGAAAACACAAGAAGAAACAGCAGCCGTACAACACTGTAATAATCAAACGTCTCGCAAAGTGTCAAAGGCCAAAGATAATCGGATAAGAGACCAAGTTGTCCAAAAGAAGTAATGCCATAGCTGCTGTGCACGCTCTCTGTTGGTTTCAGCATTTTTAAGAATCGGTGAAATGTCGAGAAAAAAAGAAACACAATCGCACAATGACGCTTGACAGTGACTAATCACGGCAAACCAATACAGCAAAAACAACAGTTTGTCAACAGTAAAAATTCTCCAACTGCAAAAGAACCTCTGCTCACGCCTGCTGTTCATCAGGCCACCAATGCCGTGATATTTTACACCAACAAGCTATTGGCGAGGAGGCCGTTTTTCAATACTGGACATTTGGATCAGAAACGTCAGAAACGTTGCATTGCCGTTGTTTTTGCTGAAATAATGATATCAATAGCACCGTTTCATTGCATTTGTTTTCCCCCAGTGGTCGGACGACGTCAGAGGGACGAGCCGCCCGACGCTGTGGGAACATGCTCGGGCACGCTCACCGGCTCGCAGCGGTGGCTCCGTGAGGCCATTAGCACCTCTCAGCCCGTCCACTCCCTTGGTAACAATAGACGACACACACACACACACACACACACACACACACAACTCTGGTTCCTCACACCAAACCAGATACACTGGAAAGTCTAACGTTCACTCGATGACCGAGCCAAACACAACGTGTTTATACTTCCTTCCCCCCCCCCCCCCCCGTTGCTAGGCCTCACCTTGAACGCGCTCCACGAGTGCTTTTCCAATTCGGAGGTGCCTTTATTAGCGCTAATCACCGCTCCCTTTAACTAAATTTGGGCTGTTAACCTAAGTGTGTTTTAATGGAACACTTCAGAAGCAACTCCCCCTCAATTACATCAACTCTTTCCAACGCGGGCGCTTATTAAAAGCAACCTTTCAAAATGAAGGTGGGGGGGGGGGGGGGGGACGGACGCTACAGACAGAGGATAAAAGGAGCCTTGGCTAATCGGTTTCACCTGCGCCACAGACTGTGCTGTTTATAAGAATATTTTATATCAGACACATGGCTCTATTTATAAAACATTAGGCTTCCATTTTACATTATGGGAACAAAAAAAAAACGAGGGCCTCCCTGGCTGAGCGTTGCTAAATGGGCCCCATTGATGTCATCGAGGTTAAGCTCATTCTGTGTCTTAGTCCATTTAAATCGATTTCCCCTGCGACTCGAAACTCCCATAAAACAACTGCTAACAATCAAAGGCAGCACTTTAGAAGCTGCGAGCGGGAACATCTGCCCACCTGTGAGAATCTAAACAAGACTTGGACACCACTGGGCTTTGTGTGGACCCACACCGCGGGGATTTGGCCGCGTGAGCCAAATTTAGAGAAACAATAAAGACGATTTGGAACAAAATGCTTTTGAGAAAAACGTGCGGAAGAAATCCCCGCGGGTTCGGTCGGATTACCTTTGTTTTGGGGTTTTGTTTGGAGTGAGAGAGAAGAAACAACGCTACCCTCTTTCTTTCAAGTGTCAGGAGCAAAAAGAGCAGCCGGATACAGAAAAAAACAACGTGGAACAATTAGCAAGTGAAGGCTCAGATGATGTCGGGTGCAGGGTTGGTGGGGACCAAAGGTAAACACTTCTTGTATCTCAAAAACACGTTTGTGGCTCTCTAAAAGCGGCACAATGCTAATCTAGCCAAACAGCAACGGAGGGTGCTTGTGCACAGGATTAGGGAGGAGACAGGGAAACCGAGAATATGGAATCACTTTGGAATCAGAATTCATCAAAAGCAGAAACTCTCCCCAAGAGGGATGGGTATCTCCAACATCTTCATGACAGTGTCGAGTGAGGCCTCTGGTCGTGAGGAACGAAGGACATTTGGGTTCCTGTAAACCCCCCGGAAATAAGAGCATTCTCTAGAACATTGGTTCTCAAAGTGCGGCCCGGGGGCCAATGACGGCCTGCAGAAACATTTCTGGCGGCCCTCAATGAATTACAGTTGATAGTTTTAATCCAGGAGCGACTAAGCTTGTTAAATGTTTATTGGACATTACTGAATACAGACCAATAAGTGTAAACAAAAATACTGGGTATTTACCTGGTTTCTATATGGTGAATTTTAGTGTATTATTGTGTTATAAGCTGGTAATAAGCAGGTAGCTACAGCCCCCAATTACTAGCTATTTACCCAGTAAATATATGGTAACAGAAATGTGTTACTTGGTATTAACCTGTAATTAGAAGGTAAGAACACTGGCCAAAATACTGGGTAATTACCCAGTAAATTATAAAGTATTATTATATTAATGCTTAAATTTCATTATATTAACGCTTATATTACTTAACGCAAAACTGTAGAACTGCAATCTGGTCATTAAAATGATTACAAATGGGATTTATTTCTGTTTTTTTTCCTTTGGCGGCCCTCAGTCCAACATTGGGATCCTAAATTGGCCCTCAGGTATCAAAACTTTGAGAACCCCTGCTCTAGAAGGACATAAGAACACACTGAAACGGAACCCTGACTTCAAACAACAAGAACATTTGGGGAGAATGGTATCACCCAGACGCTCACCTGGTACCGCGTGTAGAGTCCTTTCTGCGTTCCCCGATCACAATAAAAATGCAATATTCTCCCAAAATAAACAGACGTAGAAAGATTTCCAGCCACTGCTCGTGTTTGCTAATGCGTCACGACAGCTAATCTCAACCGATTTAGTTAGCAGACGGTCGCGACAACGTCACATTTGTTCAATTATTACACGCCTGTGGACGTTCAGCTAATAGCAGAATTACGTGAAATAAACAGCGAGATGACGCGGGGCCAGTTTCGCTGTCGATGCTGGGTCTGACATCGTGAAGGCAACGCTCACATAAAGGGGAACAGCAAGTGTTCGTCACACACTATCATTCAAAAGTTTGGCGTCACTTAGAAACGTCCTTATGAATCAGAAATACACTCAAGACGTTGTTAATGTGGTAAACGACTATTCTAGCTGCGTTTTTAATGGAATATGTACATAGGTGTATAGAGGCCCATTTCCACTGTTCTAATGGTACATTGTGTTTGCTAATGGCGTTAGAAGACTATTGGATGATTAGAAAACCCTTGTGCAATGATGTTTATTTGGAATAAAAATCATCATTTCTAATCTCGTAAATGTCTCGACTATATTTTCTATTCATTTCGCAACTCTTTTGATGAATAAAAGTGTGACTTTTAATGGAAAACACACAAAAAAATTGAATAGGTGACGGCAAACTTGTGAACGGTCGTGTAAATATGTGGTCAGGCTTAACTGTGTTGCCTGGACGACACGGAGCTCACGACAGCAGGTGGCGCCGTGTTATTTTACACAGTGGTAAAGAAAAATGCAAGTTGAATGCCGTTGAATGTTCTATATTTTTGTTCGCGAAACGACATCCAACGACAACCCAGCGTTGTGTGTTAGTCCATTTAGTACTTCCCCCCCGCCCACCGCCCCCCGCCAGGCCATTCAATCTTCCATAAATCTTAAAAAATGGGTCACAAATATAGATTTTCATTGAAAAAAAAGAAGCTTTGCTTTGGATACACAGATCCCAGATCAACGTTGGTGTCCTCGAGAGGCCGCTTTAATGATTTAATGAGTTATGAATCGACAGACGCACTTAAAGCGATGTAGCAAGTCGAGTGCAGTCTGTAAATCACTGCGAGGATTGGAAGAGCTTTGTCACAGGCAGCGGGGGGTAAAGTAGTCACTGACGGAGCATGTCTGTAAATGTACTCCAACACAAATGTGCCATACGTTTGTTTTTTCTGAACTGCACGAAGCTAAATCAGCTTTTCCCGGGCTTTTCCAAGATATTTGAAATTGCTGGGGACTGACATAATAATCCATTAAAGCTCACATAGAGTGGTCCTGTTGCACATATATGTTAGTTATGGAGGTCTACTTACATACATTAACTTGTTTTTATGGTCAAAAACCTCCTAGTTGCTGTAAACGAGCCAATAGAAATCCTCTTTTCTGACGCTGTTCCCCAGCTGCGATATTTCAGACTCAACTCTCACCCCCAGAAGACAGAGTGTGTTGTGATTGGCCAGCCAGAGTAGAACCTTCCTAACTGTCTTGTGATTGGCCAATACCCGGAAGTGACATATTCAGCATACCAGCTCTCAGAAGCGCCACTCCCCCCCTCAGACACTGTCGCTCGTGAAACACCTCCACAACGGACGTTATTCTTCTTCTGCGGTTCAATGTACGCAACCGGATGTGCCCGGACTAGTGCCCGGAGCAGGACGATCTGCTGTTCAGGAGAACCGATGTTTACGTAACCGGACCGGGTTTTTTCAGCGATCTCGCTGAGCCCGAGATTACAATAAAACACAGCATTCTCAGCAGTGGCTGAACTGTTTGTTTCGAACCTTCAGGGCTTCGTAAACAAGGTAATGACGCAGATACACACTAAAAAACAGCGTTAATTGGAACTTCTGGTCTAGGTCCGCTTTAAAAACCAGACGTTTGCAGCTACAATAGTCGTTTACCACATTAACAATGTATTATAGAGTGTATTTCTGGTTCATTTACTGTTATGTTCATTGAAAAAAAAAAAGCGATTTTCCTTCAAAAATGAGGACATTTCTAACTTTTGAACGGTAGTGTAGAGCAGAGTCAAACAAAGGCGTACACAATCAATATCCGTGTGCTAAAAAAAAAAAAAAAAAAGCCTTCTGCTGTTAACTTTGCTTCTATAGCTCACTCGAGTCATTGAAATCCAAAACTGTACCTGGGTCCCAGCTCGTCCTCGCACCTCCAGGTGAACTCTCCGAAGCTCTCGTATCGCTGGTTGTAGTGGTAGAGCACGCGGTGCAGCGTCGGCGCGCCCAGGTCCATCAGAGTGTTGTAGGCAGTCTGCTGCTCCTTCCCGCTGGTGTAGCCGTTGAACAGGTTGTAGATCTTGTCGGCTATTTCTAAAAAAAAAAAAAAAAAAGGTGAACTAGGGTTAGGGTTAGTGTTAGTGTGTGACTTTGCTGCTATTTTGGAAAAAACACTGTTAGGGTTCGATGTGCTTCATCTTCTTCTTCTTCTTCTCTTGGGTGGGAACTGTTTCCTCTCAGCATCACACTGTATAGACGACTCTGCAGCAGAGCTTCTGCTGACAAACAAAGTAAATCCTCTCTCTGCAGCCTGAGGGAAAACTGCTTTCCTGGTGACATTCTGTGTTTCCCAGGCCTTTTCTCTCTCCCAAAAAAAGGGGAGAACCAGTAACAACCAGTCAGTGTTTCCATGTTTGTTCATTACACACAGTTACTGTTAATATGTGTGGGTTTTTTTTTACTTGAAAATCATTTTTGGGAGCGCTTAAAGCTGCACTACACTCTTCGGAATAAGGGTTCCAAAAGGGTTCTTCTACAAGGGCTGAGGTTCTACCAGCTTCTGAAAACCCTTTCCCGAAAAAAAGGGTTTTTCAAGGGTTCTTGGTAACACTAATGGTTCCAGTAAGAACCATTTTGATCAAGAGAACCCTTTAAAACCCCTTTCCTGGATAAAGGGTTTTAAAAGGGTTCTTGGTGGAACCTTTCAAAAGGGTTCCAGGTGGAACCTTAATAAAAAGGTTCTATCTAGAGCCAAAAAGAGTTACCTTATATGGTTCTACTTAGCACTTTTATTTCTAAGAGTGTAGGCAAAGTCATGGCTCTTGTTCCTGAACATGAACACAGACAATAGCTCTTCATAGCTGTCAACAGATTATGATTGACAGCTCAACTGACTCTGGATGTATTCCCTGGTCACAGCGACAGCTAAACCACAGCCTCTCTGGAACCACGACGGTGTAGACACGAGTCCCAGAACAACACCAGAGATGCGACTCGCGGTTACTTTCGCAATCGATGAATCTGCGGATTATTGTCTCGATGAATCGTTTGGTCCTTAAAATGTTAAAAAAACCTCGATCGGTGTTAGTCAAACCCAGAAATGAGTTACGTGGAGCGAAAGAAACGGTAGAAAATATTCACATTTGAGAAGCAAAAACTGTCAGAAATCGTGTTTTAAATCATGAAAAAAAGCTTCAAACACAAGGAAACACATGACACGACATCACTGTAGGTCAAACGTACAAACATCATCAAAAACACAGACGCAGACCATAATATGGTCGTTTTATTTTATATTATATTCTTCTTGGCAAAGAGCTGCCCACACTTCTGTTTTTCCCTCTCTCTCTCTCCTTCCTCACCTTGTGCTTTGACGTCATCCACGGTTGGACAGGGCGTTTTGATGGTGACCTCACTTGGACGGGAGCGCCGCCCCGTGTTGTCCACCGCCCACAGCCGGAACCTGCATGCATCAAAACAACACAGAACGGGGTCATCTTAATTCAATCAAAAACGTCTCCCCCTCAGTGGAGGAACAGAGAAACAAACACATCCTCACAGAACTCATCAGCTGTCATTTCACTGAATGGATATCTCCACCTAGTGGCCAAAATGCAACTTGCAGTCACCTGCAGCAAGGGCCATGCATCTGCCTTGCCGCTCACACGGGAGCAGGAGGCAGAGGTGGAGAGAGGCTTTATCATCACTGCCGAGACAGAGTTTTTTCACTCAAAATGTAGAGACACAGACAGACGACTTACATGTACGTGGTGTCAGGCTCCAGGCAGCGGATGATCATGCTGACAGAGGAGGACAGGAGGTTGGGGATGTCGCCCAGCATCACACACGGAGACCTGGCTCCCGACAGGATGTCATCCACGAAGCTCAGAAGGGTTTCTGCGATTAGAGAGAGGTGGACACGACGAGTCAGGGTAAAAAGAAGGTGAAAAGTCTTGTAGATGGAGAGTCTATACGAGTCCAAGACAATACACGACCGTTCAAACGTTTGGGTTCACTTAAAAATGTCCTTATTTTTGAAGGAAAACCACTTTTTTTTCACTGAATATAACGTTAAATGAATCAGAAATACACTTTATACATTGTTAATGTGGTAAACGACTGTTCTAGCTGCAAACGTCTGTTTTTTAATGGAATATGTACATAGGTGTACATAGAGGCCCATTTCCAGTGTTCTAATGGTACATTGTGTTTGCTAATGGCGTTAGAAGGCGATTGGACGATTAGAAAACCCTTGTGCAATGACTTCAGTACAGCGGAAAACAGTTTTATTTTGAATAAAAATCATTATTTCTAATCTTGTCAATGTCTCGACTATATTTTCTATTCGTTTTGCAACTCTTTTGATGAATAAAAGTGTGACTTTTAATGGAAAACACAACAAAAATTGTATAGGTGACCCCAAACTTGTAGTGCACGTTGAAATTAAATCGAATCGAACCACTACGCCAAAACTTTGTCCCCGAGACAACACGCAACAAACGTGTGACAAATATTTTTATGAACAAATAATCATGTCATTAAAGGTGCATTATGTAATAAATCATAAAATCCTCCTAATATGTCACAGAGACTCAGGAATAATGTTCATATAACAAACTGAACTCACCAACAACAACAGTACAGACAAAATATTTGCATTAAAAAAACCTTTTGCAGACTGCAAATCATGTTTATGTTTTGAAATCGTGTTTTGGCGTCATGTGGCGCCACCTACCGCTGTCTACCAATCATTGCAGTCAGTAGAGTCTCAGCTGCCGAGCAACCACGGGTTGCCAGTTATGTCAAAAAACTAAACGTAAAAGACCTCGGTATTTTGATTTTGAAGGAAGTAACCGTTTTTGGCCACACTCTTACATATGGCGCCTTTAAATGAATTTTTTTGACCAGTGGGAATGAGGTGTACGTTTAAAAATCTCTCCACGCTCTGGATTCGCCGCTCGATTTATTCGACGCCTCTTTACGTGAAAAGGGGGGAAGGAACCCTGTGACCTCCTCTCCTGCTTTAGGGACTCCCCCCTTTCCTGCTGCTCATGCTGGTGGTGACACATGCAGTTAGCAATGTTTTCCCAGCTGGCACTGCGTACGTCAGGAGGGCATTTGGCCACCGGGGTGAGACAAGGAAAAACCCTCTCCTCTCTCTCGGAAAAGTCAAGACTGTGTGTGTGTGTGTGTGTGTGTGTGTACGCAAGGGTGCACCAAGTGATGCGTGGTCCGAGGTGGTCGTCCGTGACCCTCTTCCGCACAAGCAGCGCCTGTCCGTGTGTATTTACACTACATGTGTGTGAAGTGATGGATGCCCTCACCTGTGTGTGTGTGTGTGTACATATCAGCATGTGAGAGTGATGGCCGCTCTCCGAGGCGTCCGTCTACGTCAAAACCTCTCGCTCGCGTCGCCGGGTTGCTAAACTGCGGAGGCCCCCCCCCCCCCCCCACGAGTCGCGGGGAGAGGATGAAACGGCGGCTGTCGGAGCTGAGTGTTTGCTCAGGGAGAAAAAAAAGAACTGACGTACCAGTGAAAGATATAAACAGTGTTGGAGATGTAAATGAAAAGTGACACTGTGAGGCTTTGCACTTATAATATTAATTGCAAATCGGGTTGGAATATCCGTTTCGGGCACATAAAAAGGAGGCAGTGTTTGGAGGGGTTTTTTTTTTCATCGCTGGAGAAAACACTCAAAGCTCAGTGTGTTGAGCATGTGAGAAGGTTGAGCTCTAAACCCCTGGACGCTCAGACATCGGGCAGTCGTGGCTTCAACCAGATGATACCGACTGTCAATCACACTCATGCACCATGCTTCATCTATTTTATTTCCAAAATTGGCATCACGTTCTGTCAAAGAAGAGCTGAGACTCATGATGGAGACCATTAACTCCTCGGAAAAAGTAAGAATTTCCCATAGACCCCATTCAAACGGAGTTCTATTTCCAAACCAGCAGAGTTGGCCCCTGGTGGCTATTCATTGCTTCCTGATTAGATTCACCCGGCACAGACTAGGTCCACTTTTTAGGGCGCTTTCACACCAACAGCAGTTGGTTCGCACCAAACGATCCATTCGACCCAAAAACTCTAGTTCGTTTCGTTTTCGTTGGTGTGAAAGCATCAATCGCACTCGGGTCCGCACCAAATCAAGCGGCCAAAAAGAGGTGGTCTCGGTCCACTTGACTCCGCACCAAATGTCAGACTCTGGTGCGGTCCCTCTGGTGAGAACGCCAACTCAGGTCCAAACCATATTCTGCAGTAAATGCCATGGACATAGCCTACCTTGTAGGTCTTTGGAGCAATCTTCGTCTCATAGTTAGCACGACCACATTCATGAAAATAGCGCGTCTCCTCTGCCTGAAATGACGCGCTTATACGTCTTCGCCGACTCCAGTGCATCAGCTGATTGTTCTCCAGACGCAGCCGCGACTCATTCTCAAATTGGATATTTTGCCAAAAATGGCCAATACAGAGAATGTAATAAACGAAGATCAGAGCAAGTAGCAATGTGCGAACGTGTTGCTCCATAGTGAGTCAAAATTGGCGCTTTTCTACCGGAAGATATAAACACATGATGAAACGTCAATCGGGCCAATTTTGGTTCGTTTGCTGGTGTGAAAGCGGACCACACTGGAGTCATATGTTACATAATAATAATTGTATTGCCTGGTGCGGATCAAATAATCCAACTAGTGGTGTGAAAGCGCCCTTAGAGTTGATAAGAGCACTGGCCCCATGGCTCCAGAGGCGATTCTCCATCTTGTTGAATTGGCTTCACCACCCGTTCAGATAGAGACACAGCTCCAGCGAAAATACAAGACAAAAACATACACGGAAAAGATGAAGCAGCAAAAGACGAGCACAAATCTTCTGGATCTTCTTTATTTGATTTGAATGTTTGGATGGGAATAAAGTAAAACTGTCTCATCAGCGTGACGAGATAAACGAATGCTGCCAAAACTATCTTCCAGTTCCCTTCTTTTTCAGTGACAAATACAGACTTTTACCTCCTGCTGGTGAGCAAAGTAATTTGCCTTTATGCAAGTGGAGTGCATTAGGTCGGTTGATGTTCTTTGCCGTTGCTCATTAACTCATCAACAACGTTTATCACAACCATCTCATAATTCAGGCCATAGTGAGGCTAACGACAGCACAAAAAAAGAGACTTTAATGGAAACAGTGTGGATGGAACGATAGAGATAGACTTTTGCTCATTTTAACCATCAGTGGCACAAGTTCAATCTTTTCCTGGCTGCAGAAGAAAACAGTGGAAGAAAACAGCATGAGAACTGTTTGTTTTCTATTACAGCGACAGCAGAGCGTAAGAACAACCCGGGACAGAAGAGCGGTTAAACAATTTCTTCTTTAGGATGAAAAGGTTTTCGGTTGTTGGTTATTGACTCGAAAATGTTCACAGCAATTTGGACAGCAGCATTTTTGATGACCAGTTTTGCTCTAAATTGAGATGGCACTCTGCAGCCCATTGTAGCTACCTGCCTGCCTAGCTACAAATATAACTACCTACATACCTACCTACCCACACCAACCTATCAACGTAACTAGCTACCCAGCTACCTACCTACGTAAATACCTACCTAGCTACCTGCCTACGTAACGACCTACCTACGTAAATACATACCTACGTAACGACCTACCTACATAACTACCAACCTACCTTCCTAAATACCTCCCTAGCTACCTACCTACCAATGTAACTAGCTACCTACGCGACTACCTACCAATGTAACTACCTAGCTACCTACCTACGCAACTACCTACCTATCAATGTAACTACCTACCTACCAACGTACCTACCTACCCACACCAACCTACCACCGTAAAATAGCTACCTAGCTACAGTTACCTACTTACGTAAATACCTACCTAGCAACCTACGTAACGACCTATGTAAATACCTACCTAGCTACCTACCTACGCAACGACCTACCCACGTAAATACCTACCTAGCTACCTGCCTACGTAACTACCCACCTACCATGTAACTTGCTACCAACCTACCTACCTACGTAAATACCTCCCTAGCTACCTACCTACCAATGTTACAAGCTACCTAGTAACCTACCTACGCAATTACCTACCTAGCTACATACCTATACCTACCTGCCAATGTAACAAGATACCTAGCCACCTAGCTACGTAACTACCTACCTATACCTACCGCTGTGTGAGGCTATAATTGTCTAATAATCTGTGGAAGAATGGACAGGAAAGGCAAAGACAGCGTTATTATGCGTGAAAGAAACCTCAGTGTTTAATAAAACTTGGGTCTTAATGTTGTCGTTTTAGAAAAAAAAGACTATCAGAGAGGTTGTAAATAAATGCTGAGCTTAGTCGAAGATTATTTGGAGGATAAAAAATATGAGACAGAATTACAACACAAACTGTTGTTGTAAAAATCAGTGACAGCCTTAATCCTCACAGTCACAGCGTGAAACTTCCCTTTTTACTTTGATCGTCTTATTTCCCAACATGCACTAAGGTGCACTCCTGGTAATTTTCTTACCTCCAAGTAACATGGTTTATATATTCAGGATAAACTGTTGGCTTGTTGCATCCTGACTGCTCGTATTTCCTGCCCTTTCAGACTTAATTTTAGCGACATTGATGTGTTTTCTGAGCACGCCTGCCAAAAATTAAAGGCGAGTCCGTTAAGCCGTGATAAACAGGAACTCTCCTTAAGAAAACTCAACCCAGAAAAAAAAACATTATATTGCTCCATTGCACCATATTGCACATTTGGCCCCACCTCAATCACTGGTGTCAAGGCACATATTTTGCCTTTGGCAGCGTCAAACGGACTGTGATTAGAAAAATTGTTAGCCAAGTACAGATGGATGATCCATTCTCACACATTCACATCCGGTATCGTCTGCTCTCACTCCCAAACCGCCGTTCTCACATGGTGCAAAGTTGAGGAGGAGGAGGAGGAGGAAACTGGCCTGACGCCGACTGTTCGTGAACTCTTTAACGGGGCTTTGCTCAAACACAAAAGGCGTCAGCCCATTAAAACGCAGCAGCAACGCTGGTGGAGATCTGAAAAACATCAAAACATCAAAACAACTACCTCTGGATCACCTACGCCTGTGGTGGACTAAGACGAGCAAAGTGATTTCTCTGTGGGTTCAAGTGCTGCCGTTCGGTCCGACCTTTCCTGCCAATCTCCCTCTGTAAACAACCTAAAGCAGCAGAAGTGCAGTGACCCCCCCCCCCCCCCAATATACTGTCCTGAGGAGAAATCCTGCTATGAGTTGCCTGAACAGATATTTTCACCTTCTGTAATTCGACACGAACAAATATCTCGGTCAAAATAAATATTCGACGCTGAACGCTGTGTGCTGCCATGGCATTTATGGACATGACTCAACACCATGGAAATAATAAAGTCCACATAAAAACACAGCAACTATTTCAGTGTTTACTTTAATGTGCAGATTGCTGACAGACAGCGAATAAAATCAAAGCCGTTTGCCGATCTGGCTCGGAGACTTTGAAGCGATGAGGAAACGGTAAAAGTGAAGAAATCTGACATTTTACGTCCTCTTATCACACAATCATTTCATCCGTAGGCCCGAGTCCTAACTATTTGTCAGTGTGAATCTCTGCCCGTGCAGATTTATTATGATTCCACGTCCACTGGATGGCTTCATAAACCTTCTGAGGAACGCTCCAACTCCAACAGACCGAGGATATCCTTGATTTACTGCGTGTCGCAAAAGTCATCTTTCATCACGGCACCGCTGATAAAACAATTATTAGTCAGAAATCTATATATATTGTACAGTGCTCAGCGTTTTTACTGTGGCAGAGGAGTGGCCCAATGACACTTTGCACAAGAATAATAAAAAAAGAAACCGAAGCTTTGATGATTCATGACATCCTGGAAGTGACAACTGAAGTGTTGGCAAGATAAATTAGCACATTTGGTGTCACTCAGAAAAATAGACTGAAATATAATTTCTTGTCAGTTGGCTGAAATAGGCTGCAGACTTACTTTCCGCCATCTTGGAATATAATATTCTGCATTTCATTCCCTCAGCACTGGCCAGTTGGCTTCATCCCGATATTATACTTAAAAGGATTCTGTTGGAAAGCGACAGGACATACTCTCTGAATGTGGAAGTCAAAAAGCACACCATTTAAATAGAATATTGTCGATTTTAATTAAATAATGGCCGTAAATACAGACACCAGCTGTCAATCACACTGGTGTCCACGGTTGTGGAAACTCTCTGCTGCTGGTGAGGAATGAAATAGAGAACTTCTGCCGAACGATAAGTTTTTATTTTCGTTGCAAGGAAATGGTCAATTTTCACAGGAGTGATCCAAGCTGGAGAAAGACCCAGAGCAAAGTGGGAACCTCCACTTTTATACCTGAGCAACTCCCCTTTCGCATTCCTCCAATAGACAAAGAGTCTTCCTTTCCAGGCAGTGTTTTCACACCTCTTTGTCTACTGTAGGTATTGGGGAGCCAACTCCCGCCGGATGTTGTCAGTTCAGGCTAGACACAATGCAGGGCCGGCCCAAGCCTCCATGGGGCCCCTAAGCAAAATTTGATTTTGGGGCCCTCTGTTACTGCCAATAATAATGATTATTGATCATTCATACACCTACTATACTAAAGGTATACTACTCTGTCACGAATACGCGTGTAAAACTATATGTGAGAACTTTTTGTTGCATGGAAGCAGACACCAGATTTGCAAATTTACAGAAAAATCTTTCAATTAATATTTGGCAAAATCGGCAACTCCCTCTACTGGTGACATCAATACATAAAACCAAACGGTTTATTAATAAAATATTAAGAAATTAAGGTCTGAAAATCTAAAAATGTGCACAATCTTTGGAGGGGGATTCAAAATACACTCCTGTAATACAAAGATTCGATTTTTATATGTAAAAAACACAGCATTAAATAACATAAACAAATAAATATCAAACTAATACTTCAATAATAATGTGAATCAACAGAGGCACCCGGAACAAGGTAACAAAAATGGTTTATAATGTTGAATAATCACATCTGACAACTATGTAAAAACTGTGAAAAAGCTTTGGTAAAAATGGGGAGAAAAATTCTAAATAAACTACAATAATCCAAACTGAGAAAATTTAATTTGAATTGAATTTACCATTACACCACTCGTATGAATCGAGCAAAATTGACATCATGTGCTAATTTAGAGGACCTAAAAACGAGCAAGTGAAACCAATAACTCCCTGGGAAAATCATAAGTCAAGTGGGAAATAGAAGAAGGGTTATAGTGGCCATTTTAATACATTCTTATTTCAGAGTTGGCTTCATGGAGAAAAAAGAAGACTATTTTTTTTTCAATATATACGGCCATGTTTATGGTGCGATGCAGGACAAATGGAGCAAATCCAGTAAAAAAATGTTTTTAACTGTTCTGGGTCAACAACAACAATAATAATAATTAAAATAATAAAACAAATCGGTCCCATTCAATAAGATTTTTACTGCCAGTGATCTTTCAAACGGAAGAGCCTGCTGTGTTCACCGATGTCACCGGTAATAAGAAAATCCTTGGAATTTAATGTTCAATTTGTAGAAATCATGTTCCAAACTACATTTTGAATCAGATATGTTGTTGTCCAGACACAAAAAAAACCCAATTTGGATTAAATGTGTTTCAAAAAAGATCAAATTTACTTTCTTTATAAAGATAATGGGTTTAGATAAATTTAAGCAAATGAAAGTGACATCAAGTCCCATGTGGAGAAAATAAGATAACACAACACAAACACAGACTGTGGAGTTTGAGACAGTCACGACTCTGAGGACCTTGTCATTCAGCTGGAGTTGTTTACCCTCGGCATTCTTAAAGTATGATTGGTCGGAAAAAATCGAGGATTGCCAGGAGACTGATGTGAGTTATGGGATGTCTCACCTTTTGAAGTATTGCCTGCCGTTGTCAGTTCAGTTGTGCAGGCCTGGACCCTTTGAGTGCCTGTGCATGATAATGTTTTTACTCTGTGGGGTTTGGACATTCCGTATAGTCACATGAAATTAAGCTAAACATACGGCGCATATGGCCTATGCTTACGTACTAAAATAACATGGCAAGTAATTACGAGTATGATTTATTATACTCGTTAGCATAGTTGGAAAAACACTACTGAGTGAGATAATACTTTTCAAGCAGACTATAAAGTTGTCATAATTTACGTATAATTGTTCTGTTCACAAGAAAAAACATAATAACATTTTATATAATAGAGGGTATTGTACTGGAGATTTTTGTTGTCAAACAATAGTTAAAGGTGCAATATGTAAATATCTAAATCAACTGGCCATAAAATCCTCCTAATATGTCACAGAGACTCAGGAATAATGTTCATATAACAAACTGAACTCACCAACAACAACAGTACAGACAAAATATTTGCATTAAAACATTTTTTTTTGCAGACTGCAAATCATGTTTATGTTTTTAAATCGCGTTTTTGGCGTCATGTGGCGCCACCTACCGCCGTCTACCAATCATTGCAGTCAGTAGAGTCTCAGCTGCCGAGCAACCACGGGTTGCCAGTTAAGTCAGAAAATGAAACCTAAAAGACCTCTGTATTTTGAATTTGAATGTAGTAACTGTTTTTGGCCACATTCTTACATATGGCACCTTTAAGCTATGTGCTAACTAGCTGAATCACCTGCCTAGCGCATAGCACCTGTTGCTAGCTACTGCTGTCTTAAATTACACTTTTTTTTTTTTTTTTACAGTTTTGAAGATAATTATTTTTTATAAAGTCATTATTTAATTGTTACACAGTCCAAATTGATGTCTGAAAGCAACGGAATGGCTTTCAACTTTGGGCAAAGCCAGGCTAGCGCTATCGGATGTTTAAGCTAAGCTAGACAAGGCTGTCCACGTCCACATCCTGAATTTAAGACATGGTAAATTTGGATTTTTCCTACATTTCCTACAAAATCTTTTGTAATTAAGCACATAAGCACAATGTTCAAGACATTATTCTTTCAAAAATGATGTCATTTATGTGACTTATCTTCAAAATTATGCAAAAAAAACAAAAAAAAAACTGAAGAATGTTGAGAAAACGGAAAATGAAAGAATCTTCAAGTCAGTTTTAAATCCAAATGTCAACATGATAATACTATTACACCTGTCATAAAGTCCAGTCTGAGAATATTAAGCCGTTCTTTAAACGGCAAAGGACTGAGCTTTAATCACAATAACTGCTGCTGCTTCTGTGATTCTGAACCTGAGACTACACATCATCTGCTTTCGCGCTGTTTATACTCTGCAACATTTTGGGACAGTTTGCAAGACTGGCCGTCCACCAAGATCCTACCGTCTGCTCCTCTCGCAAGAGAAAACATCGCATTTGATTTAATATAAATGCCATTAACAGTGACTTGATATTAAACAATCCGATAAACCCTGGCAAAGGTTTTTATCCACACAGCCAAATGGAGGAAAACAAAAACCCCCTCCTCTTTTCTTGTGAAATCCTATTTATTTTCTATGACTTATCATAGTCTTACATATCTTTTACATGTCTTCTACTTTTCTTTAGGCCGTTATGTCCGTCGTTGACACTAAAGTTGATTAGAACTACAATTAATCAAGCCTAATGAAAGCCATAGCCAGTTGTAATTTTATAATCCAATAATCTTCAGTTCACCAAAAGAAAACAACAGACACATCATCATTATTATTATTATTATTTTTCGTGTTTTCTGTGATGAGATGATTGTCCAGTGCACTAACACAGACGTCAGACTTTGAGAGGCAACGCAGAATATCATGAACTTGATGAACTGAGAGTAGGGAGGAGACCAAAAGAAGTGAAAAGAGAGGGAGAGAGGGAACAAATGGGAGGTTTGAGGTGTAACACGACACACACACACATTGAGTTCATACAGTATATTCTAAACCTAAACTTAAACATTTATCCTTACTCTTATTCTCCACCTTAACTCTCAAAAAATCTCCTTCCATCAGGTCTAATAATTAAACACAAACACAGCCTACACTCTTAGAAATAAAAGTAGAACCATATCAGGTTCTTTGGCTTGTCCTCATAGAAGAACCCTTTTTGGCTCCAGGTAGAACCTTTTGGATGGTTCCACCAAGAACCCTTTTAAACCCCTTTATTCAGGAAAGGGGTTTTAAAGAGTTCTCTGGATCAAAATGGTTCTCACTAGAACCATTGGTGTTACCAAGAACTCTTGAAAAACCATTTCTTCGGGAAAGGGTTTTTCAGAAGCAAAGGGTTCCAGGTAGAACCTCAGCGCCCTTGTAGCCGCTCGCTAGCTCGTTAGCTAGCTGCTTTCATAAATCACCACTTATTTTCTGACATTCAAAGCTCAACAGTCCTCTGGATGTTTATCAAACCAACATATTCCAACACAATTTGACATCGTAACGTGCGTTTTCGCGAAAATATATTACAACGAAATGTTCCTCGGCAGATGTGGCCGCCATCTTTGTCGAAAAATATCAGCCGGCTCGCTGAATTCGCAAAGCATCGTGGGTAATTCCATCTTCCACTTCTTTTTAAGCCCGCATCAGAGCTCACTACATTTTGAGGGTTGATTATAAGGAGCAAAATCACATTTCCCCTTACTCCACCCTACACGTGAACCCGCAAAATGTAGGGTTAGGGGAGGTATTGTGTCATCCCTAACCATAACCAGTTTATGCCTAACCCTAACCTAACCACAATTCAGATCTTTGCCTTAAAAAACTGAGAAGTTATGCACACATTCTCCCATCATCCATTGACATAACGCACTCTCCAGCTCTTTACCCTTAACTTCACCATCACAACAACAATCCTTAAACCAATTCTTAATTCATAAACAGCTTTTTTTTAAAGCGGACCTAGACCGGAAGTTCCAATTAACGCTGTTTTTTAGTGTGTATCTGCGTCATTACCTTGTTTACGAAGCCCTGAAGGTTCAAAACGCTGTGTTTTATTGTAAACTCGGGCTCAGCGAGATCTCTGAAAAAACCCGGTCCGGTTACGTAAACAGCGGTTCTCCTGAACAGCAGATCGTCCTGCTCTGGGCACTAGTCCGGGCACATCCGGTTGCGTACATTGAACCACAGAAGAAGAATAACGTCCGTTGTGGAGGTGTTTCACGAGCGACAGTGTCTTCTGACTATGGGTCTGACTCCGGGTCAAAGGTCATAAAAGGGACTGCGGCGGGGAGTCGTGAAGAAGCTATTTTTAAACACTGTTAAAACAATGTTTTGATAATGAGGAGTAGTGCATCCACCGTTCCAGAGGGGGGAGCTGCGCTTCTGAGAGCGGGTGCTGAATATGTCACTTCCGGGTACTGGCCAATCACAAGACTCTGTCTTCTGGGGGTGAGAGTTGAGTCTGAAATATCGCGGCTTGGAAACGTCAGAAAAGACAGATTTCTATCGGCTCGTTTACAGCAACTCGGAGGTTTTTGACCGTAAAAACAAGTTAATGTATGTAAATAGACCTCCATAACTAACATATATGTGCAACAGGACCACTCTATGTGAGCTTTAAGGTGTGACAGAACGCCAGGTCCAGCCAAATTGTCCCCACTTTCACAAAATCTTCTTTGGTCCTCACAAGGATGTACAGCGCAGTACAAGACACACATACAACACACACACACTTGGCAGCAAAGCCTTGAACGAACAACATCTGGTATTGGTTGTCCACCTTCCCATTGAACAAAAAGGCGAAGAGAGCAGCAACACAACAACAACAGCAGATCACTGACAAAACCTTCACTGTTGTGTCTTGGCACTTCAACGCTGCTCATAACCGCTGCCAGATCCTGATGACCGGCCACACATAGAGGGTTTGTTTTCAATCTCTTGACGAGCAGCGTCGGCCATTGGCTTACGAGGGAGTAATTGTCGTACAGAAGGAACAAAAGGTGAATGATAAGCACGGCGAGGGCGGGATAGCCCGGAGGTATAATTTAAAAGAAACGGCCTTGCGTGAAAGAGCCGGAGCAACGGCTACCCCAACCCCCTCCACCCCCCCCTGGATCTGCGTACACTTTCCCCAAATTTGTGTTTGATATGCGTGCTGCTAAGCTGCCATTTGCGTCACGACGAGCATAAATCACAGAACATTACACCTTCTCGGAGGCGAGAAATTGTTTTATAATTTGATCGACGTGAGCACGACCAAAATTATTAGCAGTTGCCACAGGAGAGCTCGGCGCGCCAACTGTAAATATATCCAAAATACGTCAGCAAAAGAATAAAATACCCCCGTGCAAAGTGGGATACGGCGGTCCATAAAGCGCAGTGACGTCTGAGCGGCTGCATACCTCGTAAAAAAAAACCAATGTACACATGTAGAAATAATAGCACTAAAAACCTGCGTGTCCACATACCAACGCTAAATCTGTGAATTAAGGAGAGACTTGAGATTTTGCCTTCTGTCAACATTTCCAATTTTCACTCTTCATCTATCATTCCCCGATCAACAGAGCTATTCACCGTGATCCGATTTTTAAGTGCTTCTGGAAGGCTGCGGTTGTCCTTCAGCTGTTCGGCTCACGCATTTTCTGCGAATGCGTCACGGCAACGTGCTCAGTTTTCTTGGTGCGCTCGTTGACGTGGACTCCCTAAAGTGTGTCCTTCAAATTACAACCATTACGTAGCAGTTACGGTAAACTTTTGACCTCGAGTTTGCAGAAAAAAAATCCATTGAGGACCACAGTGTCACTAAAAACAGCTGGTAAAAAGTTTTTTCTTTCAAAAAGTTTAATAATTTCACCAAATTATAAGATCACAGAGAACTGTTTTCAGCACCGAAAGACCTCATAGTAGAAGGATGGCTACTTTGGTCCTCTCTCTGTTAGCCACTCGCTGGCATTTCCTCTCTCTGTTAGCCACTCGCTGGCCTGTCCTCTCTCCGTTAGCCACTCGCTGGCCTTTCCTCTCTCTGTTAGCCACTCGCTGAGCTGTCCTCTCTCCGTTAGCCACTCGTGGCCTTTCCTCTCTCAGTTAGCCACTCGCTGGCCTTTCCTCTCTCCGTTAGCCACTCGTGGCCATTCCCCTCTCTGTTAGGCACTCGCTGGCCTTTCCTCTCTCCATTAGCCACTCACTGGCCTGTCCTCTCTCCGTTAGCCACTCGCCGGCCTAACCTCTCTCTGTCCGTCTCTTAAGCCATGGCCTATTGTCCCACTGTCGTACCTTTGTTGTTATCAGTCCCCGTATTGCTGGAATAGATTGGCCTACCTAGCCTAGCCTAGCATAGCATAGCAAAGCCTATTAGGGATCTGATCTTCTTCAGCTTTGTTTATCCGTCAAGGAAATCTTTTCAATCAACACCTTGAGGAGTGTTTTTGTTTTCAAGTTTAAAGACTTTATCGCGAATGTTACAGTGCCCTCTGCTAACAGGACTTGTGTTCACAGGTTTTTAATGTAGGAGATACTTTGTGTTGTGAATGGGGAAGGGCTGAGAACATTGTTTCCTAAGGCACGGAGTTACAGATTTATAAAAAAAAACTGGTAAACATTTAGAGGAACATATTAAACAGTTCCCCAAACGCTAACACAACATTCAACAGAACAGAACTTCCACGGGGTTGCATCACCAAACACATCACGCACTATCGTCACAGTTTGGGAACGCTGAGCTCAGATCTCGTGTCATAAATATGACTTTTAAAGGGGCATCGTCTGAAAGAATAAGAACAACAGGATGGATTTGAAGGCACCGACAACTCCACAGCTCATTTTTAAAATGGACATCAACACTTTGACAGTAGGCGGATGTGACGCTTGGTGCTGGAGGCAGCTATCGAAAGGTTAGCAAAGCTAACACAACCATCGTCAACACGGGGGAAATCAACTTTGTCCGAGAGCTCCGTTCACGAAATAGGACCTGTGTTGGTACCGTTGCTCCATTAAAAGTGGATGAGAAGCATCTCAGTTTCGGTCAATCGCATACAAACACCATTAGCAATGATGCTAACACAGCAACATATGCTCAAGGCCACCATCATGGTTTAGCACGCTCAGCATGCTACTGCAAATCAAAAATAACTGCAATTAATTCATCATGTGTCCTTTTTTTATTTCATTTTTTGGTCCAAAGTGGAAGGAAGGAAGTAAAGTACCATCCCCAACCTTCAAGATACCGTTTAGATAATGTATGAAATCCAAATCTTGGCCAAATAAACATTAGTTTAACTTTCTAGTTCAAAGTTCATGTATATTTTTTGTTGATTCTTTGTGGAAACCCAGAATTCTCCCCTCGTACTTCGCTCATTTCCTCAGAGAAAGTGTGTTGTTAAACCAGTGGCAGCGAGGAACGAGTGCACAGTAGCTCGGCATTTTTCCTCTCTCACCACTGAAACACACCTGGTTTGTGTTAGAGCACTGACAACAATAAACAATAACACTCACACAGCTGCATCCGCTACAGCGAGGTTCAGAGCTGGTGGTGAGCTTTAAAAAAAGCCCCAATGGTGTCCAAACTTAACGCCTCAGTTTGGGCTCACTTTACGCGACACCGTTCATATTCAGTGGTGAAAGTAAAAAAGGCCTCACGTGTCACAACATACGAGCACATCGCTCTCTGCTGTTCATTTGCACGTACTGTATGGGTAAAGCAAGCACACCTGGGTATACATCAGACATGTTTTCTTCATTCATTCCAAAAGCGAATGACAGACGAAACTGATTTGCCGGTGAAGTTTAGCTTTTCACATAAAGAACATTTAGTTCTAGCTCCTCGTGATGATGATGATGATGATGCCCTAACAGGCACATGACCATTTTTATAATCGGCAGTTTTTAGCAGCTTTAATAAATGACAGAAAATACCCCTTCAATACACCTTCATGTCCAGCCAAAGGCCTTGGATAACGTATAGTAGCCGAGCCATATTATGTTTCACTGAGGCTTTTAGAACAATTGTTTTTAATAAAGTGCATCTGCCGTGTCGCAGCACCACGTATCCACGCATCCACGTTGTTTCAAGGTAACTCTGTAAGCAAAACGTGCAACGTTAAAAAAAAACGTCTGCCAACAACTTAACGTGTCCTAATGTCAACCATGCTGCACGCAGCGTATACTGTGTATACACTCGATTAGACGAAGACCAGAAACAGATGAAAATGCCCTGCTTTGAAATCACATATCGTGTCATTAAAAGCATCCTCACGCCATGCGATGAGAGCAATAGCCTGTGACAGTCGAGTCGAGCAGCAAATTAAAGGCCGGGTCGAACTTTTCCACATACATGTGTGTGCAGATGTTCGCCACGGTCCGTGCAACGCAAACATCATTACACGTCCAGACGTTCCTAAGTGAACGCTGAGCATGTTTTTTGCTCCCTGTAGCCAAAACTTAACAGCGCTCTTCCCGGAGGTCGATATGACACGAGTTGCTTTCGGCAACTTTATCTCTTGTGGAAACGTCTGCAGAGAAGAAAATGGAAAGAATCGCCGGAAGCGGTTCTCGTCCACGCGGAGCTACCGATGTAAACGGAAACTGGCCAAGCAACTTGTGTCCGGCTCCAGGCGGCGTCGTGAAACCCCCACATGGCGGAGAGTGTGCGTCAATGCTTAGCCGTGGTCGGAGGTGAAAAGAAAAATACGCCGACTTCCGGGGATTTGCAGAGTTGGACTCTATATTCGCGAGATTATTTTCAGTTTGGCAGAGACAACGATACGAAGAACATTAGAGTTGAGTGTAGTTAAGTGCAAAAGATCTGTGCACAATACAATAAGTAATATAATAAAACATCTAGCGTGGTGCCATGCTAACATTAAGCTAGTAACCCAAAGAAAAGAAAAAGAAAAACATTCTCCCTTCCTGCGATGCTTGAACCTCAAGAATTGAGGAGACTCTATGCTACATCTTTTAGAAAAATTGTTAGCACGATCCCCGTCCAGGCTAACGACAATAGCTTACCTTGATAGCCTAGCATTGCCTCAACACGTTAGTGCTACTGGGCTACTGACTATCGTGTGTTGTCTTTTGTCAATAAGTAATAAAAAAAAGAAAACATCTAGCACGGTGCCATGCTAACATTAAGCTAGTAACCAAAAGAAAGCAAACTGAGGATGAGAGCGGAGAAAAAAACTAAGCAGTAGAAGCTAACATTTTCCCTTCCAGCGATGCTTGCGATGCTTGCGATGCTTGAACCTCCAGAAGTGAGGAGACTCATGGCATGGAGTATGTTGTCAAAAATATGCTGCCACTTTCAACAGTGGACTCTCCATCTTTTAGTAAAAACTGTGAGCAAGAGCCCCGTCCAGGCTAGCAGCGATAGCTTAGCTTGATAGCCTAGCATTGCCTCAACACGTAAGTGCTACTGGGCTACTGACTATAATATAAACAGCCCCCAGAACATCGACATAACGTCTTTTCTTCGTCTTTGCCGTAACTTAAACGGCAAATCCGATAAGAAACATCAAAGGGAGGAAGGAAAAAGTGTGGTTTTTTTTCATTTTATTGCGCGTATACGCCACGTAGCGCTCGCTACGCCGCCAAAGCTTTGACCCGGCGACACGCAAGCGCACAGAGAATCTAAGGAGACAAAAAAAAAAAAGACACAAACTCAACGCTCATGAATCCCGCGCCGCTTCCACTTGTCATCGCTAATCGGCGAAAAAAAAAAAAAAATGACTTACTGTGCATTCAACAGAAAGACATCGACGCTCGCGTCTCCAAAGAAGAAGACGAGTGGAATGTCTGGCGTAACTTTAAAGCGCTGAACTTTGACTGATGCGAAGAGGAAGCTGAGCTCATTTTGTGTTTTGAGCGACATCCGCTTCTATCGCCGCCGCCGCGTGTGCAGCGCAGATCGGCGTATAATCGGTGTTTATTGATTGGACTCCGCGTGCCACTGACCCTTGAGCAAACCTTGCCCTCGCCGGTCGATGAAAGCCCGTTACATCATCGAGGGATGTTTGTTTTCGCAGGGCGTCTGGTCCCCGGGCCCGACCCGAGCGGGTGCCCTGACTTAAAGCAGACTTCCTACTCTTGAAGAACTCCGCACACATCTGCCAGAGACGGCGCGTCTGCGTGTGTGTGTGTGTGTACATGTGTGCGCTTCCATGTATGATCTCACCTTGTGTGCCTGAAGCTTGTTAAGGGGAGCGATTACTACACAAACAAGCTGTTGTCAGGTCCAGATCTGAAAGGGCCCGGCCCGTCGGACGCTATAATCATCGCAGGATCGTACGTCGATCCGTCAGACGTTACATAACC
This sequence comes from Microchirus variegatus, assembly GCF_963457635.1. Lineage (NCBI taxonomy): Eukaryota > Metazoa > Chordata > Actinopteri > Pleuronectiformes > Soleidae > Microchirus > Microchirus variegatus. The sequence goes on along the minus strand of NC_139806.1, from coordinate 4,037,057 downwards.
GCAGAGGGAAAAAAAAAAAAAAGGTACGCTGACTCGACCGTGCAGCCGTTAACGTACATACGCGCCGGAAATAGATTAAAGATTTAATGTTGTTTTATATATATATAAAAAAAAAATCATGATATTCTGACATCTGTTTCTGATGAGACTCCGAGAAAGTAAAGGGAAGACATTTGGTCTTCTCTGGTTTTTTTGTTTTTTTTGTTTCCCTCACAGATGATCAGTCGTGTCTGTTCAGAACTTTTCCCGTAAACGGATGATCTGTTATCCTTCTGGAATTTATCATGCAGGCCATGTGGGGATGAAATCCCAGGAAGAAATAATGTTTTTTTTAGATATTGAAGAGGAATGAATCAGGTTCCTAATTTGTTTCACAACAAATTAGATATACTGGGTTACCGCGAAAAACACGCGACTGCCGGTGAACAATCGGCTCCGTGGGTGGCCGAAAAAAACGAGTGGGACGGCACAGCATGTCGTGTGGCGCGGCGATTCCCTCGCGCTTTCGCTCTAAAATTGGTGGTAAACAATTTTAAGTCACCAATAAAATGTTTAAAAAAAATGAAGTCACAGTTTCTAAGAACTCGGGTTTCAAGGCTGATGACGACAGAGCCGGAGGATAAACGTACACTGACGCTGAAATGGACTTGTTTACCGCTGGTGGTCTGGTGCTCCCAACTCACGCTGATTGGAACTGATGCGGATGATAAAAAACCCGAGCTAATTGCGTCGTCATTCGTCACTGGAACACACGCACACTGGTCGACGACTCATTCAAACATGGGATTTTGGATCTCTTGGATCATCAATAACGGTGCAATGTCGTTGAAGGAGTCATAGTATTATACCCTATTTCTTCCCTGGTGTCCTGATGAACATGTCTGTCACATTCTATGGGGTGAATTCCAATTCCTTGCTTAACCCTCAATCTCAAAAATGCTCTCCCTCTAGTGCAAGTGCTGTCCCGATTCTCAGAAAAATTAAGTTGAGGGTCAAGTTTAAGGGCTGTATCGCCCTCAATATTGAGATTTTCCGAGACCACCCTTGGGAGCAAGGGATACCCAGAATGCATTGCGTGTTTTGCCATAACAAAGATGGCCCCGAAAGCAGCAAAACGAATACGCTACAAATGTAAGTATTTTCTTTGTTAATAGAGATATAAAAAATTATGAAAACCATTGTATTATCTTAGTTTAGGCCCATATTATGGATTACTGACGTCATTTTATTTTACGATCTTTTGTCAATAGCATGGGCCGGTGCGGACAAGCGACAAGTACGGATGACATAAATGCGTTTCCTCTTCTTCTTTTTTGGAGTTGACAGACTGGACGCAGCTTTGGCGTTATTCTGCCCCCCACAGTCTGAAGACGTATCTGCATTTAAGGGGTGTCCCATTTCTAAGTGACAAAATAACCCTCAACACTTGGTTTTAAGGGCCAGTTAAGATTAAGGGTTGAGCTTGAGGGTTAAGATTGAGGGTTAAGATATGAATTGGAATTGGCCCTTGGTCAAAAAACCATAAGGATGAAGCACCACAGCAGATCAATCTCCCTGCCAAAACAGCCCTGTTCAGAACCCTCTGTTTAGTAGTATCTCTTTAGGTCCACCTTAAAAAGAAAAAAAGTAAAACCAAAACTTAAGGGCCAGGAAATGACATCTGCCACAGAGGCTACTGGGAGCTAACAGCAGTTAGCATTTGGAAAAGTGATCATTTGCAGGCTCTAGCCGGCACATTACCGTCATATATCCACTGGACAGATAAATCCTCTGAGGCTGGAAGTTTGTGTAGAACTCTGTGCTGCACTGTGGAGCCAAGAGACAACTTCCAGGATTCCAGGAATTTAGAGCATAGTGACGTCCGAATGAGCACAGGAAGTCGACATTGTGCGTTTTATCTCCTGTACTTAGACTGAGGAGAACCACAGAAACATGACTGAGTCATCTTTTTCTTTCTTTAGGGCCTCCAGAGTCTCAAATATAAGGATTTAAATGATTCAACAGTCCCCTTTAATACCACCTGCAACCATGGAACGGGATCACTTTTCTGTTATCTTATAATGGAAACCTAGGTTTTTATAGATACAGTTGCTCAATTAACAAATAAAAATAGTGACCGTACAGTGATTGTTGCTTTACATTGTTGTGAGAGGGGAAAAAGAAGAGATAACGTGAGAGAAGAGGATGATGAAATAAAAGTGAAAATAAAGAGCATATGGTTTATGAAATGAAAAAGAGAGGAGGCCACCGTAGGGGCAGCGCTGGAGAGAGAGAGGAGATGAGGCAAGCATAAGAAAGGAGGAGGTGGTCAGAAGAAAAATAAAGAGATTTTAGAGAGAAGATGAGAGTTGTGAAGTGGGGAGGGAAAAGGAAGATGAGAGAGAGGTGAAGGGAAAAACAAGCCGAGGGGAGGTCTGTGGGTCACTGAGACGACGGGAGACTGACAGCTGAAATCAAAACCACACAACATGACGAGCGTTCTAGAGCTTTCCATCCTTTCCTCCTCTCCTCGCTTCCTGCCTTTTTTCCTCTTGGCTTTCCTTCACTCCTGCTCTCTTCTTGGTGGTCTTAAAACTCTTGTTTTAAATTATTCCTGAAGAGGTTTGCAAATATTTTCAACGCATCCTTGTTCAGGGCGATGCCGACTATTATGATGGTAAATTTCAAGTCGTTCCGAGATACTTTTTGTTTTTGAGAAGAAAGTCAGCTCACTGTCAAAGTGCATCAGGGCAAATGGATCATTTCCTGAATTTCAAAAATTCATTTAAATTATTCCTTAAGAGGTTTGCAAATATTTTCAATGGATCCTTGTTCAGGGCGATGCCGACTATTATACTGTTATCTAATAAACTTTAAAGGTACAATATGTAGTATTTATGGGTTTATATAACCCAAAATCCACTTTTTTATACATATTATGTGCTCCTGCATTGTCTTGTCGCTGTATAATAGTTTTTGTTTCATTTTCGTAGTGTTTCAAAAAGTCATGTTAAATAACATGGTCGCGGGTCGCGGTTGCATAGCCACTGTTAGCAGCGAGACGCCATGTTTCTACCAGAGCCTGTAAGGACAAACGCGAGAGAACAAATCAAGCGTCTCTTTACTTGTAGCTGAAGTCCCGCCTCCACTCTCTCCACTTCGTCTGCTACGGCCGCGATAGCTCCGCCCTCTCCCTCGCCTCACGAACCTCATCTGCTGACACGGAGAAAGACGACGAGGACGACATTTGACCAGCTGCGGATACCGTAGCGCTCAGGGAAGGGAGGGGGTGAGCAGAGGAGCAGTTCTTTGTTGTAAATTTCAGCCTCTCCTCTAGATGGCACTATAAACTACTTATTTCCCCTTTAACGGTAAAGTGCTGTAAAATAGGAATACATTAGGGTCAGTAAATGGGCTGTAATTTCACTGATGTTCTGTAATATTAACAGTAAAGCACTGTTTATTAAAATAAAAAGACCTTAATCTGTTGAATTTCTGCCGTAAAATTTACAGAAATTATTTACAGTGTATATTTTCACAAATGTAAATTGGTGGTGGGGGTTAATGTGCGCACAGTTTTAATTCGATTTAAATTGCATTAATGCATTATTTAGCATTTAATGAGTATAGATTTCTCCCTGTACTCCTTTTGGACAGAATAAGTAAGAATAAGAGAGTTTAACTGTTCAATGCTGTTTATATTTAATGAGCAAAACGCAGCAACTAAGATTGGTGTCAAGGGTGCAATGTCACACGTTTCTCGCGGCGGAGAAAAGACATGAAAATGGAGCTTTAGGCCGAGAGACGACAAACTCTGATAAACCCCCGGCCTCGCTGCTGTGTTTTATTTCGCAGTGATGGATTACACGTCCCTGTGGGCATTGCGGCGCATCTGTGAGTTTGTTTGGAGGCAAATAATGAAGAGACTGGTGGTGGTGCTTTTTTTCCCCCCCAATGAAAGCATAACATAATATCTACATTATGCCATCCTTTGAGGGCCCGGAGACAGAGTGTGTGGCGATTCGCTCTGGAAATCTGCAGAAACATCACCCCCCTCCCTCCGTGGAGCGAGAGAGGCTGAAGAGACAGCAGGAGACGTTCCCCTGTGCCGGAAAGTAATCTCCATTAGTTTAATGAGGACGGCTGAAGTGCGTGACACCATGGAAACAAGCAACGTCTTGTATTCAGCGGCGCTGAGAACTCCAAAAGCTCGACGCGGCGGTAACAATCCCCGTCCAAAGTGGAATACTCCCCCGCGGCACCGCTCTCGCCAAGTCCCAATAACCATTTCCATAAAAACACAAACACAGCAAAGAGTTTATTTAATCTCAGAATTGAATCTGAGATAGGAGACCGTCCTGCGCTGTGAGACAATCATCTGATTGGATTATCTCGTCTCTTTATTGAACGCTGACTGCGTGTCAGGATTACGGCATTTAATAAAAAAGGTCTTTCTTTCCGGCGTGTGTCATCATCACGAGCTCGCGTCCAAACGCCGTAGCACTTTGATCGCGTACCAAAGTGCTACGCCGATGCCGAGAGGTTTGTTTGAACCGAGTAAACAATATTTGAAGTTCCCTCCGCCACAGGAAAGTCATATCGCCGCCGTCATCGTCTCTGTTTATCGATCTGACAGCGCAGATTAGGGGCCCGGGACAGAAACATTTGTTTTATAAAGGCTTTGGAACACAGCGGTAATGGCGAGCTGACACAGGGCGATGTGTTCAAAGGGCACGGGAACAAAAGTGATGTTCCAAAAACTCCATAATAGAAACGGAAAGGTCACATTTTTTTTGCTGTTGTTTTGGTGATATTTCATCGTCTCTCCCCCGTCGGCAATAAACCTCCCGAAGTCACCAAGGTTCAGCGTTCCGTCCACATTCAAAAGTTGTTGTTCCCACCCTGGAAAGATTATGAAAGGATAAACCAAAAGATCTGGGATTCATGTGACATTTTGTGTGTGGAAATGGAAATAGAGCTGTGGACTCTTAAAAGCTCTGTGTGTGTGTAAGTTTGTGAGCGATTCTGAAGGTTAGACCTGCGTGAAAATCGAATTACCTCCAACCAGGGGAGCCCGTGTTTGTCCTCCTGTCTGTTTGTTTGTGAGCAACATAACTCACAAGCTAAACAACTGAGAGTAATACGATTTTCTCAGGATATACATGTAGAAATGATTGGATTTTTGGCGGTGGATCCGGATATGGAAACTGAGCGGCCTTGGCAGAGGCTCGGTTTGTCTACTTTTAAGATGAAAAACATCTTCAGTGGCCCGAACAAATACTTTGAATCACAACTCAATAAAATTAATAAATTATGATTGTAATTATGATTATGATGAAGGGGACAGCAAATCCTGTTAAACATTTAACCCTTTAAGACAGGTGAAGGAAAAGGACAGGTGAATGAATAATGAGGACAGGTGAATAAAAGATGAGGACAGGTGAATGAAGGATGAGAACAGGTGAAAGTTGAGGACATATGAATGAACAATGACGACAGGTGAACGACAAGGACAGGTGAATGAGGAGGACAGGTGAACAACGAGGACAGGTGAATGACTGATGAGGACAGGTGAATGAATGATGAGAACAGGTGAATAATGAGGACAGCTGAACGATGAGGATAGGTGAGCGATAAGAACAGGTGAACGATGAGGACAGGTGAATGAATGATGAGGACAGGTGAACGATGAGGATAGGTGAGCGATAAGAACAGGTGAACGATGAGGACAGGTGAATGAATGATGAGGACAGCTGAACGATGAGGATAGGTGAGCGATAAGAACAGGTGAACGATGAGGACAGGTGAATGAATAATGAGGACAGCTGAACGATGAGGATAGGTGAGCGATAAGAACAGGTGAACGATGAGGACAGGTGAATGAATGATGAGGACAGCTGAACGATGAGGATAGGTGAGCGATAAGAACAGGTGAACGATGAGGACAGGTGAATGAATGATGAGGACAGGTGAACGATGAGGATAGGTGAGCGATAAGAACAGGTGAACGATGAGGACAGGTGAATGAATGATGAGGACAGCTGAACGATGAGGATAGGTGAGCGATAAGAACAGGTGAACGATGAGGACAGGTGAATGAATAATGAGGACAGCTGAACGATGAGGATAGGTGAGCGATAAGAACAGGTGAACGATGAGGACAGGTGAATGAATGATGAGGACAGCTGAACGATGAGGATAGGTGAGCGATAAGAACAGGTGAACGATGAGGACAGGTGAGCGATAAGAACAGGTGAATGATGAGGACAAGTGAGTGAATGATGAGGACAAGTGAATGAATGATGAGGACAGGTGAATGAATGATATGAACAGGTGAATGATGAGGACAGGTGAACGATGAAGACAGGTGAGCGATAAGAACAGGTGAATGATGAGGACAAGTGAGTGAATGATGAGGACAAGTGAATGAATGATGAGGACAGGTGAATGAATGATATGAACAGGTGAATGATGAGGACAAGTGAATGAATGATGAGGACAGGTGAATGAATGATAAGAACAGGTGAATGATGAGGACAAGTGAATGAATGATGATGAAAGGTGAACGACGAGGACAGGTGAATGAATGATGAGGACAGGTGAATGATAAGAACAGGTGAATGAACGACAAGGACAGGTGAATGAATGATGAGGACAGGTGAACAATGAGGACAGGTGAATGAATGATGAAGACAGGTGAACGATTAGAACAGATGAAAAAACCCATCAAAACAAAAAAAGTTTTGAAAAAACTGAAAACTAACTTTTACTGTACTGTTTTTACTTTAACTTGAGTACATATTTAGTAGTAGGTTTACTTGTTTACTTGAAATGTTCTATCAAAAATAGTGGTACTTCTACTCGAGTACAATACTTCAGTACTTTTTCCACCTCTGAACTCGAGCAAAGAGTTGACACAACAGGAGATCGACAGGAAAACACTGACCTACACTTGTAAATAAATGATGCAGCTAATGGTGCAACTTTTTTTCAGAGCAAACTAAAGCTCCCTCACAGCTGCAGCTGCTTAACTTATATCTCACATTCACAATAATGACAGTAATAAAGAAACTCCCGCTTCTCTGCGCTCTGAATCCGCTGCGTTGATGGATGAAGCCGACTCTTCGGACCAACACAGTTTATTCTCTCATTAAGAGCTACAACAAACTTTGTGCTACACACACAGGCAACTACGACACACACTCTCCCATTATGGATTGGGTCATTACCGCTAAAATAAACCGCCGGCGTCTTCTCAGATCAGTCTGGCCAAATAAGCCGGACTCTCTGTTATGGATGACAGAGCTGCAGACGAACGCCCTGCTGCTGCTGCTGCTTCTGCTCCGAGTCGCTGGGTTTTAGTGAAAATATGAGAGGAAACACACCTCACTATGTCTGGATTACATGTATATGAAATAAATGGTGGGGTAAAAAAAAACCCACTTAAACTAGGAAAAGCTGCTCAAATGACACACAAAAAGAGGTTTTAAATAAACCGTATTGCACACAACAGTCCCCTTTTTATTTTCTACGCAACACCAATCTGGATTGAACTGATTCTAAAATCAGCATGAATTCAGTCTAATCAACTCACTGAACCTCATTATTGTTACTAATGCACACCATCTTGTGGAGGCCTGAGGAACTACAAGTGAAAAAGGCCAATAACACTCATATAGTCCCAGTGGTAACATCTTCTACACGGTTAATGGTGCATATTGACTGTATGTAGCATATTGTAGTGTTTGATAACCACTACATTGCTTATTTGCCATTTACCCACTCACACTTATTCATACAGCACAGCATATGCAGCATATACTATATTGCTTGGTGTGTGTATTGGTCATAATTCATCGCCGGGGACACCAGCTCTCAGTCACACTGTTGTCCGCTCATATATGAGCTGGTTTATTGTCTATTTTCTTAAAAAAATGGGAACGTAATCTTCAAAACGATCATCACATTCGGTCAAAGTGCGGCGGAAACATGAGACGAGACCGTCGACGCCTCAGGAAAAACGTTATAGATCGAGTAGGAAGGAGAAGAAGAAGCTCATTTTTTTTAAAAAAGACTTCCATACAAACCGAGTGGAGTCGCCCCCTGGAGGCAAAGGGCCACTTCTTTGCTACTTTCTACACACAGACTTAAGATCAAGGCCTTTTCTTTTTTTGTGGAACTTTTTCAAAAACTAGAACCTCCTAGAGATACACTACCGTTCAAAAGTTTGGGCTCACTTCGAAATGTCCTTATTTTTGAAGGAAAAGCACTCTTTTTTTTTTCAATGAATATAACATTAAATTAATCAGAAATACACTCTATACCATTGGTTCTCAAAGTGCGGCCCGGGGGCCAATGGCGGCCCGCAGAAACATTTCTGGCGGCCCGCAATGAATTACAGTTGATAGTTTTAATCCAGGAGCTACTAAGCTTGTTAAATGTTTATTGGACATTACTGGATACAGACCAATAAGTGTAAACTGTAGAACTGCAATTTGGTCATTAAAATGATTATAAATGGTATTTCTTTCTGTTTTTTTTTCCTTTGGCGGCCCTCAGTCCAACGTTGGGTTCCTAAATTGGCCCTCAGGTATCAAAACTTTGAGAACCCCTGCTCTATACATTGTTAATGTGGTAAACGACTATTCTAGCTGCAAACGTCTGTTTTTTTATTGGAACATGTACATATGTGTATAGAGGCCCATTTCCAGTGTTCTAATGGTACATTGTGTTTGCTCATGGCAATTAGCAAATTAGAAAACCCTTGAAAACCCTTCTGCAATGATGTTAGCACAGCTGAAAACAGTTTTGCAACTCTTTTGATGAATAAAAGTGTGACTTTTAATGGAAAACACACAAAAAATTGTATAGGTGACACCAAACCTTTGAACGGTAGTATATAACTACAATATAGGAGGTTAATGCCAGGTATTATACCTTCAGTATAAGTTGCACAGATTAATGATAGTTTTTAATCACTTATTTATTTATTTTTGTCCCTGGATCAGGATTCCTTCCAGGTGGCTGACTAGATAGAAACAAATTAGGCATTTGTGGCCACATGGTGCTGACAAATTGGCGAATTGAGCCAGCATATATAATGAACAGTGGCCCGGCAGCTGCCCGTACAAACCCACGCCAACTGACTTACTTATTACCCCCCCTGTCGAAGCGGTGCACTTCCAAAAACAGCAACAACAACAGTCCCCTCTTTATTGATTAGCGACTGCTTGGAAGACGCGAGGGAAAACTAAGTTTTGTGACTTTCTTGCAACGTGTGAGCTGGCGACGAGGCCGTTGCCTGGCAACGTCAACAATGCCAGCTGAAACTCTTGTGATGTGGAGAGACGAACAAACGACGCACCTGTCTCAATTTTGGAGTGGTCGGTCCTCTCGGTCACCTTCTCCTGGCTGATGAGGTAGTCGACGACGCGGACGCCGATTGGCGGCTCGGTGTGGTTCCACTCCAGGATGACCAATGAGCTGCTGGGCTCGTAGGTGTAGGACAGCTTCAGCCTGGCAACACACATACACACAGATGTAAAAGATGTGTTTTCAGCAAACTGTTCTCATTACTGTGACTGACTGCTGCCGTTCTCCCCCTCACATTGGGACAGTATCTATGTTCCCCGGGTCCTATGTTCCCCCGCTTTGTATGTGACCGGGGAACATAGGACCCTTTCTCTAAAAAAGGGTCCTATGTTCCCCGATATTCACCCAAAGGGTCCTATGTTCCCCGCTTTCACCCAAAAGGACCCGGGGAACATAGGACCCTACCCCGTACCCTTACCCTTACCCATACCCTTACCCTAACCCCAACCCCAACCCCTACCCGAACCCCAACCCCAACCCTAACCCTAACCCTAACCCCTAACCCCTAACCCTTACCCTAACCCTAACCTTAACCCTAACCCTACCCCTTACCCTAACCCTACCCTACCCTACCTTAACCCTAACGCTTTACCCTGGAGCTCCACACCCAGGCTTCCACAAAGTGGGGAACATAGGACATTTTTTGGGAAAAACGGGGAACATCTGACCCTTTTTTTAAAAAAAAGGTGGAACATTGGAGCCGGGGAACATAGGAACGACCCCCTCACATTCACGTCGAGTGAAAATAAACACCATCGCGTCGCTTCTGCCGTCAGAACCGAACCCTTTTTTCCCCCACATCACACCGTGTCTTCTCAGGCTTCACAGAGGCTTCCGTGCCAAACAATCAATACAGTAGCTATCCCATTGATTGGCACACGCCCCGACTTGACAGGGGAAATAAATCAGCGACTGCCGCTTGCATGGATGACACACGATCCACAAGAGACACAATCTCACCCCATCTTTTCTCTGGGGCTGAACCGCTCTACGCACAGACTGCCAAGCTGAAATGATCCAACGTTCCAATTTTTTTCTTCTCTTCGGCCTCATCTGCTCTAAAATTAGCAGGTACGCAGCAGGATTTAATCAGGACATTCTGTATCTCTTTGCAGTTTTACAAGAAGCCTCGCAACTTTCCAACCACCGAGCGACAGCAGACACTTTAAACAGAAGCCAGCGACTCTCTGATCCTTCAGGCCTCTGGGCCCGTGCCCGGCATCAGCCTGCTCGCAAAATTCCCCCACAGCTGTTGTATTGGGTCGCAAATACAATGTGGTGTACACATGCCTGCTGATGACACATTACATTAGCGACGACCAAGTGCATCGGGAGACAGAGTCGTGCCAGTGAAATGATAGATGGTATTTACAGCAGGCAGAGAGAGACAGAGAGGGAGAGAGGGAGAGAGGTGATTTTATTCAAAGTTACTAACATGGGTTGGGGAAGCGGGGCACAGGTGGGCAGGCCGTCTGTGCCAAAAGCACTGGAGTCACAGCGACACCAGTCGTCGATAACGTCGCCCTTCCCCGAACACCACAGCATGCTCATCATCGCCTCCTGAAGAGACTGTGGAATAGAAAATAATAATGTTTAGATGGAACGGACCACATTTCACATTATATAAACACTGGATTTTAAACTGTATTATCACACTTACTTTTTTTCCACTTCAATTCTGATGTGAAAACATTTTCAAAGCTTTTAGCTCAGTCACACATGCCAATAAATACACACAAAACAAGTACAATAGTACTGCAAATACAACATTAAAAAAAACATGTAGAGGGTACACTAGGACAAACTTGGTGGCTGGAAAAAAAATAAATGCAAAAGACAAAGCATTGTGGTCATTTTCAGATCAGTGGGAAAAAAAAGAAAGATGATGGGGCCGAGGATAGAACCATGAGGGACGCCACAAGGTTTGACACTTTTTTTTATTTATTATTATCTTTTCTTCCATAATATTGGTTATTTGGGTCTGCAATTGCAACTTCAGTCCACTAGTAGTCACTCATCACCGGAATGGTTGTAGCTATGTATGCTAACGCAAGCTATTTCTATTGTTGCTTCAGGTTATACAGGGCTAAAATCATAAGAACATTGTGGTACCAGAGTTGATCCTAAGAAGTTATTGATCAGGGACACATTTTTTTTTTTTTTTTTTATAGATGATAGATGCTCTAAGAGTCATGCCACATTTTTACCCAAAATGTTTGCCTGTGCATAGTATCTTTTTGCTAGTGGCTCCACATTATAGCACTAGCAAACTCCAAACAGCTTCTGTCAATAGCAGCAGCTGTGTTTCTGCTTGTGATGAAACAATGTTGCCCCACAACATATTTGCATTGAAACTTTCTTCTGGAGCACGAGAAGAACACAGAGTTGATGTGCAGTAAGCCCCAGCATAGCACGGTAGATTGTGTTGCATTGCAGTATGTCAGCTAATAGAATGACTGCATGCACCCATATACGCGTGTCTGGATCTTAGCTTCTGTCTTCGCACATTAAAGGAGATTCGGTGAGAAAATGGTGGAAAAGTTTTTTCTCTGATCTTGAGACACTTTGATTTCCTAAAACAAAGACCGGCGAGGACACTGGACCAATGAACGCCTCCTTTGATCAAACACATGAGACGCGAGATGATCCATTTCAGGATGTAAAGTGGTGCAGCAGTCAATGTTGTGTGTGTGGGTGTAATGGAAGAAATGAGATAATGTGTGCAATAAGGACCGTTTTGCTGATATTAGACTGTACCATAAAGGTCCAGTGTGAAGCATTAAAAGGCTTTATATGAAAAGAGATAAGGGCCTTCCTTTACGGAGGCCAACATCACCGTGTTTCTGCAGCAGCCTGAAAAGAAAAACCGACCATAGTGTGCGATTTGAAGCAGAAGAACAGGTAAGAAAGCCACTATAGTTCTCTTAAGCGCTTGGAAAAGAAGTTGCGAGTCCTCCATTTCCCCATTAGATGTCTAATTCTTACACACCGGACCTTTGAGGATGTAAAAGCCACTGTACACACCTGGTACGTCTCATTGTTGGACACCAGCTCGTAGATGGGTGCGGCCTTAGTGATCTGCAACAGCACGGGCTCCGACGGCTGCCGCCCTTGCGTCGCCCTCGGGCTCATGTGGCAGAGGTGGCAGGAGCGAGGACACTGGCCCTGGCTGGTGCAGTCCATGCGGACGCCGGCCGCCATCCTCTTTGCACCCGTGTCCAGCAGACTGGCGACATACGCAGGATAGGTCAGCGTCCTTGGCTCTTTGTCTCGCTCTTCTGACTCCTCGGAGGGCGAGTTTCCTGGACAGACAGGAAGGAAGGAGGAGATCTCGTTAATTGACTGGACTGGCAAACTGTCCAGGGTGTACGGCACTGCACCGCACGACCCCTGTGGACGTGAAGGATAATAAAGTGGTAGAAATTGGATGGATGAATGAATGATGATCGTATTCGGCACAAAAGACTGGGGAATTGGTGTCAGAGTGTTGGACCACTTGCACATACTGCATATACACTAAAGTTGGTGAGGTCACATCTTGCTGCTAATGAGACAAGAGAGTGGAGAAATAATAAATATATATATATATATATATATAAATGTTGCTCTAGTGACAGAATACTTTTTCTTATAGCAACACAGCAGAAACTACAAAGCATTCATGCATTCCCAAATTCCCACATCGCTCTCTTTAGGAGCCTTTGGTACTTTTTGACATCACGGACAGACAGAATACATGAGTGAGTGAGCAGATATTTGGACCACTGCTACAAAGAGCGCCATTCATTTTCTCTCGAGGAAACGAGGTGAAATGGGGAGATCACAACGCAGCCTTTTATTCCCATGTGATTATTGTCATTACTGCTGTTACTGTAGGTCGTAGGTCGCAGGTCGCAGGTGCAAGATTGGCTGATTTAATCGATACACAGCAATGACAAATTTATAAGAACAGACTTAAATTCTACACCATGGTCAAACCAGGCCCCATGCCTCTATGTCACTGCTTAAAGGGGCCATTTGTAAAATGTGAGCAGAAATTCAACCTGCTACTTTGCTAGTTCAATAACACGTGTAAATTCAATATTATCATTTTGAACCACTAAATAACATAACTGTATAATGTAAATTCACCTTGAACATCTTATTTATATAATAAACTATAGTTTGTCTTCTGGACCCAACCTTCACTGAGACTAAAACATGACAAAAACAAGTCGAGGCTAAACTCGGGCATTCTTGGATGATGACTGGCAACATGCAAGCTAACAATATGTTGTGTCCACTATATAGCAGTCAGTTAATTGCTGGTCATATGATTTTAACAGCAAGACAAAATGTGTCTGAAAACATAATTGGGCCCAGTAAAGAACCTTGAGGGACACCACCAAAAAAGATGTTTTTAGAATATCAGTAACATTAACCTATGATGATTAAAAGCAGCACAGAAGGTAAACTTTTTAATGTTGCTGTGTTTTAGCTTAGGCGTCATGTCTGTCGCTGAGAGAGAGTAGCTTTCCACTTACAAGGCGAGTCAGGAAGCCGCAAGTGAGGAAACTTTGTGCTGAACTTTGGAGACATTTTTCCTTCTTGTAGTTTTTTTCTAGAATGGGGGTGGGGATGTTCACATTACCATTTTGCAAGACTTCTTGGCTGTGAGCAAACACAGGCAATTTAAAGGCTAAAGCACCAATTAGGGAATAGCCTTGTTGTGCAAGCTGCCTGTGATAGAATACAACTCAGGGCTATGAGCCTTGGGATGATGGGGAAAAGATTGCACAGGAGCTCGGGGACAAGTGGGCAATTATGATGGAAAAGCCATTTTTTCCTGGGTATGTCTAATGCTTCTACCACTTGTACATTACTGTTTTCTTTTAATGTAACTCGTGAAGTGTGAAATTATGGCCTGTTTCCTCTGCAAACTCATTCTCTTTCTAAATGTATGAGAATGTAATACATTATTGGATTTCCATTTAGTATCAATCTAATTTGGGCCACTCGGCTTGACAGGAGACAAATCACCTAAATAAAGGTTATTCTACAGTATTTATGTATAAATCCGCCAAAGAAAAACCTTGATATGCCCAAAACAGACTTACACAGTGTGAGCCGCACTGACTCACAGTGACATTTAAAAGACAAATGAAAGAATGCATGTATAAATAACAACGACACAAGTTTGCACTCAAATACCGGTGCCAATAATCCACCAGCAATCGACATTCACGGTGTAAAGCCTCATTTCAAAGTGGTAGAGCCTGGTTCAGTTGAGCATGTTATGCAGTTATTTGTAGGAGTTCTTTCCAAGACTAATTCTATGGAGCTTATTCCTCTTTTGTAAGTCACTTTGGATGTTAAAAAGACCATGTCTTACAACAGAGGGACAATGGACCAACATGCTGTGGTTTTGAATAAATAACACAGCTATAACATAGTGAATGCTATCTATTGAGGTGTAAATCAAATTCAGCTTAGGGGCCCATAAATGTCTGGGCCGGCCCTGGAGCTAGTTAATAACAATGTAGCCACATAACATTCTGAAAGGCACAGTGGATTATTAATAAGATAAAAACAAAAAAACATTTTTTAATAACTGTATGTGACTTCGAAATTAACACGAATGTAACCTAGATTAACAACGTTAATGAAAACTCACCCCATAAGAAGATTGAAGGTTAATAACAGGTTCGGGCAGCTAGCGAACCAGTCACGTCATGTCCTGCTCTCTTGCGGTCGCTAAAGAAAGTTTGGAAGTCTGCTAGCGTTTATGCTAACGCGAAACTTGAACTTGCACTATTTTTAAAAAAGCATAACAAAAAACGAAAATCCCTCATTTTGAAAAAATGAAATAAAATATGTGTTTACGTGGTTTGCGCTGGGCCAACGTGTAGGCTACTTTAGCCATGGCTGGTCACATATTGTATTGTATTGTATCTTTGCTTTTTAACAATAGTACCAGTGTTGGACGGATCATTACATCAGGTCGTGCACTTGTTGCTAAATGATAAACATCCTGGTTGACTGGTATTGCTCACTTCTAACCCCGCCCCCCCCTGGCCAGATGTGGGCCTCTTTGCATGTGTGTGCACATCTTGACCTTGAAAATGTTAGCATGCACGCTACAAAGACCTTGTAATCAGGTCCCTGAGCCCAATCAGCAGATGAAGCCTGAGCAGTCAGAGGTGTGTGTGTGTAAGTAAATGAGGTCTGAGTGAGGGCAGAATTGCATCAAGGGAAAATGAAATTAACCTTTGTGCGTTCACATGACTTTGTATTGGTGTGAGATATGCAGGGACACTGTGCAGGCCATGGTTTCCTGTGGTCAAACAAAGGCAGTGGAGAAGAGGCTTGAGCTGTTGTTTGCAGTGTGTGGGTGGAAAGAAGTAAATCAATGACAGGGAGAAAGAGAGAGAGAGAGAGTGAAAGGTTTCACACCAAGTTGGGCGATTATGTAATTGTCAAGTATTTTTTTTATTCTCAGATTTATTCATCTGGATGATGTCAGTGTCCCCACACTGCTGACCAGCATTTATATATCAGGCTCTGTTTAAGAAGCACTTTTCACACGGAGCAATAAAACAAAACAAAATACCACCCACCTCCCACACATCGGTACAAACAGAAATAGAAATAAGGAAATGCTACGATACACGCAAAAAAAAATCACAAAAAACAGCAGGTATAGAAGAAAATAATGACATAAATAAATAATACTAATACTGAGATTACAATTTAAGCTAATACAAGCCCATACTGTTGAGGTAAATTGACTGAATTATGAGAAAATAAATGTTAAAAACTAAAATGTTAAATTGAACTATGAATGTAATTTAGTAGATCAAACTCAAGGTAGAAGAAATACAACAAAGTTTTAAAGGGGAAGTAAGTAGTTTATAGTGACATCTAGAGGAGAGGTTGAAATTTACAACAAAGAACTGCTCCTCTGCTCACCCCCTCCCTTCCCTGAGCGCTACGGTATCCGCAGCTGGTCAAATGTCGTCCTCGTTGTATTCGAGCGAGCTACCGCGGCCGTAGCAGATGAAGAGGAGAGAGTGGAGGCGGGACTTCCGCTACAAGTAAAGAGACGCTTGATTTGTTCTCTCACGTTTGTCCTTACAGGCTCCGGTAGAAACATGGCGTCTCTCTGCTAACAGTGGCTATGCGACCGCGGCCCGCGACCGTGTTATTTTACATGACTTTTTGAAACACTACGAAAATGAAACAAAGAATATTATACAGCGACTAGACAATGCAGGAGCACATAATATGTATAAAAAAGTGGACTTTGGGTTATATAAACCCATAAATACTACATATTGTCCCTTTAAATGATAAAATAAACTTATATCAGTACTATATATATGTAAATCTCGGTTAAAATATGGGTTTTCAAATATTGGTATTCTCTGCTGCCCTCAGGTTTTCAGGCAGGTTGTTCCATCGATGAGGGGGAGAGGAAAACAAGGCCAAACCGTGGGATTTTGTCTTCACGTCATCCTGACAGGTGGAGATAAAGTGATGCCTTTTAGGGCAAAGAAGATTCTCATTGATTACTAAGAGTTTAGTTTTGGTTGAGTTCAGCAAATCCCCGTTTCTATTAAAGTTTTACAGTTTTTCTTTTACTGTCCCCCCTCTCTCTCTATTTTACTGTTCCCATCTTGGCGCTGCCTCCAAGCTGCTAATTAGCGCTAACAAGACGGGCTCCTATTAAAATAAACGGGCGGAGAGTCATAACTTCACATTTTAATCGTCAAACAAAACGACAGCTTAGCGAGATTTGAAGTTTGTCTGAAGGCCATGTTTTGTTTTTGTGGGGTCAAAGAATAAATACTGGAGAAGACGCTAACATGGACGCTAATGTTTTCTTGTGCAACGAGGTTCACTGGTACGATAGATAGATAGATAGATAGATAGATAGATAGATAGATAGATAGATAGATAGATAGATAGATAGATAGATAGATAGATAGATAGATAGATAGATAGATAGATAGATAGATAGATAGATAGATAGATAGATAGATAGATAGATAGATAGATAGATAGAAAGGTTGCTAGATAAAATGAAAGCTCGCTAGCTTAAAGATAGATAGATAGATCAAATGAAAGGTTGCTAGCTTATAGATAGATAGATAGATAGATAGATAGATAGATAGATAGATAGATAGATAGATAGATAGATAGATAGATAGATAGATAGATAGATAGATAGATAGATAGATAGATAGATAGATAGATAGATTTCTGCTATATTATTCATAATCTGGATCAGAACCGGATGAAACAAAGTCCAATGGAGGACATTTTTGGTGATGTCATCAGCTGTTGTTGGTTCTTACCAAAAGCTTAATTGGAACATACTTGGGTGATCAGCTACCCGTCACATGATATTCAGATTTATCCATCATAAACTGAACAAACATACAAAAAAAAAGAAAATATAACTTCTGAAAGTAAAGCAAAACCCCCAAGAGTTTACACAACGAGCAAGCACTCAAATAAAAAAACCAACCTTGACAGAATGCAAATACCAACAGAAAATACCCAAAACCTCAGGAAAGTACAGGCTTGTACATAAACGCTGTGCCCGAAAGTGTAAAAGTTGCCGCGAGGTGTTGAAGAACAGCGCTGCACACATACATATGGATGTCTGCACTCAAACCACTCGTCTTCTCAAGGTGAAGTACGCTTTCTAATACTCGTGCTGCACTTTTCCGCCACACAAAGGAAAACAAGTGAGTGTCGCGCTCAACCTTTCACATCTCGCCAAACATTTTTCTCTCTCTCAGCTTTTGCCTCTTTGTGCTGCCTCCTCCTCCTCCTCCTCATCCTCTCCGTGATTCCACTCTCAGTTCCTCTCAGTCACTAAAAAGCACAATCACACCTCCTCTTCTTCCTCTTCCTCTTCTTCTCCACAATGCAAATACACATGTGCGGTGGGCAGGTGTTAGAGAGACCAGAGCTGTAATACTGCTGCTCTGCATCTTCCTCGTGAAACACATGTTCTCTGCGTTCTCACTGCAGCTCTTTGCTTCAGATTGCACAAAGTGGGAATTACGTCTTTTTGTACCATATAAATGCAGCCTAATCCATGGAGACATGCAGATGATGCCTGGCCACCGAGCCTTTTTATTATTATTTTTTTTTTATCATTTTAAACCCTGATCTGTAATGGTACGGGACACTAAATTGCTGAGGGAACATTAGGCCTGGATGCCCGTTTGAATGATTTCAAAATAAAAGCAAATTAAACTACAAACTTCTGCAATTTTACGAAGTCAAGGACACACGAGGTAATAATGTTGTAACCTTCCTCTGGACCTGAAAACTCAGACATCTGAATTTAAAACGCTGTCAACTTCAACCTGTACAGGTTATAAATCTGAAAGGAAACTGCACACGCACACACACGCACGCACACACAGCTCATTAAGTGTAGGACGTGTTTGGCGCCTCACAAAGTAAAGTGATGATAAGACAAAATATAGAAGAAAAAGTAAAACCCTCCCCCTGCTTCATCCGTCACCCAAAAATACAATTTCTGATCCGATATTTGCTCCCCGATTTAATTTATTTCTGCCAACGAGAGCGAGCGCAGAGCGTCGTCGTCGTCGTCGTCTTGTGAACGCGAGCACGATCGGTTTCGCTCGGGTAAACATTTCAGCTGCTGCCAAAAGGGGATATATGCTGAGGTCATGGGTTTAGTTTTTCTTAAAAGACATAGAGAAGAGAAGTTATAGCGGGCTGGAATTCATATGAACAACAATTAGATTTAATATTATATATATATATATATATATATATATATGTATATGTATATGTATATGACCTTTAGCAGGTGACGGTAATTAATAATGACATGTAAACGTGAAGTTTAAAGGGTCCAAAATTATTATTATTTTTTTTTTTACTAATTTCTGAGATACATATCAAAATGAATTTTTAAAAAAATGGTCAAATGTAATCCAAGTGTGAATTAAACAAAGCCAGCAGCATCATAATCATCATTTTAACTGCATACTTCATTTGACCATGTAAAATTATGAAAAAATAAATAAAAGTCATTAAATAATTAAATACAAGTTTCTGGTAATATTTACATACACTTGTTTTATGTGTTTTACTTGGAAAAACACAGAACGATCTATATATCATCAGCCATGGTTCTCAAACTGTGGCGCGTCTATCACCAGTAGTTATTTAGAAATAACTGTATCTAGACATTTTGACGTAGAGTGCGTCGAAAATGACCTTATTCGGTCCTTATTTCTCGCTCCATCTTAATCTGATTTCACTAAACCAGTGTGCAGAGGAAGAGGAGGAAATGATCTTAATGGGATTAAATAAATCTGCCTCCTGTGAAACGTCCGTAGCTGACCCTGCTCGACCTATTTATTACACCGCTGTATTTAAACACTGGTGATAATGAGAGCTTTCTTGTCGAATCACAAGCTACAAAAAGAAGAGAGTTCTTTCAGCTCCTAACCCTAAAATAAACGTGCATTTTGCATCATCACGGAGCTAAAGGGGAAACGCTATCACTACCTGAGTATTGTTTTTGAATGAATCCCTCCAACAGAAGGAAACTAAACCAATCTTTGCTGCAGCCTGAGTCACTTCAAGGTGAAACTTAAGTGTGCAATCATAATTGTGGAAAGTATATTTTCTACATTTTTACTCCTACGCTGCTGCTGCACTATCCTCTTCCTACCTTGCATTTTGTGTTTGTTAATTGTCCACTTCTGACCTTTTTTAACTGCTGTAACAAGTGAATCAGTGCGCGATCAATAAAATCTAATCTCATCTAATCTGAGTGTAAGTACTGGCTGTTTGAGTTGATGTTTTTATCACCATGTTCCTGTGCGTGAGGGGGAGTCCCTGGGATTATTGTGGCCAAAATAAAGCAGCATTTCGCTGCAACTGAGGACACAGGACAGAATAGGACAGGACAGATGCATGATGGGAAACTGTGTGTGTGTGTGTGTGTGTGTGTCACTATGAAGCTGTGCCAAGAGGAATGACTCATCATTTCTCTAATACACAACAGATGGAGCTCAGACCTGTTCACATTCGTTTTTCTACGTCTATGTCCAAAAACCTTCCTCCCACACACACACACACACACACACACACACACACACACACACACACACACACACACACACACACACACACACACACACTTTAAGGACATTTGATGAAAACTTTGACGCTTCGTTTTTTTAAAAGACAAACCTAGAACTTTGAGACACGAATCACTACTTTTTTTCGGACACAAGACTTGAACGGCGGCTAACATTAGCGTCAGAACGTTAGCTGACGCTAACGCTAACTAGTGGAAGCAGTACCCTCAAGAAAACTATTTTACTTCTATACTTTAGAAGTTTAGAATCCGAGTTCTTTACAGTGTAATCTAAAACAAATTACGAAGTTTATATTGTTTTTTTCTTTAATTATTTACAGTATTTTATTGCTTTATTTACATTTATATTTTCACAGACTTTATTTATTTTCAAAATTACAAGGTTTTTCCATGTTATTCCATTCATTTGGAATAAAAAAACAACCTTTTGTCTTCATACATTTTTTGATGGTGTCAGATTATTTATGACATAACGGTGAAGGCCCCCCCCCCCCGGGAATTTTTCCTTAGGGCCCCAACAGACTCTAGAACCGCCTCTGCACCTGCGCAAAATATTTCAGCGAAACACAGCAGGGGCTTTTACTTTGAAAAAGGTAACGGGGCGCTTTGTGTTGATGACACACGCGACACTTAGAGACATTGAAACTGTGAGAAAAGACTGTATATTTTTTATATTGTGACACACACACACACACACACACACACAAACATCCAGTGTGAAACAGGCGTCTGTCAGGTGTGAGAAAGAAAATTATATCTGCAATCTTCACCCATTGTAGGCGTTAATATAATATATAAGAGTTTAAATGTGAAGCATTTCATTTCTCCCCATTAAATCTCCTTCTTCTCCATCTTTTGTGAAGCGACGGCTCATTGGAATTGATTTTCAGACCCCGACACCATCAGCATGATTTTAAATAATCCTTTTAAACTCGACTCCCACCTCTCCTCCATCCTTTTGTGGAACAATTGTCCATAAACAGGACCTCGCTAATGGAGCGAGGTACCCTTCTTATCCACTAGATGGTGGTAGCGGAGCGTCGACACGGCTGACTCGTTTTAGAGGCACCAGGGCAAGTCATACCTAACGTGTACGAGGCGAACATTACATGCTTACGGAACGCAGTCATTAGCTCCCGCTGATCTGAGAGTGTAGCTGAAATCAAAACAGGCACTATAGGTGCTTTAGTAAATGGGGAAATCAGCGAGATGGAAAACTGGGGTGATATTTTTTGGGGGGGAAGGGATTAACTCTGTTGTAAATGTTAGAGAAAGGAAAAAATTACAAAACACAATTAGCTGCAGCAAAAGAGACACACCGTCATCGACAATAGCCCGGGTTTTTCTGCATGTGTGTGTGTGTGTCGAACACACACCTGCGGAAAAAAAGGAACAGGCGTCAGAGCGCAAACACCGACGTGTGTGTGACTTGTTAAGCCTCTCATGAGTGTGCGACACCTTTCCCAGCAGCCACACACAGTGTGTAGCAGATAAGCCGTGGCAGCAGGTTGTTGCTCTGTCCTTAACCAACTTGAGCAGATTTGGAAAAAGAAAATCGAGAGAAGTGATGATTATCTTCCTCGTGGGCTGCAGGGCCGGTCCAAGCCTCCATGGGGCCCGAAGCAAAATTTGATTTTGGGGTCAATAATAATGATTATTGATCATTCACACACCTAAAGGTATTCTACTTATTCTACTCTTGACACCAGATTTGCATATTTACAGAAAAATCTTTTAATTAATATTTGGCGAAAAATCAGCAACTCCCCCTACTGGCGACACAGAGAATCAATAAATAAAACCAAACGGTTTATGAATAAAATATTTAGATATTATTAAGGTCTGAAAATCTAAAAATGTGCACAATCTTTGGAGGGGGATTCAAAATACACTCCTGTAATACAAAGATTCGACTTTTATATGTAAAAAACACAGCATTAAATAACATAAACAAATAAATACCAAACTAATACTTCAATAATAATGTAAATCAAAAGAGGCACCCGGAACAAGGTCATGAAAATGGTTTGTAAAGTTGAATAATCACATCTGACAACTATGTAAAAACTGTGAAAAGGCTTTGGTAAAAATGGGGAGAAAAATTCTAAATAAACTACAGCGATCCAAACTTTTCTCTTTTTTTGAGTTAATTGCTCTTGGTCGCCCTCTAATGGTCACGGGGCCTTATGCTTATGCCCTGGGCCGGCCCTGCCTCGCTGAGATCTGGCCCGTGTCTGCACATGAGCAGGAAGTTCATGCTAAAAGAAGACATTCTGTTTCTGTGTCTTTGTGTTTGTGTGAAAGACGGGGTGAACACGCCTGTTTCCATGTGAGAAGTGAGAAGTCGAGAATGACTGACAGAGCGTGGGAGGATGTGCATTTGCATGTGTGTGTGTGAGCGCTCTCTCTGCCGCGTAACAACACTCCAAACTCCCGCGTGAATCCGTGTCAACATCAAGCACTTCAACGATGACAATCGGCGCCGACTGCCCACAAACTTAACTGTGAAATTAAAAAATATATATATTTCTGTATAATCTGTGGACAATTGCCGGCAATTAATCTGCCTGTTTGCTGAGAATCTGCATAAAACTTCACATATACACGATTGTCAAAAGTTTGGGGTCACCTATGCAATTTTTTTCCATTAAAAGTCACACTTTTATTCATCAAAAGAGTTCAAAATGAATCAAAATGAATAGAAAATATATTCAAGACATTGACAAGATTAGAAATAATGACTTTTAGTCAAAATAAACCTGTTTTCAGCTGCGCTAACATCATGGCACAAGGGTTTTCTAATCATCCAATAGCCTTAGCAAACACAATGTACCATTAGAAATGCGCCTCTATACACATGTACATATTCCAATAAAAACCAGAAGTTTGCAGCTAGAATAGTCGTTTACCACATTAACAATGTATAGAGTGTATTTCTGATTCATTTAATGTTATATTCATTGGAAAATTGTGATTTTCCTTCAAAAATAAGGACATTTCTAAGTGAAAGGTACTGTATATTTCTGTTAAATAGCCGAAAGTGAAAGAAAAGCAAAGTTTCGGTCACTTTATAACCTGCTCACTCGCCCACACCAAAGTCCATAGAGAGAATACGTGTTTTCAGCTCATGGCGACACAGGAGCTGACCTCATTTAATACATGTGTGTGTACTTGGGTGAATTCAAATGAAGGATTTCAAACAGCAAAGTAACGCTCAACAACCGCTAAACGAGGATTAGCCTACGAATAAGTTTGTCTTTGGTCTTTGTCGTCAATACAAAAACATCCTTTACTGTTTCCTGCTTTGCGTTTGTGTATTTATGAATTGCCACAGAGTTTCCCCCCCAACTCAAACAATGAATGGTTAACATACACGTATACACTTTCTCATTATCATCCAGCTAAAGAACATTGGGAATGTTGAGGCCCATCTGCCTCAATGAACAAACAGTAGATTGTTATAACTCGCGGTCCATCCGCCCACTTCCATGCCTGATTTGATACGACGTACGGTATAAAATATTGAATATAAATTGCTAAAGTTCAGAAAATAACAACAATAATACTTCAGCGGAGACACTCATCGTTGAGCCAAGAGTGGAGAATTTGGCAAATGCACAAAAAAAAAAAAAATAGACGAGATAAAAGCTGATGGAGTGGATTTTGTGAGATCCTTTTTTTCCGGACCTGTTTTGCCATGCATGAGTGAAAAAAAAAATCTCATTACCCAGGCATGGATCAGTGGCTCAGAAAGATGGAAAATATTCCATAAAGAATTGTACAGGCTAAAGTTCAGCATCGCTTTAACCTGACATCGGCAGCATCATCCTGCTCCTTCTCTATCCTTTAAGATTGCAGCCCTATGCAAACCCATGTGTGCCAGTGATCTCCAGCAGGATCTGACAGAGCTCCGTAAGCCTCGGCCGAAGCTTTACGGCTGCGTTTGACCGTGCATTTTTTTGATGACCTGCGTGACCTTACACTGGCTTTGAGAAGGGAAAATCTGCATCGGGAGAAAAACCTGCAGGGGCGGGAAAACTGGAAATGGAGTCATTTCAAAATTCTGAAATCCTCTATACTCTTAGAAATAAAAGTGCTAGGTTGTCCTCATAGGAGAACCCTTTTTGACTCCACGAAGAAACAAGGTTTTTATCAAGGTTCCACCTGGAACCCATTTGGAGGTTTCCACCAAGAACCCTTTTAAAACCCTCAATTCAGGGGGTTTTAAGGATTCTTACTGGAACCATTAATGTTACCAATAACCCTTGGACAATCCTTTCCTGAAGAAAGGGTTTTTCAGAAGAAAATGGTTCCAGGTAGAACCTCAGCCCTTGTAGAAGGACCCTTTTGGAACCCTTATTTCTAAGAGTGTATTCAGGATTTTCAAAGAGGATTTTTATTTTGTATTATTCATTATTTTGAATAAAAATAATTCTTTCTAATCTTTCTATTCATTTTGCAACTCTTTTGATGAATAAAAATGGGACTTTTAATGGAGAAAAACAACAAAAACATTATGCGGGTGACCCCAAACTTTCGAAACGGTAGCGTATGCACTCCAACACTGTAGGGGGAGCTCCGTAAAAGAGAAAGGACAGAAAGCGCGACCAGACTTGCAAAAGTCCCGCTTTTAAAAAGGCAAGAAACTCAGCATGAGCTTGAGCGCTCGTCCTCCGATGCACTGGTTGCAGGGTCTCTGCAGGTTTCAACAAGTCAAATTTAAGACTTTTTTAAGACCATAATGTATACAATCCAAGACCCATTTCAAATCCATACTGGAAAAAAAAGTACAAAATACATGAAAGAAAATTGGAGCTACAAATTGTTGAACTTGCAATTCAGCTTAGCTGTGGGCTTTCATGAAGTTTTCTCCGCTGCTATGCTAAGCTGTAACACACCGCATAGCACGCTAGCTAGTGGTGCTCGACAAATTCTCACCGGGAACACAGGTGGCCTACTTTAGTTCCGTGCTGTAGTTATTGTTGTTATCGCATCCTCAAAAATAGAAACATTTCACATTTCTTTTATGAGATTTTAGGAGAATTTAAGACATTTTAAGGCCTTAAATTCAAATGATCGGATTTAAGACTTTTTAAGACCCCGCGGATACCGTGGGTTGAAGGAGAGTCATGCGATCACGGACAGTGTCCACACAAGTCCTTTGTCCGAGCTGTCTTTCAAGCTGTGATTAAGTGTGTTCATGTAAAACATTTTCTGTTGCATTTTATGGTGACGTCCGATGTCGTCCCCTTGTTCGCACACGGACGGGTGATATCTGATTTGTACCATGTGGGGAGGTAAAAATATCTTGAACTGAATGACTTGCACCATGCAGTGTAAACGCAGCCTATGTTTAAAGCCAGTGTGCGGCTGCTCTCAGACACAGTTTGAGGGCTGATTACGGCGGCTGACCACAGCCTGACAGGCCCATTAGTTACATCTCCTTCACGGACACTGAAGGTTCCCAGCGATGCCGTCTGTCTGTCAGCGAGTGTCTCTCCACATGTTCTCTGTACATGTTCATCAGCTTCACTCCTCCTCTCTAACCTTTCACTTACTCTTCTTGTCCTTCATACATTACTTTTTTTTGTCTTTTTTTTTCACCCCCTCTGCAGTTTGCTTGGCAAAGTGTATACTGTACATGAGCATCCTCTTAAATGTCACAAGCCAAGTGGATTTGGTGTGAACTTTTGAAATGTCAACCCTCCCCCACAAAAAAAGAGGAAAAAAATATACTTTAAACGCATGTTTCCATCAAACTGGCTGAAGTTTAACGTTACAGTGGCTGTAAACGTAGAGCAACGGGAAACTTTTACCCTTTTTATTAACGCAATTAAAGGAGACATATTATGCAAAACCAACTTTTTAATAATTTTAATACTTATATTTGGGACTCTGGAGGCCCTTATGAGTCGGCAAAGTGTGAAGAAAGATGACTCACTCACTGTTTTTGCGGGAGATAAAACGCCCGATGTTGAATTGTTGTCTCGCGGAGCTCCGCTTTGTCCATAAAATAACTTTGAAAGTGCAGGCGAGGGCGATAGTATCTGGAAGATCTGAAGTCCACGAAGTGTTCTATTCACAGTGCAGCACAGAGTTCTACACACACTTCCAGCCTCAGAGGATTTACATGTTATATATGACGGCAATATGCCGACTAGATTCGGCAAATGATGGCTTTTCCAGACGCTAACCGCTGTTAGCTGCCGTTAGCCTCAGCGACGCTGACGTAGTTTCCTGTGTCTCATTTGCATTTAAAGAGACAGGCACTCAAAATAAATAGGGTATAATACGTCTCCTTTAAGTCGCATGTGCCTTGTCAAAAACGTTTTGCCATAAAACCTAAAATAAGCAAGGAGGCGCCGTCACTCGACACTATAACCTTTTTCGTAATCGATTAATCTGTCGATTATTTTCGCGATGAATCGTTTGGTCCATAAATTGACCGTTGATCAGTGTTTGTCAAACACTGGAAATGACGATGTTCTCCAATGTCTTGTTTTTGTCCACAAAACAAAATGATTTGTTTTTAATGACTTCTGTGTTATGTGGAGCAAAGAAACGTAGAGAATATTCACATTTAAGAAGCTAAAACAATCAGAAATCTTGTTTTAATCATAAACAAAAAGCTTCAAACCGAACCAAAACAGTTGGCGATTAATTTAGTCATCGGTTAATAATCGATTAATCGTTTCAGCTCTTGTGCGGTTCTCCTTCAAAACGCAATCCTGACCCGTGGCTTTTCCATTCCAAATGGTACCATAATGTACCAAAGGGAACCGTAATGTACGATGGAAACGCGGCATAATGCGATACTCCAAATACGGCAAATGGAACCACAGATTACGCTCTATTTTAGAGTGAACAATTTTAGCCAAGAGGCCATTTGTCACATTTTCCTCTCCACAGATCTGTGTATCGTTTCTGGCTATAACGCTGAGCGCTGTGAACTCACCTGGTGCTAAAGACCTGGGGGTAATGTAGTGTAGCAAAAAAAACCTAAAAAGAACTGCGTCTTAGCCGACGATGCTGATCTCTTATCTGTTTCTGCCTCGTCTGTGAAACGAGAAGCGCTCCACGAGACTTTAATGAGCCTTACATCCACAGACAAAGAGAGCTGAATGAGGTGTAATGATGTTAGAAAGTGCTGGTGGCTGAGGAATAACCTGACAAATGACTGGAAATGGCTCAGGTTTGCATCAGTGAAGCAGCACCGACTGAGACCCAACAAGCCTGAAAATCTCAAAGACTGCTCAATTCAACACTTCACAATCTTACACTCGCGTTTTACTTTGAAATGTGTAGGTTGTTTCCATATCGTTGAGTAAAGAGTCTATATGTAAGACACGTGTTTTCTTAAGTCAGGCGTGTCAAACTCATTTTAGTTCAGGGGCCTAATACAGTGCAATGTGATCTCAAGTGGGTAAAAGAATAGCATAATACCCTATAAACAACTAGGAATCCAAATAGTTCCCTTTGGTTTACATCTTTTTCAACAACCTGAATTTCCTTGACAGAAATAAGAGCAATTTTAACAATATTATGCCTAAGTTTTACCATTAAAACGGGACAAAAAGGGACAATATATTTAGTCACAG
This sequence comes from Microchirus variegatus, assembly GCF_963457635.1. Lineage (NCBI taxonomy): Eukaryota > Metazoa > Chordata > Actinopteri > Pleuronectiformes > Soleidae > Microchirus > Microchirus variegatus. Next base: position 4,008,968 of record NC_139806.1, on the reverse strand, counting down.
CTATCTGGAACTGAAATATATAGTATTTTCTCATTATAATTAGATTCTAATCATCAAGTTTTCACAAATTCCTCCTGTGGGCCGGATTGGATCCTCTGGTGGGCCGGTTCTGGCCTGCGGGCCATATGTTTGACACAGCTGTCTTAACTAATATAATTATGTAACAAACCATTAAGGAATTATGTTAAATTCATTAGAATTTTCATTTTGCAAACATAAACCACCGCCCGGTGACGCAGCTTGTGGCGTCACCGAACCTAAAAAGGCCCAGTGACCCTCTCAAAAACGTCAAGAGAAGGTAAATGAGGTTCTGCAGTGCAGATGTGTTTAGATAACTTTCTTCAATTATGTGTAAACACAGTAATGTAGGGTTTGTGAGCTGCTCTGTGTTGACAGAAACTTTGGAAAACATGCCACTAAACACTAATGGCCACTGTTGTACATATTTTACACATAACCTTTAATCTCCATAATGAGATAAAGAAAACGCATAGGTCAGCGTAAGATATAATATAGAATGTGAATAGTTTGATTCAACTCCACAAGTATCACATAAAGTAAAACACGTCGACATAATATGGAATATTAACATCCATTATCACGGAGAAGTAATTAGCATGTTTTTTGTCTAATTATTTTTTCTCACTTACCATAAAAGCGCCTAAGAATACACGAAAGGTCACTGAGCTGTTGCTGTGAAAAGCGCCGATATAGTTACGTAGGTGGTGGCGTGTGAAATGTTCACGGTGCGCTCGCTTACCACAGAAGTGGCATCTTCACATGATACAAAAAAAAAAAAACAGAGTTCGTATGACGCATGACCAGTATTTTAAACCGCGTTCTTCGTACAGCGCGTTGGCATTTTCACCTCCAGTCTCTCTGCGTTAACACTGTGAGAAGTTTCCTATCAGACAGCAGCAGAACGTTGGCCTTTCGCTTTGCACAAACACACCGCTATCACACATTTTCCAGACTGTTACGCAAATGTAAAGAGAGACTGAACAAATAGAAGAAGAGTGGAACATGGAAATGGTGCGGCGGCATCGGCGTTGTTGAACCGAGCATAACAGAGCAGACATTTTACGATAATGACTACATTTATGATAGCGACTTCATACAGGTGGCTGATCTTTTTCAGATGCTCTTAAAGGGACTGTGTCCCCGCTTTAACATCTGAAGTGCACTATAGTCTAAAAACTCATTAAATGAACGACAGGAAGATTGGGAGGACGATGATGAACCCGGGATGAACAACGGAGCTCTTGGAGAAGAAAAAACATGACACAAAAAGAAGATTAAAAGAACTGCAGACATGTACATACCAGTGCTAGGCACGTTAGCGCGATAATGGCGGTTAACGGCGTCAATGTTAGTGCATGCTGTGTTTCCATGACGAAGTCATGAAGTCATGTGTATGTGCCGAGGCACCGGAGTCCAGGCACCGTTTATCAGTTAGCTCCGTTAGCAGCGTTAGCTCCTTTAGCGCCGTTAGCACGCCGACAGTCGAACTGGAGCGGTCTGTTTATTAAACGAAAAGAGCAGCGCTACAAATAACCAGCGTACCTGCGTACCAGAAAAAGACGCGTGAAGTCATGTTTATTTGCTGCAGCACCGGAGTCCAGGCACCGTTTACCAGTTAGCTCTGTTAGCAGCGTTAGCTCTGTTTGCAGTGTTAGCTCCTACAGCGCCGTTAGCACGCCTACAGTGGAACTGGAGCGGTCTGTTTATTAAAGGAAAAGAGCAGCGCTACAAATAACCAGCGTACCTGTGTACTGCGTATATGTGTGCCTCTGTTTTTAAAGTTTAGCGTTACTTCGGGGACTCATTTTAACAATCGGGAGTCACGTAAAACATGACGTCACGCTTTTTCCCATCATGTTAACGCGTTAACATGCCCAGCACTAGTAAATACACACTTTTGATTGAAATAGTAAAATAAATTTGCTTATGGTGTGTTACCGTTTCAACTAGCCATAGTACCTGGTAATATTTTTAGTACCAATCGAGCCGAGGCGCTACTATGCGCGACGTCACACGAAGAGACGTCCCACGCAAGAAGAAACAAGCCGAACAATCCCGAATTGTAGATCAGTTCAAAAGACTTCACCTAACCCTAAAAACGTGGGTTAATCGCCAACAACTACCAGGAAAATGTCTAAAATCTCAATATTTAACAGAGGAGTCTGATGTATTTAGCGACAGCTAAATTAGCGAGAGAAAGTCGAGGCAGTTTTCATGCAGCCGTGCACTATTTTGTAGCGGAAACCCAACCCAAACCATGCCGTGCCGAGGCGAGCTGGGAGGCACAGGTGGAAAAAGGGCTTTAGAAAAACTAGCATGGTTACATGTCGCTTCCACTCATCACGATCCATTGGGTCCATTTTGGTTCGTCAACAGAAGTAAAAACGTCTCTTAATCAACCACGAACTCATCAGGTGTTACAGCTTGAGTTTTTAAAAAAAGAAAAAAAAATATATCTCATTCTCCTCTCGCTTAAGTAGAACTTAAATGTCTATTATCTTGGACATGCTTCCTACAGTGGCTGCTCCAGCAATTATTCTCCATCAGGCTTTGCTGTTGCTGTGCCCAGTGGAGTATCCACACACACACACACACACACTCACACACACACACAAAATCAGCAGTGAAAGGTGATGACCATAAAGGTCGCCGGTGCCACGGGGGAATTTCTTTTCTTCACAGCGATAAAGATCATTTTGAGCGTCTGAGGCTCTTGGTAATAAGATATAAGACGGTTGTAGAGGGACTTGTCTGCCGAAAATCTATAGCAGAGGCCATCAATTCTCGCCGGCCGACAGGGAGTTAGACTGAAGAGTCGACAGCAGCAGCACACACACGTGCACACACACACAGATTGTGGTTTGCACCACCTCAGAGGACACTACACTGACTTGGTACAGTTCGGTTGTGTGCAGCACGGTACGGTTTGGATTGGTAAAGTCCTGGGTAAAACAAAACAAAACATTGGTCGCAAGGGATTTACGTTTCTGTGTCGCCCAATTGTGACATGACAGACTGTACTGTACTGTACAATTACCTCTGGGGAAGATCGGTTAGGGCAAGAAAATTGGTATCGTACAGTACCGAACCGCTCCACTAGGTGGCTCGACTCTAACCATAACCACAATAACTACTGCTAGCCTTACCATAAACCCAACCCTAACCTTATCCTAACCATAGAACATGTCTTCACTTTAAAATGTAATACTAATGCTTTTTGTCCCCATGTGGAAGAGAAGTCCCCATAACGTGGGTGTGTTAACATATTTAGGCCCCCACAATACATACTAACATTAACTATCACAGCTTAACACTTTAACCTAGCCTCTAACCCTGACCCTAAAATTGGCCGCAAGCGATTAACGTATCTGTGTCGCCCAATTGTGGGTCCGACTGTACTGTACGGTTGGGGCTAAACGCAAGAAAATTGGTATCGTACAGTACCGAACTGTTCCACTAGGTGGCTCGACTCTAACCATAACCATATCTACTACTAACCTTACCCTAAACCCAACCCTAACCTTATCCTAACCATACAACATGTCTTTACTTTAGAAATTGAAATACTAAAGCTTTTTGTCCCCATGTGGAAGAGAAGTCCCCGTAACGTGGGTGTGTAAACATACTTAGGTCCCCGCAAGACATACTAAAATTAACTATCACAGCAAAACGCTTTAACCTAACCGCTAACCCTGACCCTAAAACAAAGTCTTAAACCATAAACAGCCATTTTAGGGTGTGGCTCAAACCAAATGTGCTAATTTCTTGTTGTTTATCGTTTATCGGTCCTCACAAAGATGGACTGTTATCGCTTGGAAATGATGAAACTGGCAGCTGGCATTTTCCTCACACAGAGATTAGAGAGAGGACAGATGATGTTTTCTTAGCGCCCACTTCTATCAGACACATCGTTGACCTTCACACCGGGCTCTAAAACCCTTGCAACCCGACTGCTAGACTCTCATCTAATCCAGACAAGATGAAGAAGAAAGAAGAAGAAGAAAGAAGAAAAAAAACGAGGGATAAAAGTCAGGAGAAAAGCATCTGAAAAGTTATCAAACATCACACTGTAAGTGCAAAAATCACACTTCTGCACGAGATAATCTATACATAGACTGGTTTAACGAGCGCTGGATCACACTTAATACAAACAGATGCAGAAAATGTCCATATGTTGATGATGCAAAACATCAAGACACTTTTTTATGCTTCTGTTATGAAATATTATCCAACTTCTTTAGAGAGAAAATGTCAAATTTCAACTCTAATATGTGTCTTTGTAATCTGCCATTCAGAGCATGTACGTTATTGAGCTTACTCCGACTCGAGCTAACATAACTTACACTTGAGCTAGCATAACTTTAACTTGAGCTAGCATAACTGTAACTTGAGCTAGCATAACTTTAACTTGAACTAGCATAACTTTAACTTGAGCGTATAACTGTAACTTGAGCTAGCATAAATTTGACTTGAGCTAGCATAACCTTAACTTGAGCTAGCATAACTGTAACTTGAGCTAGCATAACTTTAACTTGAGCTAGCATAACTGTAACTTGAGCTAGCATAACTGTAACTTGAGCTAGCATAACTTTAACTTGAGCTAGCATAACTTTAACTTGAGCTAGCATATCTGTAACTTGAGCTAGCATAACTTTAACTTGAGCTAGCAAAACTGTAACTTGAGCTAGCATAACTTTAACTTGAGCGAGCATAACTTTAACTTGAGCTAGCATAACTGTAACTTGAGCTAGCATAAATTTTACTTGAGCTAGCATAACGTTAACTTGAGCTAGCATAACTTTAACTTGAGCTAGCATAACTTTAACTTTACCTAGCATAACTGTAACTTGAACTGGGATAACTTTAACTTGAGCTAGTATAACTGTAACTTGAGCTAGCATAACTTTAAACTGAGCTAGCATAACATTAACTTGAGCTAGCATAACTGTAACTTGAGCTAGCATAACTGTAACTTGAGGTAGCATAACTTTAGCTTGAACTAGCATAACTTCTAGCATTCAACAACTTTATTTCTTCCCCCTGAAAGTGAGTTTTAAGGAGTTTCCAGGAGGGTTTTCAAGATCTTTGGTCCAGCTTTTTGTCCAGATCGAGTAAATGTTCCCTTTTAAAATTAAAGCCTTGGCTTAAGATGAGTTTAGGGTTGAAAAAGCCTGAATTATCAACAGTGTCAGAAAGAGGAAAATCTATTAATCACATTTCATTTCAGCGGCTCAGAGGCAGCGGCGCGCTGAGGGCTGTTGACAACTTATAGGCTTTTAACACAAAGTCTCTCGCTTGCGTCGCTATAGAATCAAAGCAATACTGTAAGTAAACACACACACACACACACACACACACACACACACACACACACACACACACACACACACACACACACACACACACACACACACACTCCTCAGGGGAACACACTTCTCCAGCAATTATATCCCCCCGAACAGATCCCGTCACCTCACATACATATCACAGGGATTTAAAATAATACATTCTCTGTCTGTCACTGTTAATCTGTGTTCAAGCTCCTACGACAGAGAATCAAATGATGTTTCGCGATGTGAAGGCGTCAGGTAAACGTGCTAACCGTATGCATCGCGTAGCATCGAGAGATCGTCACGCGTTATACACTGTACATGTCGGGGAAACTGGGGCGGAGAACATCGACGTCTGTGGAGGAAAGAATTATGACCGGAAACTAAGACTGGGTCCAAAATATCGATTGGTGATTTTTGTCGCAGACCCTTCCTCATGCAATATGATTACCGATATCAATAAATATCGGTATTTTAATTCATATATTAAGGTCCCTGAGAGTTCCACTTGCCAGGCGTCACTACCTCATGTCTCCTCAGGATGGCGCCACTTCGGCGAAAGTTAGAAGAAGAGGGAGTTTGTCAGAGAAAGCTACATTAAGAGATGCTCCATCCATGCCGATTTTACATTTGCCTGAGCCTGTTCAGTCACTACTTCAGGAACCAATGTGTAGGTTTTAGTGCCATCTAGTGGTGGAGTTGCATAACGACACAAAAGTGTAAAGCCCAATTTATACTCCTGCGTTAAGTTCTCTACGTAGGTTACGCAGAGGGCTCTGCGTAACCTACGTAGAGCCTGTCGGAGAGCCTCTGCGTTGTCTCCGGCTGCACAAAATATTTTTTAAGTGTCTGTCACTCAGGCCAAGCTAACGCTGCTTTTTGCCGGCCACAGTGCGCACCGAGTGTCCACAGAGGCTGATCACCGCCGACAACGTCGCTGGCAAACTATAAATACGTGATATCTTAACACACACAGCACATGTTTAGGTTCACGCAGGATTGGTTCCTCAAACTACCTGACAACTACAAGTCTCGGGAGGAAGTGAGGTTCTGACTCAAGTATATATGCAAACAAACACACACAAACTTGTTTGTATATGTTAGCGAGGACACCTCATTGACGTAACCCTAACCCTAGCTCCCTTAACCATCACAACTAACCTTAACCCGGGAACACTGTCGCGCAAATTCAAAACACCAAATATCGCTAATGCCGGGTGATTTTTACCCGAGATAATGAACACACCCAATAAAAAGTACTTATAGTATCAAAATATATCAAAACATGACAATACATGACACATTTGGGTAGTGCTCTTTTATTTTAAACTGTGTCACGTCTGACAAAATGAAAGAAAAGCATCACAAGGGGACAAATATAAAAATGCTCCAAAATTTGTGGAAAATTAGGAATTTGGGAACAAAAAAATTCAAAAAAAAAAATGATGGAGATTTTGTTTTCATAAAAATCACAAAAATGTATTTGCACCCAGCAATGGTGTTCTAGGGTTAAAGGGCTGTTTCACCCCTTTTTTCAATTGGTTCAATCCAGAATAAACCCTAAGATTATTATGATACTGCTGCAACATTTTTTTTTCACGACTATTTTAATTTATATTTTCAACTTCCTCCGTTCTTCTGGGAATGAGACGTGCTTAATCTAACCCTTACCTTACCCTTATTCTAACCCTAAAACCAAAGTCCTACAAAATGTCCCAACAAGGTCCAAATGTCCTCATTCATTTGTAAGTTTCTTTAGACCTCACTGTGCACTGACTCTCTTTCTTTCTTTCTTTCTTTCTTTCTTTCTCGTCAGCTCTTACTTATTCTCTCTCGCTCTGCCTCCCTCTACCACTTCCGAGTTATTATAAATAACCTCCAGTACATGGAAGACATGGAAGAGCCCAGTCATGGTGCAGGAGCTGTCCCAGCAAATGGAATATAATAATAATAATAACCCACCTCTCTGCCTGCCTGTGTGCAGCAGGTCCAATCAGTGCAGCAGCAGGAAATACCAGTAATTAGACCGAGAGGCAGACGAGTCTCGCCGCAATTACTGCCCTGATATTGGAGACACTTGTTAAGCTTGTTAGCAGGGACTGGTGGCTTCATTAAGAGAGGAGTGGGCGGTACAGCAATAGCGACGAAGTCGATTTATATCCGCGGCGCCAGCGACCTTTGTCGCATGTCGTCATCGTCGTCGCGTTCCCTCGTTGCCATCTGTTCTGTCAGCGGTGGAAGTTTATACAGAAACAACGATACGAGCACAGTATGTAAATATATATATATATATATATATATATGGAGAGAGAGAGAGGAGACGGACGTGTCTTTGGCAGGACGCTAAACTGAGTGATGGGAGACACCGCGCTCCACTGACGCCGTGACGGATATAAGGTCATTTTGTGCCTGTGAATAACGCTTATGTCATCGTTCGCCGACAAACTCTGCGTGTAATAGATCAGCGTCGGCTATAAAGCTTTATTGGTTTGACAACGACTGACGACGACGGTGAAATGAACGTAAAAGTGTTTGTGTTGATGCCGAGTTTTTTCCTTTAAATTGCCGTAACTGGCGTCACGATGGCGCCAACCGATCTCGTTTCATCAAAGGCGCCATATGTAAGAATGTGGCCAAAAACGGATTTTAAAACATAGACATGATTTGCGGTTTGCAAAAAAAATGTTTTAATGCAAATATTTTGTCTGTACTGTTGTTGTTGGTGAGTTCAGTTTGTTATATTAACATTATTCCTGAGTCTCTGTGACATATTAGGAGGATTTTATGGCCAGTTGATTTAGATTTATTACATAATGCACCTTTAACCCTGTAAGACCCACGGTTGTAAATTTACAACGTTAACTTTAGCCATCCCTAAAAACTATCTGTTATATTTTATCTGGTTTTTTACCACATGTACATAGTCATTGGGTCTTATTGTTCAGTCTAACAATGTTAGTGGATGTTACATTTGTTTATAAGTCCCACTTTATGGCCATGAACGCATACAACTTTTCAAGATTTCCTACGAACAAAATCTCTTAGTTTCATTGGACTGGATTCATCAGATTAAAGTAAGTAAAATGTCTTTTATATTTTTTTTGGATGTTATTATAATGTGTAGAACATGTACATATTTAGTTATTGTGAAATAGATGCATCAAATTTCATTTAGAGCTTGTTACATATTTGTTGTAATTTTACAACACTGGGTCTTGGTGGTAGCAAAAATAGCAGGCTTGTTACAGTGGACACAGACAGGTTGTATTCCCTCCACTACATCACTGCCTGAAACAGAGGATTTTCTTTATATATGAACAGTATACATTACATACATTATACCCTTGTGTTGTGTTCTGGTCAAATTTGACTGTTTTTAAAGTTTTATGTCTAAAAAAATACATAGTTAATTTGATCAGACTGAGCTAAAATCCCATGTCTTTGTCCACAAAGAGGATATCAACAGACAATTCAGCTCTGGGAAAGGTGTAAATGTTCATGAATGTGGGGTGTGGATGTAAGTGGGGGTTTGCATGTTTTTCTTTTAGTATGATAAGTAGAGACCATAGGCTCAGACAATTACATTTACATTTAGGGCATTTAGTAGATGCTTTAGTCCAAAGTGATTTACAATCAGCAGACAGTATTGTCTGCCTTGAAAGCATTTCTACCCAGAGGACTTGGTCCACCACCCTATTTATTCCTTCATGTTATGTACTACTATATACAAAGCATATTTATACATGTTAATTCATTGCTTTTTTTTCCCAGAATGCCACCAGCAAGGAGAGAGCCGTGATACAGTGTGCAGGATGTGATTGATATCATCCAAACTGGAGAGAGTGAAGTTGAGATGGAACTCAATGACACTGATGAGAGTGATGAAGACTCAGATGAAGATGTCTGTCAACAAGTGGACAAAGAAAACCAACCACCCATGAACTGTCCAGCTGATAATTACATGGACTTTGAGCCAAAAACACACAAACACATCATGCACCGTGACAGGTGTCACTGGCCGAAGAAATATTTCATCAGTCCCAACACAGATTTTTCTGGTCTGGATATGATCTTAAGGCAAAGAGAGTCCAGCAACACAGACAGTGACATCATGAAGCCTCTGAATGATCAGAAAAGACCATCCAAGAGATGTGCACACCTGTTATTGGATGTACACAAGGACATGAAGACAGGGAGAGGATGCTGCAATAAAGGATTCACCAACACACAATGCAGCAAGTGTGATGTTCACTTTTGCTTTTCAGAGGACAAGAACTGTTTTTAGGACTTTCACTAACAATGAAAGTTTGTCATGAAAAGAAAAAAGGAATGAAGAAGTTGCTAGAAAAAGATAGAATTTTATCCTGTTTATTTATTTATGTATTTATTTTTAATAAATGATTTCATAAAAATATGACTGTGTGATTATTTTTAAATGTTATATACATGTATGGAGCTAAGTAAGCAATCAAACTTGCAAATAAACCCTTAGTTGTTGTGAATTGTTGTTCAGACAAAGTGAGCAAAAAGACAGAAATTCTGCTACCACCAAAGCCCAACGTTGTAAAATTACAACGTTTCTCTAAAAACGTACATAAACATTTTTTTTCCAAAAACTCTTTGATTTCTGCATCTAAGGCCTCCTACAACAACATCTGAATGGTCAAATATTTTTTTTTTAGGTTTTTCTTAATTTGGGTCTTACAGGGTTAATGACAAATTATCTCAAAGAGGATTTTTAATAAGAAGAGTTTCAAAAATGGTGTAGAAAGTAGTGCTGGGCACGTTAGCGCTGACGCCATTAGCGCGACGTCATGTTTACGTGACTCCCGATTGCTAAAATGAGTCTAAAGTAACGCTAAACTTTAAAAATGGAGGCACGCATACGCAGTACATGGGTACTTTTAGGTCATTTGTAGCGCTGCTCTTTTCGTTTTCCGCTCCAGTTTGATTGTAGGCGTGCTAACCGGTGCTAAAGGAGCTAACGCAGCTAACAGAGCTAACTGCTAAACGGTGCTGTGACTCTGCAGAAAACTGCGTCACTTTAGAGACTCATTTTAACAATCGGGAGTCACGTAAACATGGCATTACGCTTGTCTTTTTCCGGTCAGTTGTGGAAAGTGTCGTGCGTAAGCGTTTATGCCGTTAGCGTAGAGTAAAAAAGCTACTGACGAATAATCTGCAACGACGTCTGAGAGGGTGGAGACTCTCTCATTAAAAACACGTGGGAAACAGACATCAGCCACTTAAAACTCAGCTTAACTCGATGATACGTTAACAATATTAGCGGAACGGCTGAATGTTGCTAGCGGAGACGGTTGAAATCCGTGTGGACGCAAAAGCCAGTACAACACGACCTTTGCCTTTTAAAGAAAAACGGAAACATTATCTTTGAAAGTCTTTCAAACAAACAGAGCACAAACACCTGATAAACACGGGAGAGGTTGTACGCAAAAAATTGAGGTAGTGACATTTTTTATTCGTCTTGTTTTTTTGGGCATTTGCGCTAACGCTAACAGTCACGACACACACACACACACACCTGCTTTGATTTTTGCTCCTTTTTTAAACCTAAAAATAATAACCGAGGCATCAAAAACCAGCGAGGATCAAAACAAACAAAGTTTATTTTGTTGTTCTGCATGTCAGCCGTCATCGTTTTAACATTCCTCACTTCACATGTTTTGATTTTAAAACTTTAGAAACAATTTTAAGAAAAAGTCGTCTGTCACATTAGTCGAGGTGTTTGATTCATTTTCCCCAAACTAATCCGTGGGTTGTGTGGTTTATAAAGTGTCAGAAAACGTACTTCACTTTGTTTATTTCGGTCGTAAATAAATGCAGAGGCATTTGTTTTGACATAATTATAATAAACGCATATTTTTATAGATGAAATAGCAGCGTTCCGTAAGCAGATGCATAACCAAGAAAATGCATACAAAATATGCATCTGTCTTCATATTATGTATAAATAGTCAAAGTTTTAAAAAGTTTCTTTTAAGTTTGAAAAGTGAAATACATCATTTGAATTCTGTTTAAACATTTAATTTTCCTATGAGTTCATTTTAAAAAATTAGTTCAAACGCAAATTCCAGCATGCACAGGTCCACTCAGTCACCAAAATGAATGTTTTTAATGTCTGTAGGGTCAGGAATAATGGATAATATAGAAGAATAGGTGATGCTTTTATTTGCATAAATGAAAATAAGTTCATATAATGTTTCCCAAACCTGAAATCCTCAGAAAACAGGAAAATATCACATATCACGGGAGCTGATATCTTAAAAAAACAAGACTCAAAACTCAAAGATGTGAACTTCTAGTGATGTACAGTAGCTATAGGTTTGTCTCCACGCTGACCTATCGCTCTTTTTCTGGCAAATATACTTCGACACATGGCACAAAGAAAAGTAAAGTTCCGTACTGTAGAGCTCAGCACAGGAACTATCACTCTGTCTGTGAGAAACTCCACCAGCGACTGCTGCAGCTGGAGAAAGCACACACTGTTCCCTCCGGTGCTCAGACCTCGGTGTGTTACATGTCGGGAGTGTGAAAGTGTGAAGAGAAAGGAAAAAAAAGTGAAAAAGACTCGCTCATCCAAAATCCAGAAACTCTATCCTCGGTGACGGATTCAGGGCACAAACACAGACTCTATCACGCAGTATTTTAGCTTCTTCTCTGTGAGATAATCTAGAAGTCTAAAGTCCACTTTCCTGGATTTCATGACAGCTTTTTAAAAAAGAAGTTGCGATACATGTTGCGGTGGTTTTAATTTCCAAAAACTGTTGATGAGATTTTAAATTACGTATAAAGGCTAACAATACGTTAACCTTTTCTCTCCGCGGAATCTCGAATTTGACCCGCCGAACGTGCGCGAAAACGGGCGAAAAAGTACCTCGCAAACCAGAACTGGCGAAAAAATAGTGGACTTGTGAAAAAACAATGCAAAATGGCTCAGCAGCGCCCCCCACAGGTCAAACACCTATGGAGCGGGCCGACAATTCAGTTGGCCCAAATTTCACAAAATTTGGTGGGAACAAGACCAACAAAAATATCCTCTTCACACCATGACCTCGACTCAACAGGAAGTCGGCCATTTTGGATTTGGCGTCCATCTCGGCGCTTCACAAGTTTCATAACTGAACATGCTAGGCGGAATTTCCAATTTGTCCCGCCGAACGTGCGTGAAAACGGACTAAAATTGCCACGCAAACCAAACAAGAACTAATGGACTTGCGGAAAAAACGATGCAAAATGGCTCAGTAGTGCCCCCCCACAGGTCAAACGCCTGTGGAGCGGGCCGAAATTTAGTTGCCGAATTTTACGAAATTTGCTGGGAACATTGTTTGGCCCGAGACGAACAAAAATATCCTCTTGACACCATGACCTGGACTCAACAGGAAGTCGGCCATCTTGGATTTGGCGTCCAACTGAACTTGCTCGTTTGAGGGCGTTTATCCTAGGAACACGAAAAACGCGTCAAATTGTACTAGTTTAAAATTTTACGTGTATTTATCATACTAAATTTGTTATATTATAACATACACTTTAATTGCTGGTTGCACAGGTGATGAGGCATGTTTGACTGAAGCCTGAATTAAACTTTCATCCCTCAACACTTAATGTTAAAAAACAACGTTGATCAGTGTTTGTCAAACCTGGTAATCACGATGTTCCCTTTTCATGATTTCTTTGTTTATGTGGAGCAAAGAAACAAAGGAAAGACTCACATTTAAGAAGCTGAAACAATCACAAATCTTGTTTTAATTATGTAAAAAATATAGTTGAAGATTCATTTAGTCATCCATTAATAATCCATCATTGTTTGGGGGAAGCAGAACGACTGTGCTCGGAAGACCTGCGTTGGATTCGAGTGAAAGTGTAAGACAGTTGAATTTCAGAGTTACACGATGGAAAATGATCTTATTACACCGCTGTGTTTTAGCGATTATTGTGTTACTTTCTCAGGTGCTGTTTGATTGATACAGATAAGTTTGAGAGCTCATTTCAAGAGAATCCAGAGGATTCCAGCGCTCACTGGTGCTTAACGTTGTTCAAATGCCCTTTAAAAGATGATCCCCAGATGTCATCAGGGAGTTTTGCGGCCTCTCTCTCTCTCTCTCTTTGGTTGAGACCTTGTATCCGGTGAGAGATTTGTGTGTGTGTGTGTGTGTGTGAGAGCAGATCCCGTGAAAACATCGACTGACTGACGCCTCTGCGCTCCGGCTCTTTGTCAAACAACACGTACACGACGGCGACGACAGCAGAAGCGACGCCTCGCAAATATTTGCGAGCAAACACTTGCTGGAGGGGGCTCGGCATACGAATGCAAAAGCACACACACGCGCACACACACACGCACACGTTCACAACGAGCCCGTTTCTTTGCTCAATAACAAGTCATTTGTCAGTGATAATGTTCAGCCTTGTGTTCACAGGGCAGAGGCCCCGGCAGCCATGTTACACTGAATCACTACAGCACTGTAGTTGTATAGTAACTCTTTAAACCAGCTGTTAACAGACCTTTGTTTATTTATTTATTTAATGAATCTGAACCTATTTAGTTTATCATTTAACCCTTTAACACCAACGCCTCAAAATGTATGCGTATTTTCACCATAAAAGAGCCAGAAAATGTCAATTTTTTTTACAGAATAACAATTTAAAATGAAGAAAAACAACCCACTGCAGTTGTACACAAACACCAGATTTTGCGTGATAAATTTGAATATTGAATATAAAACAGAATTATTAAAATATCATTTGTTTGAGTCTTTTTTGTCTCAATGTCAAACACAAACAACTCTCTCCTCTCTGGTTACAAAGACGCTGTTTCTTCGGCTTCCGTAGTGAAATTACCGTAATAACCGCACGCCGTCTTTGACGTGCAACGTCTTAGCTTTCAGAAACTTTTTTTCCCGATAGCGAAGGTTAAATAGGTTTAATTATTCACGTCAGCTTGTACTTTCTTGCATTTTAGTACATTTAACCTCAGAAGTGTCACCTTTTATTAGCTTATTCTTTTATTCTAGATGTTAAAAAGAGTTCCTTTTTACAAAAAAAGAAGAGAAAGGGAAAAGAAAATCATAATTCCTGACTGATTTATAAAGTCAACCAACCAACTAGCTAACAGAAAATGCTTTGCACACCTAAAAACTGAAATAAATGATCCTAAACTTCATCATAAATAAGCAGAATTGAATGCAATATGATGAATAAACCAAATTTATAACGAGATAATAAAACAAATATTAAAAAGAGATGAAATAAAGGAATTTAAAGGGAGTAAAATGTGCTAAAATATAAATATGAATGATGAATGTGAATTGAATCAAAAGCCGAGTTACAACACAGTCATGGTGATGTAAATAAAAGATCATATCCAGGTCATTTCTTTAAGGCGCCTTCATACAAATCTCACATTCTCTCTCGGCTTCTTCTTCCAAAGTTGGAACTATAGTTCGTTAGCGAGCAGATTTCTTTCTCTCCGTGTTATTTCTCATGCCTTTTCTTTCTTTTTTTTAAATCCTTTTTTGATGAACTGCTGAAACAACGGTGCCAGAAACTGATCTGATAACAGCTGGTGGGTTGTTTATGTGGCCGAGGGTCACTGTCAGTCAAATCTGATCAAATCTCACCCACACACACACACACACACACACACACACACACATAAAAAGATCACTCAAAAACCATTTTGGAGTGAATCCATGTTCGGGGGTTGAGTAAAGTTTTCTTTCCTTTCTTTGTGAGTTTGACCTCGTCTCTCAATAGATCGAGAAAATCTTTCCTTTGTCCGTCTCTTGTTGGAAAAAAAGAAGATATTTGTAAAAATAAATTCCAGAATAAAACTCAACTCTAAATCGTCCCCCGCTGTAACCAAGCTCCATTTAGTCAGACTAACTTACAGACATTGAGAAAACCGGATAATTGTCTTATAATCCAACTAAGACGAGCTCTATAGTCAGACTAACTTACAGACACTAAGAAAACCAAATTATTGTCTTATAGTCCGACTAAGACAAGCTCCAATTTAGTCAGACTAATTTAGACATTAGGAAAACCAAATTATTGTCTTATAGTTAAACTAAGACAAGCTCCATTTTAGTCAGACTAAATTGCAGACGTTAAGAAAAACGAATTATTGTCTTATAGTCCGACTAAGACGAGCTCCATTTTAGTCAGACTAACATACAGACATTAAGAAAACCAAATTATTGTCTTATAGTCCGACTAAGACGAGCTCCATTTTAGTCAGACTAACTAACAGATGTTAAGAAAACCGAATTATTGTCTTATAGTCCGACTAAGACGAGCTCTATTTTAGTCAGACTAACTTACAGACGTTAAGAAAACCGAATTATTGTCTTATAGTCCGACTAAGACAAGCTCCAATCTAGTCAGACTAACTTAGACATTAGGAAAACCATATTATTGTCTTATAGTCCGACTAAGAGAAGCTCCATTTTAGTCAGACTAACTAACAGACGTTAAGAAAACCAAATTATTGTCTTATAGTCCGACTAAGCATTTTAGTCAGACTAACTTACAGAAGTTAAGAAAACCAAATTATTGTCTTATAGTCTGACTAAGACGAGCTCCATTTTAGTCAGACTAACTTACAGACGTTATGAAAACCAAATTATTGTCTTATAGTTCAACTAAGAAGAGCTCCATAGTCAGACTAACTACAGATGTTAAGAAAACCGAATTATTGTCTTATAGTCCGACTAAGACGAGCTCCATTTTAGTCAGACTAACATACAGACGTTAAGAAAACCGAATTATTGTCTTATAGTCCGACTAAGACAAGCTCCATTTTAGTCAGACTAACTAACAGATGTTAAGAAAACCAAATTATTGTCTTATAGTCCTACTAAGACGAGCTCCATTTTAGTCAGACTAACTAACAGACGTACTGAATTATTGTCTTACAGGGCGACTAAAATCAAGTTTTTAACACAAGTGTAAATGCAAAGAGCGTCTTTAAATTGAAACACAAATGAAAGAGAATCTCAGAGAAACCCCGGCATCTTTTTAAAAAAAAGCATCTAATTCGCTTTAAAACGAAACAGACACAATGATGCTGCTTCATATTTTCCAGCTGATCCACGAGAAACGGTTGAAAGCCTCCGAGGAAGCGACCAGTGAAATGAAGGAGGTCAAAGCGGTCGTTTAAACTTCATTATACAGAGAATTGTGTGTGTTGTTGTTGTTGTTTTTTTTTGTTTTTTTTAAAGTAATTCTATTTTGGAGTCTATACACGAGCGCAGTTTGTTGTATGTTTTGCGGTTCAAGAAGCCAGACGAGCATCGTGGGATTAAAACAGTAAAGATTCGTCTTAATTGCTGGGGTTGGAATTGTGGGAAAAGCGCCAAAAGAATGAGCTGTGAAGCCGCGCGAATGAGAACGCGTTTATTTATTACATATAATAAATGAATGATGCACTTTTGAAACGATATAATTATGAAAAAAATGGCATAAAACTAGTATATTTTTTCCCTCTTTAGGCCGTTGTCCAGTCTCTACTTTTGAATGTATTCCGCCTTCGTGCAGATACATCATTAGCACATGGCGCTGAAACGGCGTGAACTGTGAAGGTGTGATTGTGTCGCTGCTTTTAATGATTAAACACACACACACACGCACACACACACACACACATCGCACCTCTTCAACCAACACTTCGCTGTCAAATATTCTCTATAATTAAAGGCAAATGAAAACAGCGTTATTAAATTCTGACGCATTTAGTCGCTCTCTCGCTGATTCATCTTGACCAGATCTTTGGCAAATAAAAGAATCTGCATCCGTTGGTTTCCGTTTGTGACTCAGTTTGTCGCTAACTTTTCCTGAAATCAATCACGAGATATCGATCGTCAGTGATAATCTTGAAGGTATCTACGACTTCTGTACGATATGCAAACTTTTCCTCTTTTTTGTGTGACCTCGTTTTAACTTCAAGTTGTAGAATTGGTAGATCCATATAAGAAAAAAAAGAAAAGAAAATAAAGTTCACTTTTATAGATAAATTACTAACAATTCCTTTTATATCAGTGTGCAGCGTTTAACGCCACACAGGTGTCCCAGCAAACTGGATACGATCCATTATTCACGCGTTTTTTTAACGGGAAGGAATCGACAAAGACGAGGCCGTTAAGACGTTAAGATCTCCGCTCTCTCCCGTCACGGATGAAACCGCCGCCGCAGCCGTTAAAGCGTCGCAGAATCCCCGGTTAACGTTCCTCTTGAGCGCGCGTTGTTGTCGTTGTTGTTGTCGAAACGCGTCGTGCGGCGGGAAATTAAAAAGGGCGGTTCCTCTGATTACCGGGGATTTATGTGAGCAATGAAAGGGAAACGTGTGAGAGGAGAATTGAGACACTTAAAGGACTTTTGTGGAGCGGCGACATAAAAGCACAGCTCTTGTTACTTCTGCACCGTTTTATTGAAACTTTTCACACGCAGTACAAATTGGTATATTTTGACTCGGTTGATGTCGCGTCACTGGTGCGGATCATGCGTCTAAATGGTCGCTCTGTCAACGGCACGATTCAAAATCCCGTTAGCTCGCTCGCCAAGAGATTAACGGCGCTTACTGATTCAATTTTCTCTTCCTTCCTTTATTTAAACAACGTCAATTGACTTTGTGCTACCGTCAAAAGCCTGTGGCTCTGATTTGCCTGAAACCCTGCGGTAAAGTTTCGGGAAAAGGCACCACGAAGAAGAGCCAGAGGAGTTTTGCAAATACCCGCCTCGCCTCAGCGCGACGCCCAGCTGCAATGGAGCCGGTTTGACAGAAACGGGCACAAATTGGACAGAGAGCTTTAGAAGCTCACAAGCAAACCAGGCAGAAATGTGGAAATAACTGTGGCTGTCAGTTGTTTTCCAAGATTTTAGGGTCCAATATTGAATATAACCAAAGCACGATAGTTGCATTAGGACGAGTCAGGTGGTTTCCAGCCATCATGACGCCCAAACAGTCCCCTGATCATAGAATTTAAGGACTTCCTCACAAACTTGTTGTTGCTGTCACTTAAAGGTGCATTATGTAATACATCTAAAGCAACTGGCCATAAAATCCTCCTTATTATGTCACATAATAAGACTCAGAAATAATGTTCATATAACAATTGGGCACGCTAACGGCATTAACGCTTACGCATGACGCGTTTTCCACAACTGACCAGAGTCTCTAAAGTAACGCAGTTTTCAGGAGGGTCCAAGCACCGTTTACCAGTTAGCTCTGTTAGCTGCGTTAGCTCCTTTAGCGCCGGTTAGCACGCCTACAATTGAACTGGAGCGATCTGTTTATTAGCGCTACAAATAACCAGCGTACCGTTGTAACTGCGTATGTGTGACTCTGTTTTTAAAGTTTAGCGTTACTTTAGAGACTCATTTTAACAATCTGGAGTCACGTAAACATGACGTTGCGCTAATGGCGTCAACGCCAACATGCAACTACTTTCTACACTATTTTTGAAACACCTCTTTGAGATACTTTGTCATTAAAGGTGCATTATGTAATAAATCATAAAATCCTCCTAATATGTCACAGAGACTCAGGAATAATGTTCATATAACAAACTGAACTCACCAACAACAACAGTACAGACAAAATATTTGCATTAAAAAATCATATTTTGCAGACTGCAAATCATGTTTATGTTTTGGAATCATGTTTTGGCGTCATGTGGCGCCACCTACCGCCGCCTACCAATCGTTGCAGTCAGTAGAGTCTCAGCTGCCGAGCAACCACGGGTTGCCAGTTACGTCAAAAAACAAAACCTAAAAGACCTCGGTATTTTGAATTTGAATGTAGTAACTTTTTTTGGCCACATTCTTACACATTCTTTAACTGCTTGTTGCAACAACCTGACCATGGCACAGATCAAAAAATTCAATGGATTCTATCAGAAATATTCACATTTAAAATGACAAACACCCAATTTTAGGGTGTATTCCCTGAAATCGGGTGTTTGTTGTTGGCAATAACCGACAAGAGCAAGTTGACCGGGAAATGGACATTTGAGTACTTTTTTTTTGGGCGTGGGGGGGGGGGGGTTGATTTCGTCTTCTCAGCCACGACTTCATCCATAGTTTTTTGTGTAAATATCACGCACACAACCTTAACATCTTTTGATTACTTGACTGGATCGTCTCTAGTCTGTACTCTCTCAGGATTAAAACATTGAAAATTGGCTACAAATCAGCCTAAAGTTGGGTTATCGGGCTAAATTATCCTGTAGTTTGAGGGATTAACAGACGCGATTGTAACGTCATCGGATGCATCAGAGTCTTCCCGATTCCAAATAGTTAGCATTCAAAATGTGTGATATTTTACAACTGGACAGCGATTGGGGGGCCGTGAGCAAAATCCCTGCAATAACCAAGAAGAGCGAGTTGACCGGGAAATGGTTGGTTCGTTTGAGTACTTTTATTTCGGGCCAAGCAGAACTACACAAGACTAGTGTCATCAACATATATGGACACACAACACCAAGCATAAACACACAAGGTTACAGATAACGTTAGAGCTGGAGGAGCGAGATGGAGCTTGAACTGAATGACACTGGAACGAATGACTTCTTAATCCAATTAGATTTGCAGTGGTGATCGGTGTTTTCTGCCTGATGAAAACACAATGTGACCAAATGCTAATGGAGACAAAGCAGCAACCAGATTAACACAACTGTGAGTTAAGGCCCGAATAAATCTGTTTCATATGATATCGTGGAAATTCTGCACCCAGGAAAAAAAGCTGCTTTTCCATCTTTAGCCTCAGGTCGAGGAAAGCACCGGCGGAAAAGTCCTGAAAGTGCTTTTCCTCACTCGAGCTGTGGAGAGGCAACAACACGTGACAAGCCTCTCAATTGCCCTTCATCATGGTCTTTAACCTCATCAGTTCCCAGTGGGGCTGCTCACTGGTCATCAGTGGAAGAAGGCATGGGGTTGTAATGGTTATCAGCCATGTGTCGATTTCACCTTGGGAGAGGTTAACGGAGCGTTGGGCGCTCTTCAATCCCTGTTGTGATAAGTCCGGTCAGAAAATACGGCTGATTGTCAGAAGCGCATGATCGCCAATTAACAAAACTACACAATAACGCCACCATAACTCAAGTATGGAGGGTTTGGTGTTGCCTTCCACAAGGCTGGTCCTTTCTGTCCCCCATTTTTCCTTTCACCCCAACCTGTCTAGGCAGATGGCCGCACATCTTTGAGTCTGGATCTGTCAGAGATTTCTTCTTCTGTTAAAAGAGAGTTTTTTTTCTCTCCACTGAAGCCTAGTGGTTTGTACAGAGCCTTGAGATAATGTATGTTATGATTCTGGGATATACAAATAAAATTGAATTGGACATATCCACAAATAATTTCACAAATCAGAACAGATTATGTTCAGAAAACGGCGTGATGATGCGTGACGGGTCATTTGTAATCCCCCCCTTTCGCTGTAGTTTGATTACAGAACCCTTCGTAGACAAACACAGTGGAGAGAACCTGAATCTACACGGGCCGACAAACTCACATCACCTGTATTTATTATACTTTGGATTTCGCAGGACTAGCTGTCAAACTTTTATCAAATTCCATATGTTCACCCCCACCCTCTCATGCAGCATATCTGTTTTTCAAGGTGTTCACTTTTGTGATGCGTGAAATTTCCTTGCTGCTGCTATCAGCTGTAAACAAGTGTTGGATGGCTCAGGAGCAGGAGGCTCTCAGGAGGGTTATCTTTGCACACACACACACGTTTGTGCAGCATTCCAAGTGAGGACCCCAACCTTAACCGTCACAACTAGATGCCCAACCTTAACCCTAAAACCAGGTCTTAACCCTGGAAAACACCAAAATGTCATCACTTTGTATGGTTTCTACATTTTTTTTGGTCCTCACAAAGCCACACATACAAGAATACAAACATTCTCGTACAACATCCTGTAACCATCACAATTAAATGCCTAACCCTAAACCCAGTTCTCACCTTAACCAGGTCTTAACCCTTTAAAATATAATTTTAAGGGGTGAAGGAACATGAATACCAGCTAAAAATGTCCTCACTTTCCCAAAAATGTCTTCACTCCCTAAGATTTATACATTTTTTGGTCCTCACAAAGATACTAAAACCCAATTCTAACCCCAAAACCAGGCCTTGACCCTTTATAATATAATTTTAAGGGGTGAAGGAACATGAGTACCAGCTAAAAATGTCCTCACTTTCCCAAAATGTCTTCACTCCCTGAGATTAATTCATTTTGGTCCTCACAAAGATACTTGAACCCAATTCTAACCCTAACCCTAACACCAAGTCTTAACCCTCAAAAAGTTGTGAGAACACAGCCACATTTGTTTGTTTTTAATCAAAAAGGAAGGGCCTACAGAAGCAACAGACACACACACACACACACACACACACACACACACACACACACACACACACACACACACACACACACACACACACACACACACACACACACACACACACACACACACACACACACACACACACACACGTTTGGCAGCCAGTCCAGGAGTGAGTGACTATAGCTGTTATCTCAGACACATCTCCAGACAGTGGTTATCCAAAGCTGTGCACTCGGCCTGGCGCAGCACACACCACCCCGAGCATTGTAGACACAGTCGTCAAGACAGATGGATGGATGGGGGAGAGAGAGAGAGAGAGAGAGAGAGAGAGAGAGTGAAGGGGGTGGACGAATGAGAGCGGGAAAGCCAGGAAAGACGCATTAGCAAAGAGAGATGGATGGAGCCAAGGCAGCGGGCGAGAAATTGTAAAGGAGAGGGGGCTCGAGTCCATTTGAAGTGCCATGATGGAGAGAGAGCCACGACAAACGAGAGGAAACAGAGTGATGCGGGTGACGGAGGAGCAGATAGATGTGGCGACCTGAGAAGACCAAAGAGAGCGACGGAACGTGTCAGGAAAATTGACCACTGACCCCAACGCTCGCCCGACAACCGCGAGAAAACTGGCGAACTGTCGAAATCGTCCGCCCTAACAACATCAACGTCATCTATCCCAGTGATGAGTGTCAAAGTGAAAAAAAGAGCGGACACGGAGGTGGAGCAGATGAGGATTTTGTTTTCTAAAGTTCTGTCGACATGTGGTCTGACTTTAAAGTGACCGGAGATGAAGCCGTGGACTTTTCATTTATGCGTGACGGATGTTTACTTATCTGTAACGTTCATATTCAATGGGGAACGGGAGCTTAGCGGTGGACGGGGGAGGTCGTCAGGAGGCCACTCCACTTCCTGCTGAATTCAAGCCATAATCAAAGACTCTACGTCTACCACCTGACGCCCGATGGAAGGTGCGACAGATCCATCAAAACCCGCACATCCAACTTCGTCCAACGGGAGGAGACGAACTGTCTCGATACTATGTCGCGTTTTGAAATACACGTACGATAGTGTTTTAACTCAGTGGCACAAGCAGCAGAAGTGTTTAAAAAGAGTAAGAAAGAGTCAAACTTTTTTTTTTATTCACACCTCTGCATCACAGCATAGCTTACGCCGATAGCTTCCGTCTCACGCTCCGACACTGTCGCTGCGACACATCTGTTCTCACGTCTAAAAAAAATTGGACCCAAAAAAAAGCAACATCGTACTACGGTTCCATTTCTGACTATACTGTATATATACAACAAATATAACATGCGCTTTCTGTTTCAAAAGTGACACCTGAGAACGAGGACGGATGCAGCAGTTAGCCACCAGGGGGCGATCTCTGCCGTTTGCAGAAACAACTAAATTTGAATAGAAGTCGATGGGGGAAATTAGCTAGAGTTAATTTTGGAACCAGAAAATTACCTACATTTTTTTTTTTTGCAGTACATTCAAAACCCCAGGTTTCAAATTGGCAATAATGGCCTTCAGCCTTTTCAGGTCTTCAGCCAATGGAACACACACAGGAAGGAGGTAGGGCTTAAAAAACATTGTTTTAAAAAAATAACAATGTTTTGTACCATTTTCAAAAGAGCCAGAGGTCCTTTAAATGTTCAGGTCCTTGTTGCATTCACAATAATATGATTTTAACCACTCGCTCGTCCGTCTCTGAGATTCTGTCAAACTATTTTCCGTTTGTTGCTGCCTCTGTCATTGGGTTGATTCTCCCTGTTTGGAGATAATCATGTCTGTCCTCCATCATCTCTCTCTCTCTCACACACACACACACACACACCTACACACACCTACACACAACTACACACACCTACACACTCTTGTGCCAGACACAAAAGCCTCAAAGAAAGATCCCATAATACATGTGGAGGACTCGGTCAGAAACTTTCCACTTTGCCGAGAGCAGAGCAGGCACGGTAATGACAACTCACACCTGCTCGCACACACACACACACACACACACATGCTGACAATATGGCGTGCACACACACACACACGCGCACACACTCGCACACTTCATATAGTAGTAATGACGCAGCTGTCATTGTGGTTCAGTGTGGAAGGAGAGGAGCTTTGACAGAAACTCTTCAGAGTCCTGCTGGAGATGGCTGGGCTTTGTGACAAATTCTGTGTGTGTGTGTGTGTGTGTGTGTGTGTGTTCTTGTACTTGCGGCATACTGAGGACCAGTGAGGGTTTTTAACCAACAAAGTGAGGTCATTTTTACGTAGTGAGGACATTTTGGCCGGTCCTCACTTTGTTTTCATTGAAATCACTTCCTTAGGTTGCTAAAAATTTTGGGTCAGTTTTTTTTTTCAAATTTTGGGTCAATTTTTTTTTTAAAATGTTGGGTCAATTTTTTTTTTCAATTTAAAAAAAAAAAAAAAAATTCTTCAAATTTTGGGTCATTTTTTTTTTTTTCAATTTTTGGGTCAAATTTTTCTTTCAAATATTTGGTTAAAAATGTTTTTCAAATTTTGGACGACATGGTATAGTATGACATTTTTGTCAAATTTTGGACCAAAAAGTTTGGGTAAATTTTTTTTTTCAAATTTTGGACGACATAGTATAGTATGATGTTTTTGTTAAATTTTGGACCAAAAATAAGTTTTCCAGCCCTTTTTGCTCTGGGGCTCTACCTGCAGACATTTTATGGTACTGCAACCAGTAGTTCTATATATATGTCTTTCATGAAGTAGATATTTGTAATTGTGTTGATTTATAAAGTGGAAATGCTGGTCCTCACTTTGTCAGCAACCCAGTCCTCAGTATGCAGCAAGTACAAGAATGTGTGTGTGTGTGTTAGAGAGAGTGTGAGATAAAAAAAATTATAAAAACCTGCATACTTGCATTCAATTGTGTATTCCATGTTTATGCATGCACATACAGTGCATTGTGTCTGCACATACGATGCTTTTCTATACTCTCTTTTCATCCCAAGGTTTTTTTCCCTCCCATTGTCAGAGTAGATCGACAGTAAAGATCTGAATCTACACACACACACACATGCAGGGACCCGAGGGTATATAACTGTATATGGCTGAACTTCTGAAATCCATTTTCGGTTTTCATCTTCTTCTCCTTCCCATCATCTGTCTATGCTGTCACCATCGCTCACTGGAACTCCACTCGCGTCTTTTTTTGCTCGACGGCGCCCAGGAGACCGAGCATAATCTACAGAACATGTGTGTGTGTGAGTGTATTTGAGGCAGATGTGTGTGTGTGTGTGTGTGTGTGTGTTGTGCCAGGATCCTTATACAGTTTTTGTTTTTAATGTTTTATAGCTGTTTAAATTTGTAAACTCTCTCCTGTCTTTGCTTCCTCATTACAGTGAGATAGATAGAGAGAGAGAGAGAGAGAGAGAGAGAGAGAGAGAGAGAGTGTGTCTGAAGGATTTAAGATAAAAAGGTAAATGTCACATGAGCCGGAGCTGCTGCGACTGACAAGGTGCTGACGTGATGTAATTTCTCTTGCTGTCGCTCAGGTTTGTGACTGATAACTGGCGTCTGGTGGTGAAAATGATGAAATGAATGTTTGGGGCTGTAACGTCACACAACCACATCACATGCATTATTATTATTATTGTTATTTGAAAGAAAAACCCCGAAAATAGACGCATTCAGATTTTTCAATGAAAACTAATTCACCCGCACATTTTAAAATCCTAACCCAGTTTGCCTTCAAAATGACATGTTTGATGGGTTACGTCTGGTCCTGTGATCAGCTTCATCGACTGAGTTCTCACGCGAGATCACGCTCGCACAATCCGGAGGTTTAACTTCTCGAGCCAGCAGCTTTCAAGTCAAATCTGTGGGTAATGGAGAAGTCCTGGAGAGACTTTCTCCAGAACCTCTCCAACCAGATTCCTAGTCAGATCTCTCCGGGTAGTGGAAAATGGAAAAAAGGAGATGGCTGGAGATTTTCATGGAGAAAGTCACTCCAGACATTCTCCAGAACTTCCAAAATCGGAGATCGAGATACGAAGAGTCAGATCTCCACGTAGTCTCACAAGTTCTGGAGAAAGTTCAGAGATTCGACTTGTAAAGTTGGCAAGAGAAGTTCTGGAGAAGGTTGCTGCGGACATTCTTCAGAACTTCTGAAGCCAGCTCCCAAGTCAGATCTCCACGTAGTTGGATACGTTCTGAAGAAAATCCAGAGATCTGACTTGGGAGATGGCTAGAGAAGTTCTGGAGAAGGTTGCTCCAGAACTTCTCCAACCATGTTTCTAGTCAGATCTCTCCAGATAGTGGAGAATGCCTCGGAGATCTGACTTAAGGAGATGGCTGGAGATTTTCATGGAGAAAGTCACTCCAGACATTCTCCAGAACTTCCGGGGCCAGAGTTATCCCAAGTCAGATCTCCACGTAGACTGACAAGTTCTGGAGAAAGTTCAGAGATTCAACGTGAGAAGTTGGCAAGAGAAGTTCTGGAGAAGGTTGCTGCAGACATTCTTCAGAACTTCCGAAGCCAGCTCCCAAGTCAGATCTCCACGTAGTTGGATAAGTACTGAAGATAATACAGAGATCTGACTTGGGAGATGGGTAGAGAAGTTCTGGAGAAGGTTGCTCCAACCATGTTCCTAGTCAGATCTCTCCAGGTAGTGGAGAATGCCCCGGAGATCCGACTGAAGGAGATTATTGGAGATTTTCATGGAGAAAGTCACTCCAGACATTCTTCAGAACTTCCGAAGCCAGCTCCCAAGTCAGATCTCCACAAAGTTGGATGAGTTCTGAAGAAAATCCAGAGATATGACTTGGGAGATGGCTCGAGAAGTTCTGAGAAAGTCACTCCACAGTCAGTCTCCAGAACTTCCGAAGTCAGAGATCTCCCACATCAGATCTCCACGTAGTCTGACAAGTTCTGGAGAAAAATCAGAGATCTGACTTGGGAGCTGGCAAGAGAAGTTTTGGAGAAGGTTGCTCCAGACAATCTTCAGAACTTACGAGGCCAGCTCCTAAGTCGGATCTCCACATAGTTGGATAAGTTCTATGTTCTAATGAATGAATGTCTGAACAAATGTTGATATAGCAGCACCCGAATGACAACATGTTACCATCAAACATTTTTTCTTTGAGCTTTGGAAACACTCCCATGAGCCCAGACTCTTTGAGATTCACTACAAGTGCATCCCGGTGTCTGTGTCGTATTTTTTTAAGTGGCCAACTGGATATTAAATAAACCTGAAGCGAGCTGTTGATTCAACTCCGCTGTAAACCCGGAGTCCCCGAGCGACTGAGCTAAGTGCACCGTCGACTGCTGGTTATAGTTTGTGCCGACACAGTAATGATATCTCAGCAGCAGACGGCGCCTCAGAGACTCGGAGATAAGCTTCTGGGTGTCGGAGAGATCATCGGTCTCAAAGGTTAACCGAGGAGGTTCTAATAGCTTTGTTATTTGGGTCATGCAGGGAGGGCAGCGGCCACCGGGGAGCGGTCAGCTGCCCGAGCCCACGGAAGGTTAGAGAGTCTAGACGGGAGAGGGATGCCAAGTGTTTGTCAAACAGGGCTGATGAAGTCATCATTTTGTGCAGATATTGCAGTTTGAATTATTGAAGACAAAAAAATGTTAGTTTGGCACTTTTTTTTGCAGTAACTTTGTTGACATTTGCACTTCAGCCTTCCCTTCCAAACGTGTTCAGTTAGCATCAAAACAAACATTTAGTCTATTGCGAGCAACTGTAAAAACACGGCGGTCCGAGCTGACTTTGGCAGCCATTTCCTGCCAAATAAAAATAATTTTGCCCGGTGTTACACACCGGACCTTTACGTAAGGTTATCGCTGACTTGGCCTTGAGGTGTTTTCTCGCCCTATCCCTATTTTTGTCTCACCACCCCCGCAGTGAAAAAGGACAAATTAAAAATAGAAGGGGGAAAAAAAACAAAAAAAACATGTCTAGTTTTAGGTCAGGGGAGACAAAGTGAGAGGAAGTCAGCCAGTGCAGATGTTAGAGAGACAGGTGGATGTGCCCTCCATCTGCCTGAAGGCTGTGTGCACTTGTGTCAACTTCTGTCTCTTAGTTGAGTTGTTTTTGCCAACACTTCCTTTCCTTGTAGCCTGACACAAACATTTTAGAGACTGAAAGTCTGCTTTTTCGACAACATCCTGATGTAATGAAACCAACAGTTTAGCAGCATGAACCAAACCATGAATCTTCATTTAAAGGAGCTGCATGTAGACATATTTATAATTTTATAGGTCTATTATTATTATTATCCTGGTCATTTCTGTTATTTCATGATTAATTAGTTGGGTGAATGGAAGCCAGCACCATCCAGTGAAGTCTCCGATCTAAATAAATGAACAGAATACACCACAGAGACCAATCACGAGACCGACTATCAATGTCCTGAATAACACTGAGATAGGACTAAAATTCAAATTATATCGTTTACTAGTATTTCCTCTTTTTTCAAGTCTCTGTTTTGCGAAAATTTAGTACTGATTTATTTCCAACTCATGACACAGTCCGAATTACAAAACTAACAATGGCCTTCAGGTCCAGTGTTTGATTTGTCCATTCTGGGCTACTGTACAGTCGTGGTAGAATTCACGTGAGATAACCGTGAATATTTACATGGATATTTTTTCCATGTAAATATTGTATAAATGTAGTCTGGATTCTTAAATCTGACCCATTGCAACTCAAAGTTTAACCCGTAGTATCAGCAACAAAAAGTATGTGTACTGGTTAATCACATTAACAGTAGAGGAAAACCCGAATATGATGAAGTCGTGTCAGTTTTGGTACGTCCACTCTCAGTAAAGGTCAAATCGGTTAAGGTTTATCCGCGTCACAACCAACAAGCCTCAACAAAGGAACTGAGGCCCCAAAGGATCTGATATGATCCGATTTGCCGTATTATAGAGTTTTACTTCAGGATTGATGAGACCGTGTCGCGTACGCTCGCCTTCTTTGGGAAATGCCAGCGCTTAACGGTTCTGACATCTCTTTCCAGGTCAAATCCATCAGTGGCAGTGACCTTTTTGACGTGCGAAAATTGCCTAACGCCCAGCGGTGACAAAAAGAAATCACCCGGACACCCACGATGACAGACTTTGAAGCCAAAAAAAATACACCAGGAAAAAATGTTCCAATTTCACTTTCTTTTTCATCTGCGGAGCTGAGCACCTGTGCTGGGTCTCAACAGCCACTCTATTCACACCTATTCGGTGGTGGGAGCTCACCATCACAGTCGTCAGCCACCGGACAAAGGACTTGACGGGTAATTGTTTTGCCTGATGGTGCCGGTACTATTCTACCGTTTCCAATTCATGCTCCGGCTTCTACCTCGTGTAACGATTAGTGGGTTTAAAGTGGAGACTGTTTGATTTAAAAAAATAAAAAAAAAACACCAGAGAGGGAGAAACGGGATCAATATCCACTGATTGTAATGCTTAGCGGCCTCTCGCAGGAACTTGCATCATCAGGTGTGACATCAGCTCAACATGTGCTGTGTTTTACACTGACAGACAAAAGATGGAGGAGGAGGAGGTTAAAATGGCGCCCAGGGTGAAAGTCAATGTTATTTTTATTTATACACACGTGGTGGAAAAAAAGGTTGAAACCTGAGGTTATTAGAAATTAAGTCATTATGACCTTCCTTTGCTTTCCATTTTAATGACTCTCTCTCACAGTAAATAGGATTTTAGGCGGAGCAGAGACCCCGATCACAGCGTGACCCGGTGTCCCACTTTTGTCCAGGACTCATTTGTCCCCGTTTTGAGCCGAGTCCACGTTCAAATCTCTACTGAAATAACTGCTATAATATTCCACTCATTTTCACTTCAGTTAAACTAAAACTAAACCGAAGGTCAGTAAAAAAGCGGATCGCGGAGCTCCGGATATGTGATACATTTATTTTTGAGCCCCCCACATGAGCAGTGTGACAATTTTTTCCTCGACAAATCCGATGTATAAAATTATGGGAAACCCGACAGAGATGCAAGCCACTTTGCCCATGTGTACTGTGAGAAAGGCAGAGTGCATCTTTGTCTGAACAACTGTTTTCAAGCCGACCATCACTGAAAATAAACTGCAAAATTAGTAAAAATAACTGAAATGTTATGTCTTCCAGACTTCCACCATGCCAGATCCATTGCTGCATTGTTTTTGTTGGATTTGTTTGTGTATTTGCTTGTGTATTTTTTGTTCAAGAAAAAAAAAGAATCTTCAATCTTGCATCTTGCATCAAATATGATACAAATTAAAACTCCTATAAGGAAATTGATATTTGAATTTTTTTGTTGGTTTGTACAGAAGGACCAATAAAGGCTCCAGTTTCAAAGAATTGGAATATTCCATTATTTAATGGTTTGGGCTTTAAAGATTATTCCATATTCCCGTACCTGAATTATTTGATCTGAAACTCCCGCTCAAAAGTTTGGGGTCGCTTAGAAATGTCCTTATTTTTTAAATTTTACATTTGAAATTTTTTTGAATAATAACAGTAAATGAATCAGAAATCCACTCTATACATTGTTAATGTGGTAAACGACTATTCTAGCTGCAAACGTCTGTTTTTTAATGGAATATGTAC
This sequence comes from Microchirus variegatus, assembly GCF_963457635.1. Classification (NCBI taxonomy): domain Eukaryota; kingdom Metazoa; phylum Chordata; class Actinopteri; order Pleuronectiformes; family Soleidae; genus Microchirus; species Microchirus variegatus. Next base: position 3,978,669 of record NC_139806.1, on the reverse strand, counting down.
ATAGGTGTATAGAGGCCCATTTCCAGTGTTCTAATGGTACATTGTGTTTGCTAATGGTGTTAGAAGGCTATTGGATGATTAGAAAACCCTTGTGCAATGATGTTAGCACATAAAAATATGAATAAAAATCATTATTTCTAATCTTGTCAATGTCTTGACAATATTTTCTAATTTTTTTGCAACTCTTTTGATGAAAAAAAGTCAGATTTTTAATGGAAAACAACAAAAAACTGTATAGGTGACCCCAAACTTTTGAACGGTGTGCGTGTGTGTGTGTGTGTGTGTCAATCCATCTCTGAGGTTGTTAGCCTCTCTCAGCTTCAGTCTCCCTGTGACAGAACACTGGGGCTTATAGCGATTAGCTGTCGCGTTCTACAGAGAACGTCTCTTTGTGTCTTTGTGTCGTTCCAAAGACTGGCAGGTGATTTGCAAAAGTACCCATGCAGCACTGCACTGCAAAAAAAATAATAATAATAAAAATAAAAAAAATAAGTAAAATGCTGCGTTCTTGCACACGCTGTGCTTTTTTTTTTTTTTTTGCAGGAAATGCTGATATTTCAGATATTATGAGTGTGTGTGTGTTTACGCTGAAATAATTACTAAAATGCCCCTTGGTGTGTGCAGTGGGTACCTGTGTGTGTGTGTGTGTGTGTGTGTGTGTGTGTGTGTGTGTGTGTGTGTGTGTGTGTGTGTGTGTGTGTGTGTGTGTGTGTGTATGTGTGTGTGTGTGTGTGTGTGTGTGGGGATGGGGTTTACATTAGCCTTTAAATCTAAAAAAAGGTTGTGAGGGGATGTAAATATGCCCAATTATCATGCACTGTGAGGCTGGAATTAGACATTAATTTTAGCTTAGTGCGACTGATTTAAATGCCAAAATTTTTTTAAAAAAAATAAGGAGAGCGAGCCATAAACACTTGAGACGACTAACCCTAACCCTAACCCTAACCCCAACACAGCTAACGGCGCTAAATGAGCTAACACAGCTTATTACGCTAAAGAAGCTAACGCAGCTTACGACACTAGGAGCTAACGGTGCTAAAGGAGCTAAAGCAGCTAATGGCTCTAAAGGAGCTAACACAGCAAACAACGCTAAAGGAGGTAACGGCACTAAAGGAGCTAACCTAGCTAACTGGTAAACGGTGCCTGGACTCCGGTGCCGTGGAACAAAAAAAACCTTGTTATTTTAGAGACTGATTTTAACAATCAGGAGTCACATAAACATGACGTCACACGCGCCTTTTTCCGGTCAGACGCCATGGAAACGTGTCATGCGCTAACGTTGATGCCGTTAGCGTTAATTAGACATTAGAAAGTGATTTCAAATGTCGTTCTGCCTTTTAATGCACTGTATATTGAAGTGTACACTGTGAGGATAATTTGTGCATCTTAAGGGTTTTTTACTGAAACTAAGGCATGTGCAAACAATCGAAGAACGACCTTTATTTGCAGAGATGGACGCTGATATTTCGACTTTCAACATTTTTCCTCAGTCTGGGCAATGAGGTGCATGATTCAGCACGGGGCAAAGGCAGAAACGAAGCCCCCGCCACCTCGAGGCGTTTCGTTCCCTCCACGATTTCTGTCTCGTCGTTGCCTAAAGATACCTTATCTGTCAGGTGGCATGAATCTGCGGCAGCCGGGGCGAGGACGTGCCTGCGCTTTAATGTGCGCTTCGCTGTCAAGTGTGGGATGAAGAACTGAAAGAGAGAAAGAAAAGGAGGACGGCAAGAGAGAGAGAGAGAGCATCGGGGGAAAAAGATAGATAGAGAGAGACGGGAGGAGGAGGTGAAATGTCACCAGGTTGTGGACATGAGAAAGAGAAGGGGGCGTGTGAAGCGGCGGTGATGAATGGGGCGAGCGGAGAGGAAATCACAGAGTGTGGAGGAAGACAAGTCAAGAGGAGGAGGAGGTAAAGTGTGGCAGACTCCGTTACCCCGGGGCCTCCTCTCTCCTCGTCTCTCCTCCACCTCCCAAGAGAAGCAATTAACAAAGAAATGATGGCGGAACCATTCACCCCAAGGCTGTGGGCGTCTCTGCTACCATTTAAATGTACTAATCACTTTTGTCCCTTACAGCGCAGAGAGATGGAGATGGAGAGAGAGGGACAGAGATAATAGATCGCCTCATGAATTAGAGACTTTCACTTTAACGTGGTCTCGGCTGAGATGCATGTCGTCGCCGCCGTCGTCGTCGTCGTCTCCTGTGCGTCAGGGACCGCAGGGACAGTTGTGTTCTAGTCACACGAGCTCGACAACAACGAGACGGTGATCCGCGAGTGTTTTTCTGAGCGAGCGCTTCAGGCTAACGCCGAGTGAGTTTAGAGGGCCGGTTGGAAGCTAAAGGAACTTTGGGAGATGAGATCATTTCAAATGTAGTGCTGGGCATGTCGCCAAAGTTAGCGCATGACGACTGACCAGAAAAAGACGTGCGTTACGTCATGTTTACGTGACTCCCCGATTGTTCAAATGAGTCTCTGAAATAACGTAGAACTTTAAAAACAGAGGCACACGTACGCAGTAACACAGGTACGCTGGTTATTTGTGGCGTGGCTCTTTTCGTTTAATAAACACACCGCTCCAGTTTGACTGTAGGCGCACTAACTGCACCAAAGGAGCTAACGCAGCTAACGATGCTGAAGGACTTAACACAGCTAATGATGCTGAAAGAGCTAATGCAGCTAATGGCACTACACGAGCTAATGCAGCTTACTACGCTAAAGGAGCTAACGCAGCTAACAATACTGAAAGAGTTAACACAGTTAACAGCGCTAAAGGAGCTAACACAGTTAACGGTACTAAGGGAGCTAACGCAGCTAACGGCACTAAAGGAGCTAACGCAGCTAACGATGCTGAAGGAGTTAACAGCGATAAAGGAGCTAACACAGTTAACGGCACTAAAGGAGCTAACGCAGCTAACGGCACTAAAGGAGCTAACGCAGCTAACGATGCTGAAGGAGTTAACGCAGTTAACATCGATAAAGGAGCTAACGCAGTTAACGCCACTGAAGGAGTTAACCTAGCTTACGGCACTAACTCAGCTAACGGCGGTAAAGGAGCTAACTCAGCTTACTACGCCAAAGGAGCTAACACAGCAAACGACGCTAAACGAGCTAATGGCACTAAAGGAGCTAACGCAGCTTACTACGCTAAAGGAGCTAACGACGCTAATGCAGCTAACTGGTAAACGGTGCCTGGACTCGTGTTACTTTAGAGACCGATTTTAACGATCGGGAGTCGCGTAAACACGGCGTCACGCACATCTTTTTCCAGTCAGTCGTCTGGAAACGTTTCACGCTTTAACGCTAACGCTGTTAGCGCCCAGCACTATTAAAAAGTGATTTCAAATGTCGATCTGCCTTTTAATGCACTGTATATTGAAGTGTACATTTTGAGGACAATTTGTACATCTTAAGGGTTTTTAATGAATATCACAAATGAGACAATGGATTGGGAAACTAAGGCACGAGCAAACGATCGAAGAACTCATTAAAATAAAGACCTTTTTTTTGCAGAAATGGACGCTGATATTTCGATATCTGGCTGAATGAATGTTAGATTTGTGTTTCCTTCTTTTCGCTCACCCTCTTCCATATCTTGTGTCTTTTTATTCATTGTATTTTCTTCATTAATATTTTCTCACGATACAACATTGTTATGATACGACTGTAGAGAACGACGAGGCAGTGATGAACTCTTCAGTACTTCGTGTTCTCGGGGGAAGATTACGCTGATGCTGAAATATAATCCCGTGCTCCTTCTGTGACACTTTCTCTCTTTTTTTCACCAGTGTTAATCTGCTCTCTCAGGCAGTGTTTTACGCTCCGTTACTGTCCAAACGTGAGTTGATGAATCCCACGTACAGTATATCACAACATCCGTCTGTGCTTAACGCTCAGGGATGCACTGTGGCCGTGAAAAAAGACTCAGATCGGGATGTTTTCAGAGCGTAATTTCATTTACGGACGACTGAATATTGACATCTGTGTCGTTTTGGTACGACTGTAAACTACGGGTATGGAAATTTTGCAAAAACTCTTTAAGGACATTTGATTAAAGTTGTGTAGTGTGTGAGATTTACAACACAAATACATGTCTGTAAATCTGTTTTTCTTAATATTACGTTGATTATTTTTGGCGGGAAAAGCCTCGAGTTTGACATGGGAACAAGACGGAAAGAAAGAAACTGTAAAATATGGTACATTTTTACCAAAAAATAAGGTATTATATTGATCAAATATTCATTTAAGAGAATACAGAATGATAAACTATCAACAAACAGGCAAAGTGTTTTGATCCATGGAACTTTTCCTCATTCGCTCCAGGGGGAAATTTGAGCGAAAGAAGTCGACAAAGGAAAGGAAAACTATTTAAACTATTGGAACAATTTAAATATGAGGAAGACGTCGTCGCCACCGTCGTCGTCCTCTGAAACAAGTGTCTAATTAAACCCGATCAAAACGAGCACGTCTAACTTTAACTCTAAAACGAGGCTCTATAAATATCTTCTAATTCAGGCATGAAAGGCTCCGCAGGCAAACGCCTGAACTCTTTCCCCCCACCTTGCTCGAAGTAACAAACAAATTAGCCAACTTATATTAAAGCACGCCCGCTGTGCACGACAGGTAGCTATTTTCAGGTTGAGATGTTTTATTTGTGTGTGTGTGTGTGTGTGTGTGTGTGTGTGTGTGTGTGTGTGTGTGTGTGAGTCTTGGATCTGAAGCTGGAGGGAGTTTTTTTATTGGAGTTGTGCAGATTTTCATGAGCGAGTGAACTCGAATAATCTCGTCTCTGAAGAAGTTTGGTGGTGAAATTAGCGACGTGCGCTTTTCGAAATAAAAATGTAGGTCAGAACTTTGAAAAAAAAAGTTGCATCAACGCCGTCATTTTTCCGGGGCCACGGGGGCCGTCCTTCGGGAGCAGGACGGAGAATAGACGATTAGAAGTAAACGTGTCGCGTTTGATTTCGTTGA